>NW_003852400.1:24483102-24622158 GCF_000181295.1 Otolemur garnettii
CCCCCTCCCCATATCCTTAGGTTGTTATTAGGTTATAGCTTTCATATAAAAAGGTTTAAATTAGTTTCATAATAGGTGTGTGTACATTGGCATTAATCTCTTAAGTGGTATAAAAACATCAATTGGCCAGAGCTTTTGCTGTAATATTTGTTAAGTGAATGAAAATTAATTAAAACAACATTTTTATAATTATCAATGGAATGAAACACCCTTTACTCTTTACACAGGTCTGACCCAGATATTAGATTCATAAATATTTGCTATCATTTCATGTTAACCAAAATTTCTTTAGTAATGTACCCAAAGGCTGGCAGCTTGCATTCTAATAATCTTAGTAAATAACAAGAGAAAAGCATATTAATTAATTCTTGAGGAATTGGACATGAAAATAACTAGAAAAGAATGATGAGATGTGGAAAGCCTCAGATATCAGCAGCATGGCTGTCAGCATCATGGCACCTGACACCCCCAGGCAGACATCAGCCCCATTGATATTGATCATTGAAGCCCAGCCCTGGGTAGGAGCGGGGAGGGTCTTGCTGATCCTGGCCACATACCTGCCACAGGGCTTCCAGCACACTAACGTGGGATTGTAAGGGGAAAACTGGCAGACATTAATGGGTGGCAAAGAAACCTTGACATAATGTAACGCACATCAGATGCCCTTTCAGGTTGGGAGGAAGTAGATAAAACAGGCAATCTAGAATTTTTTGGAGCATTCTGAGTCTGAGGCAATTATGGAATGGTGACATTCATTGTAATTTTATCTCCAAACTTAACTGGCTCTCAGTTTATGGTTTTGCAAAAAAAAGCAAGTGACAAAGGTCAATCAGAAGCCTGAGGAAGCAAAAAAAGTGGCAGAATGAGGGCAAAAGAAAAATGTGCAGGGAAGAAGATAGAATGGAACAAGGCAGGAGAGGTTCAGGGAAGTCAGGGAGCCCTCCTGACTGATGAGGGATGATCTAAACACACAGTGCACGTGTGCCAGGAATGGGCTCGAGAAGGGCAAGGTGGATGGCGTGAGGCCTCCTGGCTGAGAGCCACGTTAGAGAGGGGGAGAAGGTGGATGAATCATCTTTCTGTCTAGACAGTGGGAAGGGTGTGGGATATTTCTAGTGTGGCTCTGAGAGATGGGTTGGGATAGCTGGGCAGCTGGGTGTAGAGAAGAGGATGGCCAGGAAAGGTTGCAAGGGTGTGGTAGGAAGGCTGTGGACGTGCTAACTCAGATGCCCCTGTAGGCCAGAGGTAGGGCCATCGAGTACTGCTGTGCAGGTGGCCCTGCATTAGGGAAGCTGGCCGAGAGGGTGTGCGGGATCTGGAATCCAGGCTGGATGCCTCGCGCTAAGCTGTGGGCCCTGTCTCTCAAGATGGCATCCTCTTGAATTCACAAAGAAGCACAAGGTCTAGAATAGTCATGGACAATAGCATTTTCTCTGGTCATATTTTGGCACATGAGCTGCTAATACTGCTTCAGTCTTACCTCCCGTATTTGAAATAGGTTCTCTCTATCATCACCCAGGCTGTAAACCTGCAGGCGGTGCTGATTATCTCAGTTGACTCTGATGGAATGATTTGATACAAACTCAAGCAAGCCTTCATTCTGTAACTCCATCTCAAGATTCCCTGTTATTTCCTGCTCAATAATTTTTCTGCCTTTCCATGCAGGCCTCATCTTCTCCATGAACTAGAATCTTCACAGGATGAACAGACCTGCTCAGGGCTCAGACACTCTTCATTCTCAGCCAGCTCTGCCTAACACACACCCACAGTGCTTCCCGAGCTGGAAGGATGCCTGGGGCCTTTTTCTTTGCCTTCCTTAGGGTGAAGCTCTTTCTCTTTTGGGTCCTGTAAAGCTGTGAACTATCACTCCACAAAAGTGCACATATTTATAAGTACACTTTTAGTAGTTTCCAGATTTTGTAAAACTCATTCATAACTCCCCCTTTAGAAGTTAAGTCCCAGCTCTAGAGACCATTCGAGGTAGTTATGGGTGCCTCTATGTTGTATATTATAATTACCTTTCCTTTTGTAGAATTCGGTCTCAAATACAAGCAAAAACTTGATGCAGCCAAATGTCTGGTATCTTGAGGCCTTTGTGCTTGCTGCCTCGCTCTGAGAATGGTCTACTACGATTTCTCTCTAGTCTGTCTTCTGGTCACTCACTTCATTCCTTCATTATTATAAATGACCTCCTTACTTTTTGTCCTGACTCTGACCTTTCTTCATTCCTTGTTCCATTCTGGCTTGCAGAGTGATCTTTGTAAAATAAAATTCAGATCTCATTTCCTTGCTTAAAAACCATTCAGGGATTCCTGTTGTTTGTAGCTGGTATGAGATCATATACTTGAGACCAACAGTCCTTCACAGATCCTCATGTAAAACTTTGATCCACGTGTAAAATCTGTTTTTGCTGCAGTTGAGACTACATGATGAGGTGAGCAGAGGGGATGTGGGCTGAGAGGGTCATGGAATTCAGTGTAGATGGAGGTAGAAAATAACATCAAGCTAGGACAGAAAATAGTGTGTATCTTTCCCAGAACTTTGGTACCAGTGTCTTGGGAGTGAGAGCAGCAAACATTTCTACCTAAAGAGCAACACAGTGCTGATGAATGGACAAGATTTATGTTCTCACAATTTCTAGTGTTTTTTTCCCCCTAATCTTTGCAAATTTGGATTCTTAACTGTCATAATCTTCTATGCCTTATAATGTGTGAAAAAGGGAATAATTGACTTCCATTGAGCATGAAGTGAGACTTAAAGATTTTGCCCCCAACACTACTAAAACGCCTAGCTTGAATTAGTATCTTAGACTTTGAGAGAAGGATGTGAGTACAGGAATTTATCTGGGAGATGATTGGTGAAGGCATGGTGAGGGGGTAGGAGACTGAGACAGGGAAGGAAGAGGGGAGAGCTGCTGACATGCTTTGTTCCCTGGCTTTGAGAGTGACATTTTATAGATGAGGAAACCAAGGAGACATGTAAGCAGGTCCCAGAGTGACAGATGGTGGGTCAGAATCATATTTCAGTGCCAGCCCTGACTCCAAAGCCTGTCCTCTATGTTGCCGCATGGACACCTATAAAGCACCTTGTCCTACTTTGTGATTGAAACACTTATCCTGGACTCTGGAAAGTATAGACATGAGGGATTATCTATCCCATTCAACTGTGATTAGAGAGGCACATTTTTTTAGGTAGTCTGAAAATTTGTATTAGCTGTATCCATATAAGCATTTTTTAAAAGAAAAAATAATTTATAACATGTGAATACAAATAACATTAGTATTTTACCAAGTTCCACCCTTATAATTGCTACTATAACCTCTTAGGCTTGCTTGAATTGCATTCCTTTCTCCTTTCATAAACTTTAGCTAAGGGCTGTCTCTTAGTTTTAAAATGTTTCATGGTCGTCTCTTGTCAAAATTAAATCTGGTTTTCCACTTTATTAGTGACAGCTGACATACTTGTTTGGGATTTATATAAGTTCAGAGTTCATTTCTGATTCTCCTTTTGTTTCAGAGAAAAAAAAAAAAAACGACTGGCTTCCCAGCAGTCGTGTGCTGTAAGAACTGTAAATAAAATGTAAACCTCACATTCAAAGGTGTAGCAGACTATTGCTGCTAGGAAAGCAGCACTGCGGGCATGGTGCTCGGAGTGTGAGGTGGGTTACAGTAATTAGTAAGTGCTCAGCACTGAGCACCGTGGGGAGCTGATAATAGGCTGAAATTAATACCAGGTCAGACCACAAGAACTATATGTTCTCAACATTTGAAATAGATTTAAATAAACCCAAGCCAGGGAGGATGGCAGAGAAAATCTGCACGTGCACATTTCCAAGGAGATAGCAATTAAATCAACTCCCACCTACTGCATTTTAAGAAGAGAAAACAGGAGCATGATGATATTAGGTAGTAATATTGATAATAGCAGCAACAACAGCTACTACTTATTAAGAGGTTTCTAGGTGACAGGTGCTGTATTGTGTCCTTTATTTCCCACATCCCTGAGATAGGAATAATTATGCCATTCTCTATAAATTGAGAACTAAAGTTTACAGAGATCAAGTATCTTGCTCAGTTGCTAAAGGATGGAATCAGGATTTGAGTCAATGAAGTCTACGCAAAATTCATGCCTTTAACCACGAGGTACCGTTTCTGATCAGGCACCCTTAGTCAAAGGTGGAAGCATAACAAAAATCCATCTTTCCACCCTAACAACCTGACAGAAACCAACGTCTTTATGTCTCCTTGTTAATTGTCCTAAAATTGCACTGGAAACAATTATATTGTCGGGAAAGAGAAAGAAAAAGTTCAGACAATTAGGAACTCCATAAAAGGCTTCTTATGATGAACCAATGGAGACAGAGTGTATTTTCTTGACTCTTTAGCCAAACTTCTGTCTTCTGTCACTTGTCTTCTGCCAATTCTATGCTCCCAGGAATATTAAAACATATCTATACCAACAGACCTTGATCTTTCCTAAGCAAATAAATGTTCTCAGACTGATTTTCCTCTTTCTTCCCCTTCTCCCTTTCTTCTCTGCACTTGAGAACTTCAGATGAATTCTGGTTTAGACTCACCAATATAACAAAGGCTGAGAGTGAAAAGTGAGGTTAACTAAAGAACAGTTCACCAGTAAAGATATCTTCCTGTGTAATCCTATCCCCACCTCCTGAAGTATAGGTCAACTCTTAAAGTATAGATGAGAAAATATATTCTTGGCCCAAACATCTGGATGCTTACTCAAAAGAAATTAAACAAATAATCTGGGGAAAAGAAAGTTTGTGTGTTGATATTGCCAGAGGGGAAATTTCTACATAAAGGTATTTTTGGCCCCCAGAGTTAATTATGGACTCCCCAAATGTATGGTTATGTTAATATCAGAAAAAATGGCATCACTACTTCTATTTAGCATAGTACTGGAAGTTGTAGCCAGAGCAGTTAGGCAGGAGAAGAAATAAAAGGCGTACAAGCCAAGAGAAAGCTGAATTACTTCTTTTTGCAGAGGATCTGATCTTACACAGTCACATGCTGCATAATGGCGTTCCAGAGATGGATGGACCCTTTGCAGAGTGGTTCCATGAGATTGTAATATTGAATTCTTTCGGTAACTTTTCTGTGCTCAGATATGTTTTGATACACAAATACTTACCATTGTGTTACAATTGCTGCAGTATTTGATACAGTAACAGGCTGTATAGGTTGGTAGTCCAGGAGTAATAGGCTATAATATATAGCCTAGTCATGTAGTAGGCCACCAGGGGTGTCCAACCTGTGGCCTACAAGCCATATGCAGATTATCTGAGGGCTTTTCTGCTTTTCTGTGGTGTCAGATATTGCAAAAAGTATGAATGGACCTTTCTTTTCTCCTCAGCTTTCATTAGTGTTCGTGTATTTACTGTGTGTATTCTTGTAATGTGCAGCAGAAAAGAAAAAAGGCTGGACACCCTGAAGCATCTAGGTTTGTGTAAGTACACTCTAGAATGTTTGCACAATGATGAAATTGCTTGAGAGTGCATTTCTTAGAAAGTATCTCGTTGTCAAGTGACACATAACTGTATGTAGAAAACCCTAAACTCTAAAGACTACCAAAAAAAATTAGGACTAGTAAACAAATTCAATAAAGTTGCAGGATGGAAAATTAATATGCAAAACTCAGTAGCATTTCTGTATGCTAACAATTAAGTACCTGAAAAAGAAATAAAGAGAACAATCTATAATAGTTGCAAAAATAAAATACTTGGGAATAAATTGTATCTAGAAAGTGAAAGATCTGTACATCACAACTATAAAATACTGATGAAAAAATTGAAGAAGACACAAATAATATTTTCCTATATTGGAAGAATATTATTAAAATGTCCATATTAACCAAAACAATCTAAAGATTCAGTGCAGTCCCTATAAAAATTCCAATGACAATTCTTCACAGAAACATAAAATGTCCTAAAATTTATTTAGAACCACAGAAGATTCCAAATAGCCAAAGCAGTCTGGAGCAAAAAGAGCAAAGCCAGAAGCATCATACTATCTGATCCCAAAATCTACCGCAAAACCATAGTAAGTAAGACAACAAATCCTCACATAGGAACAGACACATAACCTGATGAAACATAATGGAGAGCATAAAAATAAACCCACATATGTACTATCAATTGATCTTTAACAGAAGTATCAAGAACACACAGTGAGAGGACAGTCTTTTCAATAAATGGTGCTGGGAAAACAGGATATCCACATACAGAAGAACGACATTAGATCCTTATCTCACACCATATATGAAAATCAAATCAAAATGAATTAAATATAAGACTTAGAACTGTAAAAATGATAAAAGAAAACATAGAAGAACAGCTTCATGATATTGGTCTTGGTAGATTTTTTGCATATAACCTGCAGAAGCAAAGACCACAAAAGCAAAAATGGACAAATAAAATTGTAATCAAACTAAAATTCTTCTTCACAGCAAAGGAAAACAATCAACAGAGTTGAGACAACCTGTTGAATGGGAGAAAATAGTTGCAAACTATACATCTGATGGCAGGGTAATATTCAAATATATAAAAACTAAAACAACTCAATAGTCGCAAAATAAATAACCAGATTAAATAAATAGGAAAAGGATCTAAATAAACATTTCTCCAGAGAAGACATATGAATGACCTACAGGCATGTGAACAAATGCTCAGCATCACTAATCACCAGGCAAATGCAAATTAAGACCACAATGAGATATCACCTCACATCTGTTAGAATGGCTATTACCAAAATGGCAGAAAAGATAGCTAGTGTTGACAAGGATATGGAGGAAAAGAAACCCTTGTACACTGGTGGTGGAAATATATACAGCCATTATGGAAAACAGTAGGAAGGTTCCTCAAAAGTATGAAAATAGAACTGCCCCATGATTTAGTAATTCCACTTCTGATTATATACCCAAAGGAAACAAAATCAGTATGTTGTAGAGATATTTGCATACCCATGTTCATTGTGTCATTATGACAGCCAAGATATGGAATCAAACTAAGTGTCCATGAATGAATGAATGGATAGAGAAAATGTGGTACAAATACTACCTACCTATATACCATGCCTGTAAAAAGAAGGAAATCCTTTGTAACAACATGGGTGAATCTGGTGGACATTATGTTAAGTGAAAGACTAGGCCCAGAAGGAAAAATGCTACATAATCTCACAGATGTAGAATCTACAAAAGCTGAATTCATAGACGTGGAGACGTGGAGAGTAGAGAGTTGGTTACCAGAGGTTGGAGAGGGTGAGGGCATTGGAGAAATGTTGGTCAAAGGGTACAAGACTTCGGCTAGGCAAAAGGAATAAGTTCAAGACATTTATTGTATATCATGGTGAATACCGTAAATATATACCTGAAAATTGCTAAGAGAAGATTTTCAGTGTACTCACCACAAAACAGTAAGTTTGTGAGACAATGATGTGTTAGTTAGATTGACATAATCATTCCTCAAAGTATACATATATGAAAACATCATGTTGTATGCCATAAATATATGTAACTTCTGTCAGTAAAACATAAAATAGTTGCGTCATGACAAGTATAGTTTATGAAATGATTTAATAGTGGTGACTCTCTTACATGCAATGGCAAAGCTGCTAATTGCATAAAGCAAGTACTGTTCGATATGTTGATGAAAGCAGAAAAGGGAGAGATTTTAATTTCTTTTTCTGACACATCTACTATCAGACAGTCTACAGAAAATCAAGTTTTATTTAATAAATAGGCATGGAGTTTTTAATCTTGTAGATAGAGCACAGAAGTTTCTTTTTATTTATAACAATAAATTTTGCATTTGACCACAAAGAAAATCTTGCCTTTTTAAATTGAGATTTCTGTAGGCTGTGTACTCTAATCCTTATCTGATGAAATTAGAAATTAAAAAGCAAACAATAAAAACTTAACTGCTTAAAATATAAGAGAAAGTCTCTATGTAATTCATGAATCCGAAAGGATATTATGATGGAAATGATGAGATATTTAGAAAGCAATGAAGTAGGAACATCTCATTCTAACCCAATGGGACTCAGCTAACACAGTTTGAAGAAAAACTGGTAGCTTTAAATTGCATTTACTATTTAAGATAAAATGCCTATATAAAGGAATTGTGTATCCATATTCAGAAAATAAGAGAAAAAATTGAAATAGATAATATCTTCAAGCGCCTACTGTGGAAAACAATACATGAGGAGAACAAAATCACACAAGATGATGAATGAGAAAATAAAGAAATAAGCACAGAAAGGAATGAGATTAAAATAGTTATAACATTGTGCTATCTGGAATGACTCCATGGTAATAAAGTTGAAAACCTACAGGAAAAAGATGGTTTGCTAGAAAATATAAATTGGCATAACTATTTCAAGAATAAGTTAAAATTTTGAATGGCTTAATCATAATCAAGAGATTTAAAAAGAAAGTAAAAATTTTTCATCACAAAAGTCACCAGCACCAGATAGTTTTAGAGCCAATTGCAATGTTAAATGATTCCAGACAAATTATAAACATTTTAACAATTTATTTCATAAGGCCAACATTCACATGTATAGCAGAAGCTGATGAAAAGAGGATAAAAAAGAAAACTATAGACCACCTTAATTGTAAGTGCAAAAATCCTATATAAAAATATTACCATATAAAATCTAGTAGAATAGCAAAAGTATAATGAATGCTACCAAGGAACATTTTATTCTAGCGATGTAAATATTGTCCCAAATCAGAGTATCTGTCAATAAAGACAAAAAATTATGATTACACCAATAGATGACAAGAACAACACAGGGTAAAATGACTGTGAAAAAATAATTGTAACATATATGCTGGGAAAAGAGGTTAATGAGTATAATTTACAAAAACCTCCTATAAATCAATGTGAAAATGATAACCCAATGGAGGAGCGCGTGAGTACTATGAACACACAGTTAATCAAAACAGTAAACCCAGTGTTCAGCAAACATGTAGAATATATTTGACCTAACTAAAGAACAGGAAAATACAAATTAAAGAAATACTGAATGACTTGTCTATCACATTGTCAAAAATTAACAAGAGTAAGAATCCATTCAGGTATGATTTCTTCATTCACGCATTCTGTAGTTTAACACATATGATGGATTGCCTAATATGTTCCAGGCTTTGTTCCAGGTGTTGAGGTTGTAGCAGTGAACAAGAGAGAAAATCTGTCCTCATGCAGCTCGCACTTAACTGGGGAAAGTCATAGAAAAGTTACTCAAATTGCTAATGAAAATATGCGGTGGTGTAGCCTTTGGGAAAGCAACTTAAAATTTGTTAAAATAAAATTACACATAACTGGTTTGAGTTATAACAGTAGTCTTGGAGAGATTTCCACAATGCATGACTGAGTGAAAAAAATCAAAGGCTCTGGAAAGTATACAAGTCATTATCCCGTCAAAAATAAACAGTGACAACCCCCCACCCTATACACATATATTATTGGTGTTAAGGCAACCATTTAAGGTGTGGAAATACATGTGTGAAGTTGTTAACAGTCATTAATTGAGAATCATAATAAGGAAGCAATAATATCAAAAGGCTCTGAGCGTTTTCTCTAAAGTTTCATATTGGATATCCAATTTATCTAGAATTTTTTATACATCTGGAGCTTTTTAAAACTTTCACTTTTTAAATTCTACTTTCCTTTAGAGTTTTATTCATTGCTGGTGGATGGAAACTTTTAAAAAAGTTTTAATTGATATATAATAGTTGTACATATTTGGGGGGTATATGTGGTATTTTAATACTTATATACAATGAGTAATGATCAAATAGGATAACTGGGGTATCCATCACCTCAAACCTCTTTCCTTTGTATTGAGAATATTGCAACTATTATCTTCTATTTTTTAAGTATACAGTAAATCTCATTAACTATAATTTATATGCATGTATATCTTAGTTTTTATGCCAGTGGCAATTGACATTAAAAGTTAAGTACCTCAGAGTGGCAAGATTTCAAGTTTTTTTTCCTTTCTTTTTACTTTAAAACATTTTCTGAAACACTTTTTAAAAACGATGAGCATGGATGGTATATTTCAAATTATGTTTTCACTGTAAAAATTATATGATAATAATAAGTGAAAATAATAATGTGACTATCAAAAATTTGGAGGCAGATTAGACAGTGTTGGAGGTAATTTATAGGGTGTCCATAAAGTTTGTGTATAATTTTTGTGTATAAATCTAATTTTTTAGGTTTATAAAGTGACTTAAATTCCCATCTATTATAGTTAGGAGTGAACAGACAAGACACTAAAATTGTAAATAAAAAATGGAGATTAATCATATAGTTTACTGGTGTGTAAGTACCCACTGGAAAACATAAAAGCAGAAATAGTTTAAAGCAATCTCTGGTGTGTAACTGAGAGCTGAGGTTTAGATACGTACAATTTAAGTTTAGTCCCTTGTACTGTAAATTCTTCTATACTATTAGAGATTTTTTTTAGTCAGTAAATGTCACCATTAATAGTCAGTCAACCTTGAGCAAGTTATTTAATGCTCAAAGTCCCAGCACCCCACTTATAAAAGGGAAAGTAATCGCACCTGTGGGTATGTAAGAATGTGTGTTAATTGCTGACTGTGGTGCTTGTTACATAGCAAGTACTTGATACATTGGGGCCGCCATTATGATTATATTTTAAAAGCTGTAAGTTCTGTTTCCCTTTTTAGGGCCCCCAAACAGACCCAAATACTGAAAGAAAGATATGAAAAAATTAGAAAGGTTATAGTGGAGCATAAGGAATTGAAGGAGTCAATCAGGGACTTAACAATGCAGTAGAAAGTATCTTCATGCAGATTAGATCATGAAGAAGAAAGAATCTCAGAGCTAGAGGATAAGGCGCTCCAGCTAACCAGGCATTTAAAGAGGCAAACACCTTTTGTTTTTATAGGTATAATTGGTAATTCGCCTGTTCTAAAATTCATCAAGCAATGCAAAGACATTTCCTGCGGGAACTATTAGCACACATGTTGCCAATGAAAAGTCAGTTGAAACATTTATTATCATCTGAAATGTTACTGCAGGGACCCGGTAAGAATATTACTGCCTAGATTTATGGAAACCTTTTTCTAGACTTCAAAGGGCTTTAATAGTTATATTTCTACATGGAGTCCCCAGAGCCTCAGGGTAGTGTAAGATGATGTTCAAATAAAGGGCAAAAGGAGAGAAGAAAGTAAATCATTTTCTTGGTCTGAAACCATAGAGCCAGCTCTGCAAATAAGAGGGCCCTGGAGGAGAGTTATGTCAAAATCTAAGAGGGCACCAGACAGAAAGAATCTGGCACTGTCTCCAGGATGCACTTACTTTCCCCACACATAAGCCTAGGGCTACGCCTTCTTCCAATAAGCATGCCCAATGGGAATGACACACTGAATTTTGTGTCTTTTGGAAGGGGAATGGGAATGAAAAAGAGATAAGTGAGGAAAGGTTCCCGAGGACAGAAAAGTTGGGCGAGATGGCCACTTTTCTAAGACCAGGGAGTGCATGGACCATTTAAAAGCTTCTGAATATAATCTAGGATTTACCATGACTGTATCATGAGGATGTCCCTTGGCAGGATCCCTTTACCATAATAGTTAACCAGAAAAAACATATTGGTAAGGTATTAGTCATTCCGCATTGTATGCATATATCAAAACCTTTTCCAGGGTGCCCAGCCTGTGGCCTGCATGGACTATTAGATTTATCTGTGATGTGGATATCCCCAGAAGTATGCACACACCTTTTTTTTTACTAATCAGCTTTCATAGTGTCTGTGTATTTAATGTGTGACTCAAGGCAACTCTTACTCTTCCAATGTGTGCAGAAAAGAAAAAAGGTTGGACACTGTGTACTACTATAAATACAGAAAGCAACTTGTAATACTCGAGGGCTCTTGACTTCTGCAGTTACAAGAGGTGCTCAGACATGACTTGTAGTTATCTTTTGCTATCAGTATATATTATCACAATTTTAATACAACGTTTTTCTTTCTTGAAAAGTGTATACATTTTTGATACCCTCTGTCTATACAGTTTTTGTCAATTAAATAAAATACAAAGGTAGACATGCAATGAACTATTAAAGAGCAATAAAAATTAAAAAATATAGGCACATGAAACAATGTGGATGAAAATGAACGAATTTCTAAAATGATATTGAAATTGTATCAGCCATACTTAACATAAGAAGCCAGACAGAAAATTATATAAAGAATAATTGTACGTAAAGTTTAAAAAATCTAGAAAGTTAAGCTATAGTGCTCAGCAGTTCATACTTGTATGGGAAAAGTGTAAAGAAAAGTAAGAAAATTATACTCATAAATGACAAAGTACCAGTTATCCCCGGGAGGAAGGGAAGCTTGTTTCAAGCATCCAGGAGCAGACAGGGAGTAAAGAAAAAAATACTGTCAGGGGAAATGGATGAAGTTTATTTTCTCAAGCAAGAAGGGACACTATTTGTGTCATCAAAATACACTTTAAAAGCATAAGACCCCACTTAGGGGAAGTACCATAGTCCTTAGATTGATTGCCTCCTTCTGAAAGGCTACAATTTTATTTTAAAAGACAGTGGTGCTGCTTGCCGAGATAGCTCTCAAAACACTCAGTCTCAGGTGAAATTTGGAATACTTCCAAGATTATTTCATGAAAGTTTTGCCAAAATAATGAAGAATGGGGGTCTGGCTACAAGAAGGAAAGGATTCCTGTAGATTTTTTTTTCTTTTTAATGTCTGGTCAATAAATTTTCTTGGCTTAAGTTTTAAGCTTTCTATTTTAAAATAATTGTAGATTCACATGCAGTTGTAAGAAAAATACAAGCAAATCACTTGTATCCATTACCCTGTTTTCCCCAATTATAACTTCTTGAAAAACTACAAAACAGTATCACAACCAAGATTATTAGCTTGATAATTCATATATAATCCTTTGTAGATTCATATAGGTTGTTCTGTATATTAATACTCCATTCCTTTTTATTGCTATTATTTCCATGGAATGGACACACCTCAGTTTATTTAGTCATTTATCCCTCCAAGACTTCAAATATGTCTGGATTATTTCCAGTTAAAGCTTTTATGAATAAAGTTACTACATGTATAAACCTCTGGCCAAAGTGCCAGATTACAAGTGTGAGCCGCCATGCCCAGCATGGCACTTTTTTTTTCTATTCTGCTTATGGAAGTTCAATTGCTCCAGAACCATTTATTGAAAAGACTGTCTTTTTGTTGTTGAATTGGTTTTTTGTTGTTGCAGCAACAATGCTTGTTAATTGTTTAATGGAAACTTAATATTTGTACATATTTATGGAATACATGTAATATTTTGATACATGCATATGATGTGTATAATGATCAAATTATGGTATTTGGAATGTCTATCACTTAAAGCGTTTATCATTTCTTTGTGTTGGAACATTTGAAATCTTCTATTTTAGCTATTTAAAATATTCAGTATTTTATTGCAAACATGATGACCCTATTGTGCTATCAAACACTACAATTTATTCCTTCTATTGAACTGCGTATTTGTATCATTAACTATCCTCTCTTTATTCCCTCTGCCCCTCGGCACCCACCCTTCCCAGCCTCTCGTGTCCATCATTCTACTTTCTGCCTCCATGAGATCAACTGTTTAAGCGCCCACCCAAGTGTGAACATGCAATCTTTGATCTTCAGCTCCTACCAGGTTGCTGCAAATGACAGAATTTCATTCATTTTTATGGCAGAACAGTATTTTGTTGTCTATGTACCACATTTTCTTTATTCATTCATCTGTTACTGAAAATTCAGGTTGATTCTGTCTCATGGCCATTGTGAATAATGCTGTAGGAACATGGTGATGCAAGTGTACTGATTTATTTTTCATTTCGGTAAGTGCTCAACAGTGGGTTTGCTGGGTTATATAGTAGTTCTATTTTTAACTTAAGAACCATCCATACTGTTTTCCATATTGCTAACTAATTTACTTTTTTATTAAGAGTATACGGTGATTTCCCTTTCTCCCCATCTTTGCCAGCATTTATTTGACAGTAGCATTCTAACTGGGGTAAGATAGTATCTCACTGTGGTTTTGATTTGTGTTTCCCTGTTGATTAGTGATGTTGAGCATTTTTTAAAAATACCTGTTGGTCATTTGTATGTCTTCGCTGGAGAAAAGTCTATTCAGGTACTTTGCCCATTTAAAAAAATCTGGCTATTTGTTTTATTACTGAGTTGTTTTAGTTCTTTATATATTTAGGATATTAACCCCTTATCAGATGTATAGTTTGCAAATATTTTCTGTTATCTTTTTCTCTGTTGATTTTTTTTCCTTGTCTGTGCAAAAGCTTTTAGTTCGATTAAAATTTCATTTTTCTATTTTTAGTTTGTTGCCTGTGCTTCTGGAGTTGTATCCAAATATACATCACCAAGACCAATGTCATGAAGCTTCTCTCTGTTTTCTTTCAGCAGTTTCACAGGTTCAAGTCTTACCTTAAGGTCTTTAATCCATTCTGGTTTGACTTTGTATATGGTATGAGATGAGGATCCAATTTCATTCTTCTACAGGTGGCTCTATAGTTTTCCCAGAACCTGCTTTTGTTTTTAAGAATATCTCTTTGAATATATATAACTTATCATTGCCCACTGGTATCAAGAGTACAGGTATAGAAAATATACTGCCTTGTAACTCCCCTCTCACTCCCCCATTTTAATACAATTGTCTTAAATATTTCCTTTACATACATTTACAACCACATCAGATAATATTATACTTTTTGTTTCTACCAAACATAATTTAGGCAACCCAAAGAAAGAAGGAAAACCCAGTTGTTACCCCTGATTTTGCATACTGTGTTCTTTTTACTTCCCAAGAATTCCGGTCCAAAGACCTGAAAACCCAGGAGTCACAGTGATCCAGTTTGAAGGCCAGCAGGCTTGAAAGCCAGGAAGCCAAATGAGCCTATGTTTCAGTTTGAGTTTAAAGGCAAGGAGAAAAAATCTCAAAACACAATGCCCCAGTGCTAAGGCAGTCAGGCAGGAGGAGGCCCTCTTTTACTAAGGGGTCAGCTGTTCTGTTTTATTTAGGCCTTCCAGTAATTGGATGAGTCCCCCACCCCCGACATTAGAGAGGACCAATCTGCTTTACCCAGGCTCCCAGTTCAACTGTTGATCTCATTCTGGACCAGTCTGGAATCTATGAGACAGATACCATCACCATGTCACTCTTTGGGTCCCCTCTTCCCTACTGGTCTGCCCCTTTTCTCCACGTTTCACTGTTCCCTCACTCATTTTACATGGCATTTCCTGGATTTTCAGTTGTACTTATTGAGAGAAATAGAAAAAATTATGTCTAAATCATTTCCCCAAAAGCAAACATGATTTGAGTTTTAAAGTTAACCATTTTTTTCTGAGCCACTGAAGGAAAATGATTCAGTCACTCATTGGTCACAGAGATGTATCATCTGATATAAAACTCAACGCAACACTAAACATTCCTCCACTGATTTCATTGAAAAGCTTCTTAGTCTAGAACCCTTAAACTAATCTCAGACCACTTTTGCTATTTTCAAATCTGAGTCACGTTTTTCAGAAACCTTCAAATTTGTTTTCTAAACTAAGAGCTCCTGAAAGCCAAGGGTTACTTTTATATTTCCATGGTTATTCCAAACCTCTTTGGGACATTCTCTTTCTACAACTAAATTGAAAGAAATTTAAGAACAAGAAGACCAGTAAGGAGTTTAATAATGGTAACAGTGTGAGTGAAACTAAATACCAAGTACTAGGCTGCAAAGTTTTCATAGAGCATCCTGTAGTATCTCTAACTTTTATGAAATTTTATACAACTAGGCAACAATATCCTTTTATGGTTATACAACTTGAGATTCTAAGGCAGCAGTTCTCAAACTGTGGATCGCAACCCCTTTAGGGGTCAAACGACCCTTTCACAGGGGTTGCCTAAGACCATCCTTCATATGAGATATTTACATTACAATTCATAACAGTAGCGAAATTACAGTTATGAAGTAGCAATGAAAATAATTTTATGGTTTGGGGTCACCACAACATAAGGGACTGTATTAAAGGGTCACAACATTAGGAAAGTTGAGAACAACTGTTAAGAGATTAAGTAATTTATCTAAGGCAACATAGCTTGGGAATGGTAGGGCTGACAATCGATTCCAGGAGCCAAAGTTAATGCTCTTCCCTTTTACATCCTAAAAACCTGAACTACAGAAAAGAAAAAGAGTGGCTAGACACAAGGGAAAGTTCGGCAGAGTAACTGGCAGGACTTGTTTACTGCTTAGATTTGAGGTATAGTTATGTCATGGTGTATGACTTTGGGTTTAGGGTTCTTTGAAGGAAATCACTGCCCTTCATTATTAAATAGGAAGAAATGTAATAGCACAAATCAGTGCTTAGAAAATTATGGGTGAGCCAGAGGAGTAGAAACTAACCTACATTTCCAGAAATAATTCCCAACTTCCAGGTCTGATGTCTTAGGGACTTTCTATTGCATTGCTGGAATCAGAATTCAAAGACCTCCCACCACAGGCACTAAGTTCCTGCCAAGCCTACTGCTTTGGCTGTCACTGGGCGGCACTACCTGGATCCTGCCTGTTGTGACCATCACAATTCCTTAGCTTCCTAAGAAGCTGAAGAATGGACATGGAAGTAAAGTGGCAGAACCTCATGTCTCCATGCCCTTGATTTGTTAAATAATACAGCCAAAAAGGCACATTCTCAAACTGGGTGAGTGTTTCTGATTGGCAGAAGTTGGGATTCTAAGCCAAGGTTACAAAGGAATAGTTACAAAGGTAGTTTTAGTTCTACAGCCCTTATGTTTAGTTTTTTAAGAAGAATACTGGAAGGAGGGTAGAAAAATATAAGCAAGTAGATCATAATATATTATCTTCTAAATCTGTAAGACTAAGGGGATGAAGGTAACTTTTACTGAAATTAGAAACATAGGAAGAATTTTGAAAGGGTTGATAATAAATTCAGTACGTGAATCTTCAGTGTGACATACGACGGAGATGTCAATCAGGGATCAGGAATTTAGAGATAAAGATGTAGGTTGGGAGACATCAGCATTTAGATACAATCTAAAGTGGCGCACATGGCTGAGATGACTAGGTTTAAAACACAATCTAGGGGACACAATAGTACTGGCTGTTTTAGTCTTTATAAGAAAAGTTAGTTCTTGGGACGAGATTGGGTCATCAGTGCCTTATTTTCTGCCCAGAAACCAAAGACAATTCCTTTATAAAAGGTAAAATGGATTTTCCCAGAGAATTAATGAGGCATAAATGTAACTAATGGAAAAATACAGTGAGAGCCTCAGAGTGAGGCTTTCCTGAAGAACAGACTATTAGAATATAGTGATGCCATTAAAAATAATAACAGTGTTGCACTTGGTGATCTCTATCTTAATTTAAAAAATTTAAAGTCAAAATAAGATAGGTTCTAGGTAACAAATCAAATGACACAGTTGAATCAAAATGATAATGGCTTAAACAATAAAGATATTTGTTTACACCTCCATGTTTGGAGATAAGCAGTGCAAAGTGTTTGTTCAAGGGTCCAATGTCACTATCCCCAAGGGATCCATACCCCAAGGAGAAAGTTGCAACTTCTTGAGCATGTGGATTTACTTTTCATACAGTTCCCCAATTGCTTGGAGTCCCTTTCCCTGAAATTCCTTCCTTCTGGAGGAATCTCTTACACTTCCGTAGACATACTGCTTTCTATCCTTGCTGCATAACTGTTATCCGGGGACCCCCACCACCATGGCTTTGGAGCTACTATTTCTTTTGAACTATGCTTTCTCCCTCCCCTCCCACACTTTTAGTAGGAATATATTTTTAAACTATTTCTGATGAGAGGCTAAATTTCCTAAGTCATTTCTTATCTGAAAATGCCTTTATTTACTTTCACTTTAATTGATATAAAGTCATTTTGTCCCCTCAGAATGCATTGCTCTGTGGAAATTTAGCCAGAAATTACTGTAGATTAATTTCTGAGAAACTTCTATCCAGAGGGCTAATTGATATGCTCTGAATACGTCTATGTTAAGGTGTATCTACGGATTAAAGATGTTTCCTGGTATTTTGTGTCTTTTTAATAGAAAACTGGACTTATTAATAGAAAATAATACTATTGTGATTTTTATTGTTATAGATTTTAAAATTTAATTTTTTTTTCTTTTTTGAGACGGAGTCTTACTCTGTCACCCTGGGTAAATTTTTAAAATATTTTTTATTTTATTAGACACAAGGTCTCACTTTGTTGCCCAATGGAATGCAGTGACACAATTATAGCTACTGTAGCCTTGAACTCCTAGTCTCAAGCAATCCTTTCACCTCAGCCTCTGAGTAGCTGGGACGACAGGTGCATACCATCGTGCTTGCATAATTTTTTTATTATTTTGTAGAGATGGGGCCTCACTATGTTGCTCAGACTGGTCTTGAACTCCTGGCCTCAATAGATCCTTCCACCTCAGCCTTCCAAAATGCAGGGATTATGGGCATGGTTTCCTTTTAACTTGGTCTTGAGGTTACACTAGAGAGTGGCCTTAAGTTACAATAACCACTATGGTTTTTTTTCTTTTTCTTTTTCTTTTTTGAGACAGAGTCTTACTCTGTCACTCTGGGTAGAATGCTGTGGGGTCATAGCTCACAGCAACTTCGAACTCTTGGGCTCAAGTGATTCACTTGAACTACAGATGTCTGCTAGTTCCAACTAGCAATTCCACAATGCCCAGCTAGTTTTTTCTATAGTATAGACTAGGTCTTGCTCTTGCTCTCTTGCTCAGGTTGGTCTTATACTCTTGAGTTCAAGCAATCCACCCACCTCGGCTTCCGCAAGTGGTAGGATTATGGGCATAAGCCTCTGTGCCCAACCTAAGACAACCACTTTCAAGGATATCCCTGATAGGAAAATGTTAGTGTGTATTGGGCAGGTGAGTCCCAAAGAGGAGGTGAAACCAAAATGCATGAAACACATTTATTATTTACAAGTCCCAGAGAGGTTAAGGGTGCTGACAGGAGCCAGGTGGGAAGTCCAGTGGTTGCAGGAAGCTAACAAGTTGAAGGGGAGTGGAGTGAGGGAGAGAGGAAAAATGGGTCCCATTCTTTATTAGGGACAATCTGGCTAAAGGATGGAAAATAGCAACATTCCACTAAGCTCAACACAGATGATGGCTGAGTGCCATCTGCATAGTCTAGAAACTCCTGTTACTGTCCACTCAGTGAATCCCAAGAGGTTTTCCAGGTAGTCGAGGGGAGTGGGATGGGGTGACCTCCTCCAGTACTCTGATAAGACGGAATTAGTGGCAATTATTGTAACTTTGCATGATTGCTTTAACTTTTTCTAGCTCTTCCTTGTTCTGTAATTGATTTTTTAGATTAACGTCTTGTTCTTGTTTTATGGATAAAATATATCTTCTTAAGTTCCTTTGATTTCTTGAGGGTTTCTTCCCTGCCCCTAAGTTGTTTGTTTGTTTCCATAATTATCTGTTACATACACAGTAAATAGTTTGGACATTTTTTTCTTTCTTGCAGCTTTGCTTTTCTATATGTCTGATGATTTGGGATGGTTTATTAATATTTAAGGATGAAGAACTGTGTAGTTAGGTCTGACTTGAGCTGTGTGTATGTGTATAGAGGGGTTGTTAGTGAAAAGGTTTTGTTTTATGATGAACTTCCCAGAGAGAGCCAGAAGAGTTCTCAGGTTTGGGGTGGGGATAAACTGCTCTGCCTTTTCTTGGTTTGTTTTCTGCTTATGGGATAGGTCCAGCTTGAATCCTGCTTGGCTTCCTTTGTGGCTTTGAGAAAAGTACTGACTACTTGGCAAACCTTCTGCAGAGCAGAGGCTTCATCTTCTGTGTTGTCTGTTTGTCTGCTATGCCTGAGCAGGGCGGGATACTGGTCATGTTTACCACTCCTTCTTTGGAGTTTCCATTGTGCTCTTTGCAAAGTTTATGAATGCATTTCTATCTCCCTCTACTCAGCTCATAAAGACCCTCAGGACAGAAACCCAGTTTTACTTATTCTCGTATCTCACCAATTAGTATAATGCTTGGCACATGGTAGAAGCTTAACATGTATTAGTTGAGGCAATACATCTCCATAAATACTAATTTCAGAGACTTATAATTAGGAGACTCAAACTAAGAATCCTTCTAGTTCCTTCTTAAAACTCTCACTACAGTCGAGATGTCATATTATATTACTTCTATGGAAGAAAAAAAGGTCCATAGTGATTAATGGTGATGATGAAGTAATGAGATTAAAAATTTGTTAGCTAATATTTCTTCATCCTGAGATATTCTCCAAAACTATCTCCAGGTTGGTCAAAACAATAACTCCAATGGAGTAGAGAAATATAATTTGATTTAATTACATTGATTTGCTAGGGTGGATTGTGTTTATCTCACAGATAAAATGTATTTTGCTTATCTTATTTGCTTCCATAGTTCTGATTTACATTTGTTCTAACTGCTGGCCATCCATCAGCATCAATTAAGCCAGGCAAGAATTAATCACTTGAGAAATTATATACTGAGATTAGACCTAATGCCAGGCAGAGTTAATCATAAAAGTATTTCCTCAGGCTTCAACTCTGGGCTGAATTGTTAAATTTTCCATAAAGTTGTGTGCTGTTCTGCTCCTTTTACAGAGTGATTTATTACTGAGTACAGTTGTGTTTCAATGACTCACAGTTTCCTAGAACTCTCTTGGTAAGAGTGCTATTCCACCAGCTGGAGATCAAAACCAACCTGCTCAAAACCTTCTTTCCATATTTCAATTCAGTTCCAACCAGATCTTTCCCCTCCTGTTCATTCATGTTTAATTGCATATTTGTATGCAAGAGAAGGAAATTTGGTACAGGTGTGAATGTGTGATTCTTATATGTAAAATGCAAAAATTGAGATTAAGTTAATCTCAGCTCTAATAAATCACAAACCTCAATTAATCTTTCTTACATTTCCATTCTGAAATCTCTGGATCAAGTTCTTACTACATTGTTTGAGTTATTTTATTTTATTTTATTTTATTTATTTTTTCCCTTTTTTTTTTTATTGAATGGTAACTGTGTACATTGATGCACTTTGGGGGTACAGTGTGGTGTTTTCACACACAATCCATGACATTTCCATCAAACTGGTTAACATAGCCTTGAGTTATTTTAATACCATCTTGATCAGCTGACCTGCTGAACTTAGTTTTGCTTGACCCTAATTTTGCCCCCACACAGCGATTGTAATGGTTACCTACTAGATTGTATTTCTGAAAATATTTTTCTATAAGTTGTTCCCTTTCCCCCTCCTACCTTTATTATTACAACAGAAGCAGAGCAAGGGGAGAGTATGCTGAAGTGCTAAGATTATTTTCTTCTTTGGGGGAAAGCTCAAGAAAGTCTGTTGTAAAACTAAATAGAAGCTTTAACTTTCTAATAGAAAAGAATTGCCTGTTCAATTGAAAGATGGGGAAAAAAGAAAAAATGAAATAAAGTGTGGGAATAGAAAACAAATATTAACTCAGCACCTGTGGCTCAAGTGGCTAAGGCACCAGCCACGTACACCTGAGCTGGCGGGTTCGAATCCAGCCTGGGCCCACCAAACAACAATGATGGCTGCAACCAAAAAATAGCCAGGCATTGTGGTGGGTGCCTGTAATCCCAGCTACTTGGGAGGTAGAGGCAGAAGACTTGCTTGAGCCCAGGAGTTGGAGGTTGCTATGAGCTGTAATGCCATGGCACTCTACCCAGGGTGACAGCTTGAGGCTCTGTCTCAAAAAAAAAAAAAAAAAGAAAACAAAAATTAAGAAAGCAGAAGTGAGATACAATATACAAATATGATTGTTTGCATGTAAATGTGTTTAAAACACTAATAAAAATATATTTTCAAATTAGATTAAAAACTCTTACTGTGTTGTCTGTACAAT
Organism: Otolemur garnettii; assembly: GCF_000181295.1. Lineage (NCBI taxonomy): Eukaryota > Metazoa > Chordata > Mammalia > Primates > Galagidae > Otolemur > Otolemur garnettii. The sequence continues at coordinate 24,505,049 of NW_003852400.1, forward strand.
ATATATGAATAAAAAGTATGCAGAGTAATCGAAAATAAAAAATATATGCCACATAAAAATGAATAAAACAATGCTATGGTAAATATTTGGTATTATAAAATTTTATAGGGAGGGGGCCAATACTGAGAGAATATTTTGTAAAATTTTGTAATGAATAATTTGTGAATAAAGGTACATTTAGCTACAACTTCCTATTTTCCCTATGTCTGATAATTTTAGGGGTGAGTTTTGGGACCCCTGTAATTTGATGTTTTTCAACCTTTTTTATTTAACCTATAGTTAAACTTCCAGACCACACTTAAATTACATTAAGAAAAAAAGAGTAAATAAACTTTCAAAAATAATTGAATTTATGATCTTTAAAATTTATGTGGCACATGTAAGATCCGGTGGAAAATCACTACTGTAATTCAATGATGAGAAACAATGAAGACTATTACACACTGATAAAAGGAAAAAGGCTAGACCAGGAAGTTTTAATTGTGAACATGTATACACATAATAATATAGCTTCAAATATACAAAGCAACAATGAATGGATCTTCAGACACAGATTAACATTTGTGAGTAAGGCTTTGTACACACTCATCCGAAAACGATGTGAACTAATGATATGAAAACATTGAAAAAAATTAAATTTCATACTTTCTTGACATTGATAAATGCTATGTGAGATTCATAATGCCCTACTACACATCAATACCAAACTGGTTGAATGTCACCAATTTAAAGAGCATTTTATTTATTTGTTTTATGTATATATGAAATAAGAGGTGTCAGCTAATGAAATATCCAGAAATACTCATATACCAAAAAGACTTGATAGAAGTAGTCTCAAATTTGACAGCAAAAAATTTATATGACTTACCAAGACTGGGATATAAAACTTAGAGAACTTTTTTTCTAAACTATTAACCACAAAAAGCAAATTTTAATCTGCTATGAAAAAGGAAGGACTCCATTAGTTTTCCAGTAATTCTATATAAATATTGTAAATTGTTGCCTTATGAATATGTGATCAAGAATTATATACTCAAAGCCATAGGATAAAGGTACTTTAGAGATACGGTATACAGTTAATAAAAGTGTGTTATCTTTCTGGATTTTTTGAAGGCTTCGATAGTGTAAATTTTTTAAAATTCATAATTTATTTAGTTTTGTTCTTATTCTAGTTAATTCCCCTTGCACATAATGTCATATTTGTAATTTTATAATCTTTTTTATAAAAGAGGGTTCTCCAAGTTAAGCATATGCTTCAGACTCCAGAAAATCTGAATTAGTTCTTTACTCCAAGATAGTACACAAGCACTATCTTGTGCTATTAAAATCAATTTCTAAAACTCTACTGAAATATCTGAATAAATGATCTGAATAAATATATAGGTCATATTAAGGAATAGTCGACTTAAATATTGTTTCAAAATATATTCTCTCGGCTCGGCACCTGTGGCTCAAGTGGTTAAGGCACCAGCCACATACACCTGAGCTGGCGAGTTCAAATCCAGCCTGAACCTGCCAAACAACAATGACAGCTGCAACCAAAAAATAGCCGGGCATTATGGTGGGCGCCTATCACCCAGCTACTTGAGAGGTGGAGGCAGGAGAATTGCTTGAGCCAAGGAGTTGGAGATTGCTGTGAGCTGTGATGATGCCACAGCACTCTACCCAGGGCGACAGCTTGAGGCTCTGTCTCAAAAAAAAAAAATTCTCTCCATGTTAATCTGGACATTTATGGCAACTGAGCAAAAATATTGCAGAATTTTTCTCTTCAGACTTGATAGGCTGATTCTGAACTTTACATTTGTATCAGTCAGGATTTAATCAGAAATCTAAAACCACACTAGCTATTTTAACAGAGACAATTTAGTATATGTAAAATTGCTAATCAGGTATTTAAGACCTAAAAGGCAAAAAGACAGCAATGAAATTCTCTAGGGCTGGAGAAACAATGGGAAGGGTTCAGAGACGTCTGGGGGTGTGTGTAGGGGGGTCCGTGTGGTGCTGGGACTCAGACCTTTGAGGAAGGGGTGCTGTGTGGCTAATGCCTCAGAGCTCTGAAAGGGCAGCTCACCTGGCTGAGCTGGTGTGTCTGAGGGAGTGTGATGAGGCTGATTTTGAGAGAATGGGAAACACTGGAAAGTGGAGCCAGCTGCTGCTACTGAAAACTGCTGCCCTTAGGGTGAAGAAGTTTGGCTGGGGCAATGCTAACAGCAATGAAAAGCAGGCAGGAAGGAATTAGCTCCTTGTCCTTCTCTGACCAGAGACCCTTTAGTGCTCTCCCAAGACAGAGCCTAACAGGAAGCCGCGAGTAATGTGATTTGTACAAGCCTAGCCCCAGCATCACAAAGAGAGCATAGAGGGTTGGTCAGAAGCTGAAAGACACCAGCTTAATAATCCGCACAGCATGGAAGACTACAGGTCTACTCATAGCTAAGGTAGTTTTGATAATAAAGAGTAAAAGTGAGGGGCATGGCCATTCATATTTTAAAACATAATTTAAAAAGTTACAAAAAGAGTTTGGAGCTAACATATGACTAGAAAAATAGGAAAAAGGACAGAATAGAAAGATATATATTGATGATACACTAGGCCTCATACACAAATCAGGAAACAATTTTTCTTTATTGAGACAAGGTCTCACTCTGTTACCTAATGCAGTGGAGCATCATAGCTCACTGCAATCTCAAATTCCTGGTCTCATGAGTAGCTAGGACTGCAGGTGCATACATACCACTGAGCCTAGCTAACTTTTGCATTTTTTTGTAGAGATGGGCGGGTGTAGAGCAAGATTTATTTACTTGCTCAAGGTGGTCTCATACTGTTGTTCTCAAGTGAAGCTCCAATCTTGGCCTCCCAAAATACTGGAATTATAGGCATGAGCCACCATGCCCACCACAGGAAATATTTCTTTATCCCACTGCATTGGGAAACCAGATTATTTAATGGAAAAGAATATGCCATTGACCCTTGAATAATGCAGGGGTTTAAGGGCTCCAACACCCCTGCATAGTCAAAACTCCTCACATGACTTTCGACTTCCCCCAAACTTAACTACTAATAGCTTGGCTGGAAACCTTAGCGATAATGTAAACAGTTGTTTAGTTGAGTATCTTGTATGTCATATGTATTATATACTATATTCTTACAATAAATAATATCTTGTTTGTTATATGTATTATATACTGTATTCTTACAGTAAAGTAAGCTAGAGAAAAACATGTCATTAGGAAAATCATAAGGGGCTCGGCACCTGTGGCTCGAGTGGCTAAGGCACCAGCCATATACACCTAAGGTGGCGGGGTCGAATCCAGCCTGGGCCTGCCAAACAACAATGACGGCTGTAACCAAAAAATAGCCGGGCATTGTGGCAGGTGCCTGTGGTCCCAGCTACTTGGGAGGCTAAGGCAGGAGACTCGCTTGAGCCCAGGAGTTGGAGGTTGCTGTGAGTTGTGATGCCATGGCACTCTACCCAGGGTGACAGCTTGAGGCTCTGTCTCAAAAAAATAAAAATAAAAATAAAAAAATAAATTTCTTTGTTTTCTGTCTATATGAGCAAGATCTTAACTTTCTAAGTTTCAGAACCATGATCCTATTCTCATAGAGACTGTGCTACATGAATAGTTATTCTCAGCTTTGTGTTTGAATAAACTGTTAAACCGGAAAAAAAATAAATGCAATGGAAGATTTTTGACCAGATTTAGTACCTTTTTACAGCAAATACAGCAAAAACATAATTGAATTCACTCTTATCAGCACCTTGCTTCAGTTGGCTTAATCAACCACTCAAAGCTCTTTATTAAAATAAACTCTGTTAAAAAGCTTCTGTCAAAATAAGGGCTTTCAGAGCACATCATCTATTTAAAGCTCCTGTAGGTTCAAAGTATGTTGTTTTGGGCATTATGCTAACAATACTTGAATTTTACATTTTCTCCTAAGAAAAAAGCTACCTATAAGTGTCTATGTGTGTGATACTTATCCATCGGATTGGCAGAAGCTAAAAGATTGGATAATATGAGTGTTGGTGGGATGTAAGGAAATAGGACTCCTCTTGTGTTGCTGGAGCCTTTCTGGGGAATGGTGCAGATGAACATGCATTGACCTTTTGATGCCAAATATCTCAGTCCTGGGTAAGTGGGATATCAACAGGGTTATCTGTTACAGCTCTGCTTAGGGCAGCAGGGAGTTGGAGACAATAATGTAGTTGTCCCTCAACAGGGAAGTAGTTTAGCAAGCTCCAGAAAACACAACCAAAGTCTTCTGCACTAGTCAAAAGTAGTAAATTAGGTGAACAATGGGCAGCAACATGTACAGATATTACAGAGAGTATTGCGAGAACGTGAGACAGAGGATGCCTCTAAGGCACAACGCATTTATGTAGATCAAGGAAGAGAACAATCTCTGCGGTGCAAAAGAAAAATCTCCACAGTACATTTACAAGAGTCAGTTATAGGAAAGAGAAAAGGTGGCTGACCTGAGATACCAGCTGCCAGATCATCTCAGAAACAATGAAAAGTGCTAGAGGAAAAACAACAGAGAAACAAACAAACATAAATTGGGTGTAATTCTGAGGAAAAAGGGCAAGAACCTATGAGAGATTCCACAGTTACAGAGTAGAACAAGAAGGAGTAAGATTTCAGCAGAGGTCAACCCCGGAGAGGCCTTGTTCCTCCCTCGCTCACAGCTCTGGTGGTCAGCAGGCTCCCAAGCTGCCAGAGAGACTTTCTACCCTCATGGGCTCCAAAGCTGGTGCTATCAGTGAACTGGGAGCTTCTTGAGGACAAAGCACCAGGCTGCCACCCTCTTGGGGCATTTCCCATCACAATAGACTTGACTCAAGATGGCAGGTGCCATTTTGCCTCTCCACCCACCATGTCCCTTTTTCCTCCCCAAGGGGCTTCAGCTCCTCAGTTTTCATCTTGCTCATTCATACACAAACTTTTCCCAATTCCAGCCCAGACTGTGGCGGCCACAGGAGGCCAGTTCATCCCAAAGGATCTGCATGACCCCAGAGCCTGGAATTCCACATGGACCTGTCCTAGATAGAGGGACAGAGATATGATCATAGATGTGCTAGCTTTCCTCCATTCAGGCTCTTTTCTTCATTTTCCCCTGCCCCTTCTGTGCCTGCTGAAACAGAAGATTGAGCCATGATGCTCAGAAGATGCTGCCTCACCTCCATTGGTGCATCCACCACATGGGGGTTTCAGGAAGTATGGAGCTCAAACCGCTCCTCCTAAAGACCTGCAGCAGTCCAAGGGTCTTGAAATGTGAGGTCCCTGCCCCCACCCCATGATCCTTGCCTGCCTGGTCCATCAGAGCAGAGAATGTCCTGAAGTGGAGGGACCTCAAACCTGCTTGAGCACCCCACAGCAACTCAGGACCAGCATGCTTTTCCCTAGCATGGTCAGGGATTGATCTTCAGGGACTCAGTGAGAGGGATGAAGGCCAGATTCTGTACCTTCCACCCTGGACTTGATTGCATTGCTTGTGAGCATGGGAGGGAGACGTGTGAACTAATCTCAGGAGGTGAGAGAGCCCACGTGGGCAGAGCTGAGAACAGAGCACAGTGAGGGGTCCCAGCCACAGTGCATGCACAAAGTACCTGTCCTCCACCCACGGAGGTTGTGCTCCCAGCCTGGGGCAGGACAGGGAAGCTCCTAGGCCACAGCACCATCATGAGAGAGCTCAGCTAGTTTGAACTCTCGCCTGTGGCCAGACACCAGGGGGAGATTCTGGAACAGGGTTGGGAGGAGATGAGATGCTCCTATCAGTCAGATTGTGAATCTCACATGGCCCTACCCTCCAAAAGTAGACTTTCTGGCTGGTTGGGGCCACTTCGGACTACTCCCTGAAGCCTGGGAGGGAACTCTGACCTCTGCCTAGTCATCTACCTTATCAGCTTTTTTTCTTTTTTTGAGACAGAGTCTCACTCTCTTGATCTGGGTAGAGTGCTATGGCATCATAGCTCACAGCAACCTCAAATTCTTGGGCCCAAGCGATCCTCTTGCCTCAGCCTCCTGAGTAGCTGGGATTATAGCCACCTGCCGTTAAGGTCCAGCTAGTTTTTTTTCTATTTTTAGTACAGATGGGGTCTCACTCTTGCTCAGGCTTGTCTTGAACTCCTGAGCTCAAGCAATCCACCTGCCTGCATTGACTTCCCAGAGTGCCAGGATTATAGGCATGAACAACCATGCCCTGCCTACCACATCAGCTTCTGTGGAATTTAAAGACAGGATCACCCCTCTCCCAGTGCCTGCTTCTATAACTACTATTCCTGTATTCTTTTTTTGCTTTTTTTTTTTTCTTTTTTGCCATTTCTTTTTTTGGCCGGGGCTGGGTTTAAACCTGCCACGGAGCCCTACCCTTTTGAGCCACAGGCAGGGCCCCTTTTTGTGCTTTTTAATTCCTATATTCTTTAGCATTCTCTTTACTCCTTACAACCTCTCCTCCTAAACACCTGCCATAGTCAAGGGGTCTTGGACTAGCTACTTCTGTTTCTTCAATCCCATTATACTTAATAATTCTGCATGTTAGATTTCATGTTAAACTTTGCCTGTTCACATTACTTTGTGGCTTCTGTTTTCTGATTGGACCCTGCTTACTATAACCATTCATAGTAACTTTAACACTATGCCCCAGCCCATAATAAATGTGAAGAAAAACATCTTACTATTTGACAAGTAGGTCGTTTTGTTCATAACAGTTTCTGAATGCTGTGAGAGATAATTCAAAGCAATATTTTCCATGTGCATTATACATTAAATCATTTAATTCTATAAAAATAAAGCAATTCTCTAGACTCTCAAAAGGTTTTGAATATGAGATGAAAATATGATTTGATAGTATCACCAATTTTCAAGGACTTCAGAAAAGAGTTTCTGAAAGCTACTAAGTCTGTCATTAAGATCAGTGACAGATTCTATTTTAATCTGCTTGAAAATTTGCCTGGACAGCTAAAAGTGGCTTATTTCAAACTCTAGCTATCATGTTGGGGACCTTTGCCTGCTCAGGGCTAAACTCCTCAGCAGAAGCAGATATTGGCACTGGTGGTAAGCAAGATTCTCCCAAACATTCCAATGTTGCTGCAATTACTCTGAGAGTGCCTAAGCAACTTGGTGTCTGGTGGTTTCTGACACTGAGTTTCATTCTCAGTCAGTTTGTTTCTAAGAAAGTTCAGAATGATCATCTATGACTTTCTGGATTTCATGGATATGCACTTAGAGACTATTACAGGTTTTTCATATATGAACATTAATTTTATTGAGGAGTAAACATACCAAGACCATAACTGAAAGGATGTAATTCTTGCCAGTGGTATCAAGTTCAGAGGTCTTGGTTCTAGCCTTAATCCACTGGCCGAATGGCCTCTGGCTGGTTATGTGAACCTCTGTTGGCCTCATTACATACACATGTGAAGTGAAGGGACTGATTTTTCAGATTTTTGCCCTCATTAAAGTTATATGATTTCTATGAGGAGAAGAGCTTTCTCTATGTTCTTTACACACCTCCAGTTTAGACTTTATTCTTTCTATTCATATGTTCTCATCATTCTTTCACCATGGCTAACTTCCAAACATATTGTTGACACTGTACACCTGAAGTTCACTGATGGATTGTGGCCTATAGCAAGTGACCTGAACATATTTTCCATGATGATACAGATCTTTCTCTCTCTGATTGTAGTCAGTTCACAGCCATATCTGATCATCCATAAAGTTCACAGTCTGCAGAAATGTGACTTCTGCTTTATGTCACTTTTCATGTCCACAGTCTAGTTTACCCAAAGTCAAGTCCAACGTCTTCTTTTTCTCTAGTGTTCTAGAGTAGAATGCTATTCATGTAGCATGTGCATTATAAATATGTGCTGATTGCTGCATACTTTTCTACAAAAGATGGATGAAAATAATTAAATAGTGAAAACTAAATCTTTTTCTCTCTGAGATGCTTTGCCTAAGGAAAAAGAGAATTAGAAAAAAAAAGAATGACAATAGTTTGTTTTTCAATAATTTATATTTTAACTCTTAAAAAATGAGATATGAAGAATTGAATGAAATAGAAATAAAATGTATACTTTTTCCCTATCCTGTTTCCTAGTATGTTAACAGTTCAATGCATAATCTGAGAATTTTTTCATAGATAGATATCCTTAGTGTTTTCTGCAACAACATCCAGAAAAGTGAACAGGTATATTCCATTACCAGAAGGGAAAGACAACTCTCTTACTACCAATCCATGATAGTACCCATAGAATACAGAAAAGGAGGACAAATGTTATTAGTTTCCAGGAGCTGTGGTCAGGAAAAGAGGTATTATTATAGTTTTGTGATTTTCTAGAATTTGAGGACAATATCAGCATATTACATATAGCTCCTCATTTACGCAAGTGCCTACTCTTTGTTTCTGGAATTAGAATGTTTATGGAAGAACAAGACAACTATTGAGTCCTTGGCACCATTTAGCTGTCAGTATGCCAGACTGCCACCTGGAGGGAAAGCTGAGGATTATGGAGCTACAATAGGTGTTACCTTGAATCCAGGATATGAAGGTCTCCTTCACTTTGCTACTTCCTTACAAAGGGCTTCTGCAAACTCTGAGAAAAGCTGAAGCTAGACTGTGATAAACCCTGCTCTTTCCACAAGAGTCTTCATCTAATAGTTACTAGCTTCCTTTCCTCTCCTAGTGAGGTTTGAACTTGCTGCTCAGTTTTACAAAACAAAACAGCCTACCAGGCACTCTGTAATTATTCTTTCTAAACTCAGTATGGACCTCCGTAGCTAGCAGAAAATCAAAACAGAAGAACCAAGTTCCCCATGGAGAACTGTGAAGGGCCTGAGATTTTACCCTGCTGGTAGGCTAATAAATTAATCTGACACAATTAAATGGATGCTGGCAGAAGACAGGACACTCCTAGACCAGAAAGTTGGGAAACAGATCTCCAGAGATAGTTTATTACTCAAATTATAGAAATAAACAAAGGATCAGCATTATTTGTGCTGGTTTCCAAAGGTGATACAAAGGGCATCAGACACACCTGCCGGGGGTAGCAGGTTGTGCTAAGTAAAAGAACCTTGAGTTCAGGAACCCAAATCTTTTTTTTTTTTTAGAGACAGAGCCCTCAGTAGGGTGCCATGGCGTCACACAGCTCACAGCAACCCCCAACTCCTGGGCTTAGGTGATTCTCTTGCCTCAGCCTCTCAAGTAGCTGGGACTACAGGCGCCCGCCACAACGCCCGGCTGAGGAACCCAAATCTTTAATGATGCCTAGTAAGCTTGTCTGCCCCTTGCTCCAGAGGAAGACACTATTTCTATATTCCAAGACTGTTTGCTATAGAAACATCTCTAAATAGATAGCCTGGAACAAACAACAGTAAGTACCTTACTGGCAATATTGCAGAAATGTGAGCCACTCACAGAGAACTGTCTTTCAACACTCTCTCAGCAGATTCAGACTGGTCTAAATGGATCCTTTAAAAAAAAAAAAAGTATCAGATTCTTATTTCATGGAATCAGAATCTTTTTCTATCTATTTGAAGATATGAAGTTTTCTTCTCCTTGAAGAGCTTTTGTTTTCTCCACATTGGTTTATTTTTATTTATTATATGTTAGTTGTGATCTCTATCTACCATGCTGGGAACTTTCCTCAAATACATGATAATCTTGGTTCTATACTTATCACTAAGAACAGGAGACGAAATAGCTCTTTGGAAAGTCTGAACGCATAGGTAGGGCTAATTGACAATGGTCTTTAACTATTGGATAACCTCATTGAGGCATTCTAAAAGAACATGTGCTGGCCACTATATTTAGGTCTTTACTCTTGGCTGATCAGTTTCTGTAGGGAAATCTCTTCCAATCTTCGTCTTGGATGATGAACTTGGAGGTTCTGGGAATCCAGCAGTGGGAGCCTCACAAGAGTCTTTGCATTTATGTATACATTAACATAGTCCTTTTGCTTAAGTAAAACACTCCCCAAATAACACTTTTCTATTTACAAATAAGGTTAAGAATATTTTCCTGTATTTATTGGCAATGTGTTTTATTTCTGTGAACTACCTGTTCATATGCTTTGCCTATTTTTTTTATAAAGTTGTTTATGTTTTCTTTTAAGGAATTATTTGTGTATTCCCAATCCTAATCTTGTGTCAATTGTATGTGTGGTATCCTCTTCCAAACTGAAGGCTTTCTTTTCCTATCTGTCTCTGCTGAGAATTTTCTACTACATAGCCTCTCCTGACTGCTGGATATTCGTGATATGGCTTTTGGTCCAACACTCTACCAATGCGAGCTCAAGGCTTAGCTCAGCATCACCCCATCCCCACCACTCTTCCCCATCCTTGTGCTATTAGAGGAGGACATGGTATATGATAGTTTCAGCGCTCATTGCCCTTCATGTGTGGTTTTTGCCGTCAAAGGATTTTTTTTTTTAACTATCTTTTAAGCTCTTCTATTGACTTAGAAGAACATCTTATCCATTTGGGGGGGGGCATTTTGGGGGCTTTTTTTGTCCAGAGATTCAGATTCAATAGGTGTGATTTTTGAAACTACTCTGGGTAATTAATTTTGCATAGTGATTTCTGGTTCACTTTGGTGTGAGGAACAGATAGAATGAATTTATTTTTGTTTATTTTTCTAAATAGCCCATTCTGGTTGGAATTTCATAGGAACATATTTCTTCTAGCTAGCAAGGAGTTTGAAATGGACAATTGAGTTTATTCTCTGTGTCTTAAAGTTTTTCTTTTTCATTTCTAGAATGAGGAGTGCCTTAGCTATGTTCCTAATTTTAAAGGAATCTATACTTCATTTGGAGCTAGCTCTCTAATGTCTTAGAGCTGGGGAATCTTGATAAAGTGGGTGGGTACATTTAATCTTAAGTGAACACATTTTTCTACAGTAATGTTTTAACAAATATTTCCTATGATAAATGTTCTTAGCTTCAAGGTTATATGTGTAAGTTAATAATCTTCTGAAATATTAAAACAAAACCTTCAATATTGCAGAGAAGCACTTTGTCTTTCTAAGCAAATAGTCTAAGACAGAAACTCAAATTTTACTTATTGTTTATATCCCTTGGTGTGTTCATATTTCTAACCTTTTCCTTAACTAACAAGATGAAACAGCTGCCTGATGGCTCTTCTAAAAGCCCTGTGTGTCAAGTATATCATTTTTTCAAGAGTTTATCCATTACAATTCTTTGTAGAGTAGTTATATTTCCTTGCCAAGTTTGAGTTAAAGCATATTAGGCTTACAGTTATCTGTTTCCATAGAAGAAATAGGCATATTAAAAAAAATACTTAAAGAAAGTCTGTCCTGGAAAAAAAAAAAACACAAAAAAACTAAACAGGTTAAGGCTGCTAGAGGTCAAAACTTTAAGGTCAACATAGGACTGAATATTAGCAGCTCTGAAAAATTACAAGATACTTGTTTAAACAAAATATTACTTGTATTTCTTTCAGAAATTCCTGTCAGTGAATTACTAGAATCAAAGGAAGATGCCATAATAATTCAAAAAATCTTATTTATCTTAATTATATTTGTTGGCATTTCAATTTCATAAATAATTTCTCTCTAAAACTGAAGAAATTTTGCCTTCATTATTGGCCCTCAAGTAAAGTCTCCATATTAGGGCCTATGGAGAGCCTAATACATGAGGGTGCACACACAAAGTTAGTGTCTGGGCATCCTTCCTTCCCTACACACTTAGCACAGAGCTAGGACCTGGTGGTGATGCTACTGAAAATAGGCTGCTGTGGGGCTGAGAGCTATAAAAGTCTGCCTCTTTTATGAATCAAAAATGTGCATCCTTCTGGAGGCAGCAACATAGACACATGAACCAAAATAGATTGAGGGGTCGCTCTTAAATATCAATGTGCACGTAGATCATCTACCAGATATAGAACATGCAGATTCTCAGGCCTCCGCTACCAAGATTCAGATTCAATAGATGTGATTTTTGAAAATACTCTGGGTAATTAATTTTGGTCAACATTACAATAGGAACTTATAATCAATGGTATTGTGTGATGATGTGGAAGCTGAAGAAAGCAAGAATTTTTTTGCAAGTTAATCCTGGGTGAATAATCACCCATATGATCGGTAAAATGTACCGATGCCCAGGTCCCCTCTCTAGAGATTTTCATTATATTGGCTTGGAGTTAAACCAAGGCTAAAAAACAAAAAATAATGTGCAGAGAAGGTAGAGATCACACCGTCCTAGGATTTAGCTTCACTTTTTTAAACATTGGGATTTGGTATTACTGATAACACATCTCTGTCCTTCATAGGTGTTCACTCTCCTTGGGAATAAGTCACCACTCCAAGGTTACTGGTCTTCCGATGTTGAACAAAACAATATGATTATTACTAGGGAACTATTTTGTTCTCATTAGATGGCAACCATCTTTTTCTGAGCTAGTCCTGCATTCCAACTGATTCAGCTTCTGGAACCAACTTACACAGCTGTTGACATCAGATTGGCTTAGCAAAATTAATGAAAACATAATTAAGCAAGTTTTCCTCAGCTGTGCCATTTGAAGGGTCCTTATAAATTTTTTAAAAGTAGAGTAGTAACAGAAATTAAGAGGATGATTGCTTAAACTGCAAGTTATCCTTTTCAATTAAACTCAAATTGTACTTCTAATGAAGAGGATCATTAAGGATGATTTAAAATCATTGAGTAATACTCAAAGAATAAAGCATGGACCTTGATTTTGGAGATAGGGCTGCAAAATTTAACTGTAGTAGTAGATGGCTAACTTCGAAAAGGGTGGCAATTTCTGAGCCTGAGTTTCCTCATTTATTAGATGAGAATAACAATATTTACATGCAATAGTATGCTGGTAAATGCATAACAATTGGCCCTCTGGAAGCAGAGGTCTGGGAGTATGCATTTTATAGACATGGTAGATGATTTATATCCACATTGATATTTAAGAGCTACTCACCAGTCTATTTTTCTTCATTTATCTATGTTGTTGCCTCCATGGGGATTCCCTTTGGATAGGAGGCTAATCTGAGGCATATGCCAACTTTTAAGGTATAATGTAAATAGTTCCCATGGCAGATTTCGAGTTACCAGCAGAAGTGACTTACAAAATTCCTAAAAATTTAACAATGGACTATTGTTAGTACCTCTGCTTACTGAGATATCATAGTGATAAAATAACATGTAGGATGTTTAACTGAGTTTTTGACCCAGATGTGCTAAATACCCAATGTGTTCCCTAATTCTGTAATTAAAAAAATTAATTATTACTGTATTAAAAAATAATTGCTAACAATTTGAAAAGCAAAAAAACACAGCAAAAAAAGAGCAACATTGTTTTGATAATCTGAGCTTGAAATGGATTTGTGTTCTTCCAAACTGGGTTAGTCAAAATTCACTGTTTCTCCTTATGAGTCCTCAAAAATCTCCATTTGCCTATTTGAAAATTATTAGATTTGTGTGAAGCTTTGATTCACAAGTATTTGTTAAGCACATATTGAGTTCTCAGAACTACGCTGTACCCCATGGACTATGCAGGTAAGTGCTTTGGAAAGCAAGATTTGCACGTGTGAAATTCTTATGTTGTCTTTTGCACTTTTCTCCTTACTTCTCAATGACCTTGGCCCCACTCTTGACATCCAGAGCCTCTCCTCACCTATTTTCTATCCTTCTAGAGTCACTCCTTTTAGAAGCTTTTTTTCCCCCTCCTAATGGACACAGCTAGAAAGATAACAGTCAAATCTGACATAGGAGGACGTGGATGGGGCGCTTAACGGGCAGTCAGATATTTATAGGCTTATTCTCTCTTATCCTGGGTTTATTCCCACAGTTCTTGCCATCTACTCTAAAGAAAATCCAGATTCTCACCATAGCATAGCCCTGTAAAATCTGGACCCCGATTGTTGCTCCAATAAGTAGCACCAATCTGCATCTATTTTGTGTTCTTTATGAGCCAGAGGTTGCCCTATGTGCTGACCTGAATTAAGTTACATGATTCTAAAAACAAAACTTTGCATTTTTAATCCTGCTTTACAGGTGAGGAATGGGAGACCTTGGTTTAAATTCTTTGTCTGAGGTCGTACTAGTCCAAAGTGGCAGGGGTGAGGTTTAAACACAGATGTGTAGTAGAGACTTTTCCTTAAAGGCTATACAGCAAGTATAATGAAAGTTCTGAGCACAGCTGAACCTGTTGCCAAGAGGGTTGGTAGTGTGGCCCTACCATGGGGAGTGGCACCAGGGAAGAAACAGTAGGATACTGCCACAAATGGTCCAGGAAATGGTAAAAATACATAAATAAATAAATAAATAAATAAATCACCAAAAAAGAGAAGGGCAGATGAAGGTGACCTTTTGACCTTTATATTGTGGTTAAGAAGGTGACTGATAGGCTGACTGATCCAAACCACACGCTGTTGTCTGTCTCACCATTGCCTCTCACTTTTAAATTAACTTTTGTATGAGACCAGAATACTCCACCCCAAAATATGAAGGATTGCTGAGCTGGAGGTAATTAAGAGTAAGGAGATACAGGCAAACTCTGTGCCCTTCCATTTGCCTAAGAGCAGGGCATGGATTTACAAAGACAAAAGGTATCCTGTCCCCTCTTTTCCCAGGGAGAGGAGAAGTTAACCCCTGAAGACAACTTTGAACCTTAGAGACGGTACCAGAGGAGTGTACATGAACAAGCTTGTGAACTATCCTTTACCTGCCTTTGGTTTGCCTCTCACTAGTTGCTGCCTTTAGAGACTCAAAGTTACTTTTCTTCTGTCTTGTCACTTCGCTAAAAATTCACTATTCTTTGTTATATGTGCCATGTGAGCTGGAATTTAAAGCTGTCTCTTTGATAACTCATTCTCTCAGTGTCTCTTATGTATGTATAAAATACACATGTTAATAAATTTCTGTTTGTTTTTCTCTTGTTAATCTGTCTGTTGTCACAGAATTCGGTTCCAACTAAGAATCGATGAGAGTTGAAGAAAAAAATACTTATCTTCCCCTACGCTTTCTAATAGAAATATACATACATAAAACTGCTCAGGGTGTAAGTGTGCAGCTGGATGAACTTTTATGAGAACAAACTCAAGAAAACCAGCACCCAGATCCAAAAATGGTTAATTACTAGTGCCCTCACTTACTGCGTCATTCCTCAAAGGTGGCCACCATTCTGACTTCCCTCACTATAGATTAGTTTCTCCTATTTCTGAAACTTTTATAATCAGAATCAATCTTTTCTTTGTCCAGCTTTTGTTTCTATAATTCCCCCCGTATTGTTACATGTAGCAATAATCCATTTGTTCCTGTTGCTTAAATATATCATGGTTCATTTATTTGTTCTACCGCAGACGGACACTCGGGTTCTTTCCAGTGTTTGACTACTAGGTATTGCGCTGCTGTGAGCATTCCTGTTCATCTTTTGGTGCCTGTAAATATGCATCTTTTTGTATATTTTGTATATTTTGTATATTGTATATTTTTGTATATACCGAGAAGTGGAATTGCTAGGCCGTAGGATATGCATGTGTTCAGCTAGAACAGATAATGCCAAATATTTTTCAAAATACATTACTAAGTTATGCTCCTACCAGCAGGGCATGAGACTTCCAGCTGGTGCTGAGTGGTGTTCTCAGTCTTTCTCATTCCGGTGGGTGTGTTTGCTATTTCATGGAGGTTTTCACTTGCAGATCCTGCATAAGAAATGATGCTGAGTACCCCTGTTTATCGGCCACTTAGATATCCATTTTTGTGAAGTGGGGGCTGTTTAAGCCTTTGTCTACTTCTAATTAGGTTGTCTGTCCTTTTTCTATTGATTTGTAGGAGTTTTGAAAACACATGTCATCATTCCCTTTTGTACTGATTTTTAAACCTATATATTAGGTTATTAAGTACAAATTGTCCGCTTTCCTTAAGTACAAAGTCTGACAACTGATATCTCTGACATTTCACTTTGACACTTCTTGTTTTATTTTCCTTGTGAAGGTACTTTGGCATTCTTTCAAACGCACATTTTGGCTTGTGATTATTGCTCTTGTTTGAGATCTAATAAATTAAGCTTTTGATTCAAAATCGGATGTTTCATGTTTAATGCCCCAATATTAATTAGCTAAATACAATTTCTTCATATCCAATGTTAAGAACAATATTCAATACCTTGTAAATTTTTGAAAAAGTACTATTTACTTAAAAACTTGTGTCTTCAGCAGTTTGGTTCCAGATATAGCCTTCCTATACTCCAAATGATAAAGTTGTTCTAGACAAGAGCATGCTCCCTGTCTGCCTACTCGTCCTCTCTTCCTTTTTCTCCCCCTCTATTTCTTTCCCCCTTTCCCTCTTAATTTCTCCCCCACTTAATATAACTTCTTTCATTCCCTCTCTTCCTTTGTTCTCATGGCAGTTTATCTTAATGGGAAAACTTTATACTGAGTTTCCCTTGGAGAGTTTGTTCTCAGTCCATAGTTGCTCACCTCTTTTCTGTGAACATTGCACAAATAAATACCTGGGACACGAGTTTATGTGAATAACCATATCAGAATTACCTTATGATGTTGCTTTCTGAGCCCTATATTTCCTGAGTCATTTAGAACTGCTTTTAAAACTCATTTAAAATAGAGAAATAGGTCATCAAATATGAGCTCATTATAGATTTCGAATGAATCATGCAATACAAAAAGAACATTGATAAGCTATAGAACAACAAATAATGCTTTTCCTTCCTACGCAGGTATACTGGGTAAAGCACACCTGATACATGAACATTTCTAACTACAAAAGATAAATGACCTTCAATTCAAAAGCATTCTCTGGATTACAAAGGGATGCACAGTAATTCACACAATGCTCTCTTTTGCACCTCTATGCTCATTTTGCTTATTCGGTTTCATATGCCTTTTCACATAGCAATTTCCCCATCTATGCTTAAAACATAATTTTATTTACAGAAAATGATTTATATATAAACCTTACAGCAAAACATTGCATTAAATAGCCTCTATCTTTCTGTAGGGGAAAAAAGCACTTCTGAGATATTACCAGAAGGAAATTTTATTTAAGATCTTTCTCTTAGTTCTGGAAAAGGATTTCCACTGATGGCTCCATCTTCCCAATTCTGGTGTCATGCATTGTTGGCAAAATGGCACAGTGTCAATAGAATTCCTCTGTCCCTTCCAAGGCTAAATCCATGTCTTTTTATTGTGGAGCTCTAAGTTAATGGGAGGAAAAAGCCACACTTGAAATGGAAAATACAACCTAATGTTAATCAGCTAAAAGAAATGGCCTGCGGTGAAAAATTCTAAAGGTGTTTGCACAATTTTAAAACTCAGTTTCTGATACAGAATGTAGATGAAACACAAAGCCACTTGGAATTATGGAATGCCAGTGAGAATGCACGATTCATTCAACAAATTTTGTTCTGAAATGGAATAAAGACATGGGGTAGTGTGAGAGAGGAAGAGGTAAAGAAATGATTGCTTTAAAAAAGGAAAAATAACAGTATATCTGTATGTCAGTGGGGCATGATCTACCAGAAAGGGAAATGTTGATGATTTGGAAGAGAAAGGAAACAATTGCTGGAGTGATGTCCTTGGAGGTAGGAGCAGTGTACCTGCTCCAAACATGTAGAAGGAGTGAATGACTTCACACTGACAGGACCTATTTTCACTTCTATTTTGGAGTTTGGGGCAGAGTACATGACTTAGACTTTCTATACCAAAGTTAATGTACCTACAAAGTAGACATAACAATGGTATCTCTTTCATAGGGCTTCTGGTGCTGTTAACTGGAACAAATTTCCTACCAAAGTATCTGGCACACAGCAAAGGATCCCAAAGTGATAACTTCTGTCGCAGCATGATGTGTGCCTTGGAGCAGCAGCCCTGCATGCCTAGAGCTTGGTGTCCAGGGTGAAGGCCATGCAAAGCCCACATGCCCTCTGAGAGGAGCACAGATTTCTTTCTTTCCTCTTTGGCAGCTAATGCTGCAATAGTGCAGAACACAGCATTCTTTATTCCAGCCCTTCGCCTCTCAGAAAATTCTGAAGGAGGAGTTCAGGAGGCTAATTTCCTCTCCTTTGGGAGCTTTGCCTAGACTAGAGCAGATTTCAAGACCAAGATGAACTGCCAAAGAGCGGGAATAGTAAGGTAGATGGGGGTTGGAAGTGATTTACTCCTCCATAGAGGTAAACAAGGCTGCTGTGGGTGAATTGATGGGCTATTACTATGTCCCAAGGAACCAGAAACTCAAGCAAAGGTGATAAAATACTTAAAATTATTTAACAATATTATAGTAATAAAGGTGGGCCATATTTTATTCTCTTAGTGCAATTAGATATTTATGATTTGCTAAAGGCTATCTCCTAGCCTGCCAATCAAAATTCCTCACCGATTTACATGTTAAAGACTTTATTTTGACACACTGTCCAGTAACATTCAAAGCACTGATTTAGCCATAACTAACACTCAAAGGAACCAACAAATTTTATCACTCAAAATTAGCCCCCTGGATTTCCTGACTCCTCTACTTTCTCTAGTCAGGCCTTTATAAGCAGGGAAATTTTGTGTCTTTGGCCTTTTCACCATTGTTAATGAACTCAATAGCCTGGTTAAACAAGTATGAGTGGGTCCAGGCCCTGCTCAAGTAAGAAAAAGTTTTCCCTTTTAGAAGGTATATGGTAAATTGTGTGTGGGTGTGAGTGTTCTTGCTTGAATAAGAAGATGTTTGGGTGTTTATCATTTGCAAATGCTTTACAATTTTATCTCTTTTAGCACTGTCAGAGAACAATCAAAGGCGTTGGTCAGGCTAGAAGTAAGAAGAGTGGCCCATCAGAAGGGAAACCTACACCAAGGCCCTGAGGGGCCAGCGAGCCCAGAGCTTAGGAGGTATTGAAAGCTCCCCAGAGAAGCCAGGGAGGGGAGAAGGGGAGGCAGTGAGACAGGTAACAGTGGATTGCAAAGAGATTTAGAAACTCCAGAAATGATTTTAGACTTTATCTTTTGTGCATTTGGTATAGGCAATCCAGCTAAGAGGCTACTGCAGGAATTAAATTCTCAGTGACAGTGATGTAGACCTGGATAGTGGCAGTGAGTATCAAAGGAGTCAACTATTAGAAGGGATAATCAGAAGGACTTGTGGTGATTTGGATTAGATCATGTGGAAGAGGTAGAGGTTCATAATGACTCCCCTGTATTCATGACTTACAAATCTAGGTAGACTGAGGATGATGGAACAGAGAAGACTGGCAGAGGGAATAGTTTTTAGGGGCTTGGGGGTTGTATCAATTTAGCTAAACTAGAACCACATTTCTCAGAATCCCCTCCCCAAATGGTTCCAAATTAGCAGAGGTCACCA
The DNA here is from genome assembly GCF_000181295.1 of Otolemur garnettii. Lineage (NCBI taxonomy): Eukaryota > Metazoa > Chordata > Mammalia > Primates > Galagidae > Otolemur > Otolemur garnettii. Next base: position 24,524,370 of record NW_003852400.1, read on the forward strand.
TTTTGCATGAGACTTGGAAAGCTGAAGAGAAGCTGCCGCCATCTTCTTTCTATGCTAGAAGACTGGTGCAGACACTAGTGTCTGCTTTAGCTCACACACATGTGCTTGCCTACAGGCTTCCTTGTGGGTGCAGGGCAGCAGCCAGACCTGCAGCTTTCGGCTTTTGGGTAAACTCACGATAAAGGGTGCCTGCTTCTTTTGCAGGTCACTTGTGTCATGAAAATTAAAGGTTGAGGCTGTGAGAACCTAATGTGGGCTCCACCCAGTCCTCATGGATTCCAGCTCACCTTCAGTGTTTCAGTTTCACTGACCCTCCTCTACTTCTCTCCCTTCTTTCCTTCCCTGCTGACTGTAGACTCCAGCACATGGATGGTTCAACTACTTCCCACAACTGTATCACGTGAAGGTCCTATCATAGATCTCTTATTATCTATCACATGTGGTGGTTTTGTTTCTCTGGTTGAATCCTAGTGACAAATTCTATTATTCAGTTTGGTCCATATTGAATTTGAAGGGCCCATGAAAACTTCCCACATAGTGATGTCAGATAGGGAGATGAATATTCAGGTCTGGGGATCAAAGATCACATGAATCCAGGAGTCTTTATAATGTAGGTAAAAAATGGAGGCTTGGGATTCTGTAGAGTCTGCTCTTTGCTCTGGTTTCTGGTACACATTTTCAAAAACTCTCACATTTTCCTGAGGGATAGGATATTTTTGTCATGATAATTGAGGTGGCTCTTGATGAGATTTAAAATAGCTTCAGGATGGAGACCAGTCATCAGAAAGATCTAACATAAAACCAACCCAAAGTTGGAACTCTGGGCTGCTCCTACCTCCAGGAAGGGGAGAAAAGATGGAGATTGCATTCAATCATATGGCTAATGATTTAATCAATTGGCGCTACATAATAAATCCCCAGTAAAAACTCTGGACACTGGAGCTTTGACAGAGCTTTATGGTTGATGAATAGATGTATGTGTCAGGAAGGTGATGCTTTGAATCCATGGGAAGGGGGCATGAAAGCTCTGCATTCAGAACTCTTCTAGAACTTTCCCTATGATTTGGGACAAAATTGTAAGTATAGTACTTCCCTGAGTTCTGAGAATTATTCTAGGGAATTATCAAATATAAAGGATTGGGCCATTCATGGGAACTCCTGAATGTGGAGCCAAGTCATTCAGAAACGTCCAAAGTCAGGGCAGTCTAGTGGAGAACTTCACTCATAAACCTGTGGCCTCTGATGCTAATAATCTGGGTAGATGACAATTAAGTGTAGCCTAAAGCTGCACTTTCTAGATTTTAAGTTCAGCCTAATGATGTCTCAGGATATAGCAAAATTTAACCTGACTGGATTTGTAAACAGACTACAACCTACCTTTTTACATGTACCAATTCAGGAATTAGGTGGGCTTCTAAAACAGAGTAGGTTCAGAGAGACTCCAGTGCTGCTGAGTGGTGAGAAAGGATTTATGGACAGAAGAAGCAAATGGCATACAGAAAACAGAGGTGAAGTAATTCCTGAATCATCCTTTGTTCTGTAAAACTCAGTTAAATTTAATTTGTCTACATTTTTCATTGTAACAGTAGTGTCTAAAGTTTTTAACAGTAGTTATTGTCAGAATTGAATTATAGTAAACTTGATGAGGTGTAAATAGAACAGAGGCCATGGAAATGACTATCTGTAATGAGAGAACATTCAGGGGGAGACTGCTTAAATTCACAGGTACTGGAAACCTTCTCCATGAAAAGCCTTGGTCTTTGGCTAACTCCGAAACTTACCAGGAAAGGGCTGTGGTAGGAGGGGAAGAGGTGCCACCAGGAGGTGCCTTCATTTAGTCCCAGCATCTCAGCTGCTTTATTTCTCTTCTGTGAAGATACATAAACACGGATTATTTAGTTTTTGTTTTGTTTTTCCAGCCTCCAGTTTGCTCCTGGCACTAACCACCTGCCCCTTGTGGCGGGTGGGGAAGGGAGGGAGGTTGTAGAAAGGTGTAGAAGACAGAATGAATATGAATTATATTACTTGCAGAACTTTTGTCTCACAAAATACTTCTTTTCCCCAACAAATGTAGAATGCATATTCTCAGTTAATTAATCCAAATGCACAGTGAACAACTTGTGGGCTTTCCTGGGGTCCTTGGGGGTTTGCACTCAGCGTTTGAATCTGAGGAAGTTATCTATGAATAATTCAGTATCTTGGAATGTTACCTGAGAACTAAGATTACTAATTAGCCATCCAGAGCCAAGAAGCTTTTTTGTGTCACTCTTACTATATTCATGATTTTCAAAGAACAAACTTTTAGCAATATTTTATGATATTCTGTGTGGGCTTTTGCACGTACGTAGCTGAGAGGCAAGAGGTATGTGGAATTGAATACAAAATAAAGTTTAGAGAAGGATTTTCTGTGTGTGGGCTGTTGTGCATTCTGAAACATTTTGCAGTCAGAAAAGAAACGAATTCCCTATTGATAGTCACAGGGATGAGTCTTAATTCCTTACTTGCCCACACAGGTCACTGGAGGATCTGAAGAATTTGAGTCCTTCTACCATAAGAAGGTTGGTACCCTCTGTCTCTATCTTGCTGCTTCTCTGCCTTGTTTCTGTGAGGCAGTGAGGCTTCTAAACATCGGCTGGCAGCATGTACAGGGGGTATCCCAGCTCCTCACTAGCTCTGTGACCATAAGAATTTACCAATTTAGAAAATTGCTCATTTACATATCTTGACCCGGCCCTCCCACACAGCCATCAATGTTTCTCCAGTTTCTTGTTGGCTGGGAATAAGGAAGTGGCCTAGACACATATCTGGATTGACATTTTAGCTTTTACTCAACTAGCTGTGTGCCTCTGTCAGCTTATACAGCTTCTTTAAGCTATGATCACTCTCCTGTAACAGTGAATAAAAATGGCCTCATAGGTTTGTTGTGAGGATTGATTACAATGATGTATATAAAGCTATTAGCACAGAGCCTGATATATACTGAGTACTGGCAAATAGTAGCTAACAACCTTATTATTTATATCATGTTTATTAATGGGCCATTAGTAAAAAATTTTACTCAGAAGGCCATCTAATTAAAAAAGAAGATAATTTACAGAGTACAGTTCAAATATTTGTAGTGCCTTCTAAGACAAGAAAGATGGGTTGCCTTTTGTTTTTCCTTGCCATGGTGCCTATAGATGTCTTTCTCTGGCCATACTTTGGGACAGATACTGTGTAGATAAGAAGTGATGTCTGAGATCAAGCACATACCTTTCCTGGAAAACTCATTCCCAGTATGCAGTTTATTGGTTGGTGAGGTAAGTTTTGAAGATAAACCATTGGAGATTGAGCCAAGATGGTAGACTAGCAGCAGCCCCCACTTGCCACTCTCAAGGAGAGTAACAAAAATTACAGGCAGAAGCTCAACTATTGATGACCTTCTTAGAGAGAATGATGGCAAACATCAGAGAAACAATGGGAGACATTCAAGGTGAAAGAGAGAAAAAGAGAAAGAGAGTGATTTCCTTGGCAAGATTAGAGGCAACAAATGCAAAGAAAGATAAGAAGAGAGAACCCTGGAGCTCTGTGTTCCCACTATGGACTGGAACTGTGAGAGGGTCTCACCACCACAGCAGGTCTCCATATTGATCAGGGAGCTATTCAGAGAATGCATAGGAAATCAGACATATAGGGACCTTCTGGCTTCCATTCCCAGGTCACTGCAACTGCTACCATTCTGAGCTCTTGAGTCTAGAGGTTCTAGTCTACGTAGGGATCAGCTTTACTGCAACTGTCTCTACATTACTCCTGCTGGACTACAGAGAAAGCAAAGAAAGCAGATCTTGCCCATGTGGGACCAAGAGCCATGTGCCCTGCCCCCACCAGGAAATTCAAACAGAACAGGTACCAATACACTGAGAAGTCACACAGCAAAACCTCAGTGGGACCTTCCTGAGGTTAGAGCCCCAAACACCCAGCAGTTCTGCCCTCACAACCCTGTGCCAGGAGAAAGCCCTTGCTGCCTGGTGGTGCTAACCTGCACATTATCACTGACCCATTAACCATGAGCCACTACCCACTGTGTGCCACCATTGCATCTGAACCTGGATGGAGAGAATACCTGCACCACAGCCACTACCTAGATAGATTCACCCAGCAACCACTGCCACCACTGTAGGGGGACCCAGGCAGAGAAATATCCTATAATACCTTCCTTTGGCATGATGGGAAATTGCCTAGATCCCTGCCCAAGTTTCCAAAAGTGGCCCATAGACTAAGCCACCACTTCACATAAAGATCCTCCAGAACTGGCTTGTACTGTGACAACTACAGGGGAACAGGAAAATGCAGAACAGCTGAATTATAGGCTTTCAGCACATCCACCCTTATCCTGCCAGGTCAGTCTTCCAAAGTAGCTCACAAAAATACTATCTGTGGACTTCTCCATCTTCTCACTAAGTAGGAGAGTTCCCAGCAAAGGGGAATACACGCACTACAAACCTATCTTCCCTGAGTTGAGAGAAGTTTCAGATGAGAAGAAACTGGCAAAAAACTTTGGCAACATGAAAAGGCAAGCTGGTTTAATAGCCATAAAGGATCACAATAGATCCATAGCAAGGGACTCCAACCAAAAAGAAATTGTCAAAATGTTAGAGGTGGAATTTAGAAAATGGATGGCAAATAAGATGAATGGGATTGATTAGAAAGTTGTAAATCAACATAGAGAAGCCTCCTCCCTCTCCAAAAAAAAAAAAAAAATCATATTTCAAGACACGGATGAATTTAAATGAAAAGTCACTAGAGAGATAGAAAACATAAGAAAATATAAAAAATAACTTAAAGAAGCGAGTCACTTAGGAATTTCAAAATACAGTAGAAAGCTTCAACAGGTTAGACCAAGTAGAAGAAAGAATCTCAGAGCTTTAAGATAAGACTTTCAAACTAGCCCTGTCAGTCAAACATGCAGAAAAAAGAATAAAGAAGAATGAACAACTTGAACAATCACTCAGAGAAATATGGGATTATGTGAAATGAATGAATATATGAATTATAAATATCCCTGAGAGAAAGGAAGAAAAGACAAAAAGGGTAGAAAATCTATTTAAGGGAATTATTGAGGTAAACTCCCCTAATATTGACAGAGATTCAGATATTCCAGGTCATTGAACATCTGGAAGATTTGTAGCAATTAAAGCATCTCTGAGACATAGTCATCAACCCGGCCAAAGTCAAAATGAAAGAGAAAATTGTATAAGCTACAAAATGAAATCAACAACTAACCTACAAAGGAAAACTCATAAGGCTAATAGCAGACTTCTCAGTAGAGGTCTTACAAAAGTAGAGGGTCTGGAGCTGCATTTTCAGTCCTCTTAAACAGAACTAATTGCCAAAAAATTTGTATCTTGTAAAATTAATTTTCATAAATGATGGAGAAATACTTTCCCAGACAAGTGAATGAACACTAAGGAAATTTGTCACTATAAGACCTACCCTATAGGAAATGTTCAAAAGTACACGTGTACATATGTTCAAAAGTACATGTGTGTATATGTGGAACAAAACAATAGACCTCAATCAGAGTAGGAACACCTGGAAATTGAAACTCACTGCTCTTAAAAAAAAAAAAAAAACCCAGTAGCATAAGAGAATAAACAAAACAATAAAGTCTAATGCAAAATCATAAACAGAACAGTATCCCAACTATCTATCAATACTAACATTGAATATGAATAGTTCACACGCTCCACTTAAAAGATACAGACTGGTTGAATGGATTGTGATACACCACTTTTTTTTCCCTTAAAGTATCTTACTAACATAAATTGGAAATAGAGCTAAGTGCTCTGTGTTTACTCAGTGCCTGTGGAAACACTTTTAGTTGTAAGGAGTTAACTCCTTCGGCTCTGGGGATGACCAGGATTCACAGAGCTGTACACACTCCTGCCCCTTCCCCCATTAACATAATTCTGCTGTTCTACTTCTGCAGTTGCCAATTCTTGGACTCTTTTTGCTTTTTCCATATCAAATTCCCAAAGTGAAAATCCAAATAGCTTTCTGATCATTATCCCTGTTTTAGGAGAACTTCTTATGGCTAGACATACCATAAACATAGAACTAAAAATTATAATCCCCAGATTCTTTTAGTTAGCCTTGGATAGAGTTCCAGAGTTGGCAAAAGAGGGGGCAAATCCCATCAGTTGTTAAATGAAGAACCTTGAGGTAAAAAGAGAATCCTGGTCCTACTGTTCTATATTCTCAAAAAGCTAACTTCTGAATCTCCTTTAAAGTCAGGGAAGTATTCTAGAGTCTATTTGTAAATAAGCTATCTTAAAGATACTCAGAATATTAACATTTGTCTGATTGAATTGCAGATGCTTTCTTTTTCAGATTTCTATATCTTCTCTGTATCTTGTTTGTCATAAAATAAATGCTGGCTAGTTTACCTGCAAGAAATTTCCCAAGAGACTCTATTTTAACTACAATGGTTTACTGTTATATAGCTTTAAACCTTGTTTACTTAACTGAATGTGGGAAATTACAGTTACTCCTGTCTGTTTGCCATGGGAAATTACATATATATACATATTTTTAGTTGATGTATTTTTATTTCTACATTCTAAGGGCATACAAGATTTTTTTTACAAGATATCTTGTATAATGCTTAAGTTAGAGCTTTTGCTATGCCCATGAGAAGAATAGTGTTCATAGGACCCAACAGGTAAGTTTTTTATGCCACCGTCTCCCCTTCTTGGTTTCTTATGTCCTTTATATTGCTCTGTGACTGTGTGTACCCATCTGTTAGCTCCCACTTATTAGCGAGAACATGTGGTGCTTTGTTTTCGATCCCTGAGATACTTTCCTGTTTCATCCAAGTTGGTGTAAATGACATTATTTCATTCTTCTTTATGGCTCAGTAGTACTCCACGGTGTATATACCATATTTTCTTTATCCACTCATGCACTGAAGGGCACTTGACAGTGTGAATTATTTGGGAACACCCAGGTTTTTATTTTCAGAGTTCTATGTTGTATTTTTTTAATCTTCAGCGATACACGATGCTGGCGCCAGGAAAAACAGTTCATGGCTTTCACAATTCCAAGTCTGAAGAAGAGTGCTGGCTGGCTGGCATATTCAGAAGTCTCTGGAGAGGAATGTTTTGAGAGAGTACAAGAGGACTTTGGTTTTTTGTTTTTGTTTTTGAGATTTTTTTTTTCTGAGACTGATTCTCATTTGTCTTCCTTGGTAGAGTGCCATGGCATCATAGCTTGTACCAAACTTCAATTCTTGGGCTCAAGCGATTCTCTTGCCTCAGTTTCCCAGGTAGCTGGGACTCCGGCACTTGCCACAATTACTGGCTACTTTTAGAGACAAGATGTTACTCTGGTTCAGGCTGGTCTTGAAATCCTGAGCTTAGACAATCGACCTGTGTTGGCCTCCCAGAGTGCTGGGAATATAGGCATGAACTACTGAGCCTGGCCTTTGTTTAAAATACATTCTTTCCATCTCAACTTTCACAACAGCTAGAATTAAGCCATTAGGATTAGAGAATTTTTGTTATTGTATAATATATTTTCATTAGATATCTTTTGCCCAGGGCAGATAAGATGTAAGCAAATACTGTACTTTATGGGAAATGTTTATCCTTAACAACTAGCTTTTAGGAAGTTTTCAGCAATTGATCATTGACTAAGTGCCTAGAAGAGGAAAGCAAAAGAAAGGTAGTTGGAGGGAAAAAATGAGGAGGAAAATCATCTTGAAATAAAGTGATAAGGAAACTTAATTCTGAAAGAAATATTCCTGCACCTGATATCAAGTCATGGGCGTACATACAATCCAGGATGCCCTGTGGGGACAACAGCCCCTTTTTGGTGGAATTATTTTTTTGATACGCAAAGGAGAGAGTAGCCTTTTCATGAATTTTGCTTTGGGACACATATTTAAAGTTTAACCTCTATATCTGAACCAAAGAAAACAAAGGCCTATGTAGACTCTACCACCCAAGGTTTGACTCTTTGGAGGAATAAAGCAGTTCCTTGTATATGGGAGTTTTTCACCTTACATAAGAACTACTTACCTCCAAGAGGCACAGGTAACCCCCCTAGAGGCTCCTCTCTGTGTGTGTTTTTGCGTGTTTTAACATTTTTTCCCCCGAAGACAGAAATCTTTGCCTCTGAAGTAAAAGAGGCCATTCTCTGTGGATTCTGAGATTAAGGAGGAAATTGGGCTCTTGAGGATGGATGGGGCCAACTATGTTAATAAGCCCTTTGGAGATGGAGGAGGTAGCTGTCTCTGTCCCAGACAACACACTGGGAGATGGAAGTCTCTGCAGGATAATGGATTTTGCCTAAAGAAAAGAGGAAAATTATTTTGTAACTTGACTCCCTCTATCTCAACCCACAACTACCCCATTTGTTTTGCGTTAAATGTAAGATTCAAAGCAATATTTTTTTAAGATTACTAATATTTGAGAAGTTTTCAAAATAGTTTTTCTATGTTTTAAAAACAACTTTGACAATTTTATAATTACTTTAAAAGTAACACATATTCGTGCTTAAAAATTTAGAAAATGCAGGAAAGTGTAAAGGAAATAAAAATCACTCACAATCCCATCACATTTTAAGGTTTATCTTTTCAATTTTGTTCCATTAATATACATACTTTAAAAAATAATATAATTATATTATATGCCCTGTTTTATAATTTGCTTTTCTTCACTTAATTTATCATGTGGTGTGTATTACTCACGTTCTTAATTATTTTGCTAAATAATTTTTAACAACTCACTAGTATTTTAACATATGCAGATGTCAGTATTTGTTTATTCCACAGTGTCAGACATTCAGGTTTTCCTTCTATTGCAATATGAAAATATGAACCTGAGCTTTAATTTTAAGTAGGAATAAAAAGCTGCATAAGTATGTGTAATAAAGCTTTAATTTCTTCTTTCTAATACCTTAACTCAGTTGAAAATATCCCTGTGACCTGAAGGCAGAAATCTTTCTGAGCTGTTTTGCAAATTGAAGAGGGCTTTGTAGATAGTTTTCCGGAGGGAGATAGTAGGGGCATGGTATTTAACGAAGTGGGGCAGAAGGTTTGTTTTTGTTAGTAGTTAGTCGTGGAATTGAATTGTAATGATTGAAATATTAGAAGCCAGAGTTATAGATGCCAAGAGGTGTGTGTGTGTGTGTGGGGGCAAGTAGAATGGGGTTAGTTGATGGTAAATATGATTTATTTAGAACAGAATGGACAAGCTGATGTTGAATTAGATAAACTCTATTCTTAATTGAAGATGTATAAGCCGCTATTTTCATTTCACTTAGCAATTTCCTCCCTTCTCCCTTTCCCCACCCTCACCCAACACTCTCACAGTACTGGGCACTGAATACTGAAACTCCCAGCAGAGCAGGAGATTGCAACAACTGCTTCTGGGTCCAGACCATGATCAGACTGGTCACACTAAGCCCAGACTTTCTCATCTCCGGATCTAGGTGCCAGAAACTTCCTCTGTTCTGAAATATGGGTGCTCCCGACTTTAGGTACTTTTCTTTGTTAAACTCTCCCAGGTATCTACCCAATGAACTATTCTTTCATAGGCACACCTACTTGTTTGCAATTGTTTAGGATTCATTTCCCTTTGCCTTATGTTGTAAAGAGTGAATTGTTTGCATTCCCAGTGGTGGAGGGTGTGATCCTTGTCTTACTCCCTGCTGTGCTTCTAATGCCTGGCACAGAGCCTGATGTAGGTGCTCAGCAAATATTTGCAGTAGCATCAAACAGAATAAACCAAAGCACAGGAGATAAGATAAAGCACTTGGACCGCATAGACGTCCTTCACTTTTAATTTCCTTCTGTGTTGTCATTCTTGCTCACCTGGTTATTGTTTCCATTCTCCTTATCAATTACTCAGGGTTAGGATATTTAACTGAAGGTTTATTTATTCAGGGGCTTTGCACTCTAAGGAGGAAAAAAGCTACAGGGACAGGAACCAAATGAATATGTAACATTAGGTGAATGTATTATATTAAACATCAACTACAACCGATAATAAAAGGATGTATATACGCCTTTCAGGAGGTCAAAAACTGGCCGTTTTCTATGGGTTAATCTTATTTTCTGGATGGGCCCACATATCCAGTTTATGAAAGAATTAAAGGGAGATATATGTCTGAGGTTAATTACTACGTTAGGCAGAAAGGATTCCCTAGTGAGTATGGAAGCACTCTTTTGTCTATGGAGAATTTTGCTGCTGGATTTAATTGAATTTGTTATTTTGCATAGTACTTGAAGCTCAAGGGGAATTTTTCTTGTTGAATAAATTAAAGAAACAGGATTTTATATAAACCCCAAGTGACCTGATAAACACACAGTATAAAATATGTCTAATTCCTAATTTGATTCAATAAACCTGTATGGGACATGCATTTATTGAGATGCCCTGCCAGACAGGGAGGGGCAGGGAGGGAGGAAAGGTAGCTCCTGCCCTCAAGAAACTAACAGTGTAGTGTACACTCATATGCCCATTACTGAAGAAAACACACCTCTTGATGAAATAAGGGCTCAGTAGTATATTCATACACAAAATATACACTTTATAAGATGGAGAGATGCCATGAAGTTAGCTCGGGCTGGATGAGAAGGGCAGGCACCCCCAAGGTGGGCTGACTCTGCCTTGGCTAATACCTTTTCCCCACAACTAACATTCCTTTCACAGTTCTCCCAGGCTTCATCGTACCTCTCACAGATGGAGAAAGATGATGTGGAATGACATTTTAATTTCCTTAGAGGTGCAGCCATACCCTTGAGAATTTAGAGGAGAAATAGAAGCCATAGATTTAAACCTATTTGGGATCATAGATACTTGTGAGACTCTCATGAAAACTTTTGGCACTTCTCCTAAGAACACTGAAATATGTTCATACAGATGAGGCTGTGAGCAATTTCCAGACTCCCTGAGGCACACCCAGGGTAATAGCTGGATCCATCACTTTCTAAGCACTGTGTTAACTTCACAAAAGAGTTGGATACCGCTTGAAAACAAGTAAAGAGACTTAGGAAACATAAATTTGAATGCTTACTAGCCAGAAAGGAAAACAACATAAGGCACACAAAGGATTTTCTGCCTCTAGCTTGATGTAGAAATAAATGATCTTTTTATAGAGAGAGTTGAAAATTTTAATTAGTACAACATTAAAAATTCCTAAATAGCACCAAAATCTCTGAGACTCATCAAATATAGAATACTTATGCCAGTGCTGAAGGGAGACTTTTGTTTGAAATATGACGACTCTTCACGTGGTAGGTAGACCCAGGAATTTGCGGGATAGTGGAAAGCAGTGTGAGTGCTGTGTATTTTGCAAAGATGTGTTTGAGATAAAGGAGAAGAAACTTGGTGGCTCTATTTTTCTTTACATTATTCTTTCTTGTCTTTTTCAATCAGCCTCACTTTTCCTTCCTACATTCGAGCTGAGGTTTTTGGTCTAGGAAAGACTAAAGATTTATTAAAAAGAAATAACTTTTTCAAATGTCAAGCAAAGTTAATGGGGAAAAAAATCCCCCAAGCTAAACAGTAGTTTGGAAATGTGATCTTTTGAAAAATATCAAAGGCCTTTAAGAAAAGAAGCTGATTATTTTCGTTCAAATCTGATTTGTTGTTAAATGTCTATAGCTAAAGCCAAAGTCAACCATTGTCTGTAAAAACTTTCCTTCCATAGCCCGAGTCAAGCAGGAGGAAAAAGCCTTCATAAGAAATGCTTCAATGCAGAGTTTTGTTTTGTTTTTTAAGTGATAACTTTTGACTGCACAATGATTTTTCTAATTCCCATCTTCTTAGTTCTTCTAAACTGAGGTTCAGAATATGGAGGATCCCGGAAGAACAAGCTTAAAAATCCTGCACATTTGAGACTCTATATATAGGTAGCTCTGACAATAATCATCCTGGTCAGTTATAGTCTATTACACTGAGTTAGTATACCTGGCTGAATTGTATCCCTTAGCAGTGTTTTCAGATAAGCTCTAATCCTCAGGTAACAATTCAACCAGAAAGAGGCAATCGCTTAGAAAATTTATACTGAGACCAGAACTTTTGCCCTGAGTGTATGTGGAGTATTTATGTGCGTAAGGGTCCCATAGTAATTGCAAAAGAGGCACTGAACCCCCAGGAGCTGCTGAGAAAAAATAAGATTGGGAAAGAGATCAGCTATTGGCCTAATTCATCAGAAGAAATGTAGGTGTGACAGAGACCAATTCCCCTCAGTGTTCAGTCTTCTCTTTTTTCTTTTCAAAAATAAATTCTATTTAGGTTTTAGTTGGATATAAAGAGAGCTACATGGAGACTATAGGCATATTTTCCTGGCTTCATTGCTCTGAGCATGGTCCATAGGATATGAATAGAAATATTATATGTAGGTAAGCACATATGTTAAATTATAAATGCAGGTTAAGCTATCCAAAGAATCTAATTATAATAAATTAATTTGTAATTAGTGCCAATCATTAATCAAAAACCTCTTAAGATTATTTTTAAACTTTGCCAGATTTGAAACATAATAAGGCTTGCAAAGAGCTTAAAAACTTAAGAAATACCCAGGGTTTTGAGTTTGAATACTTCTATTGTGAATACTAAATTTAGTATTAAATTGTTGATTAAAAATGTCATTTGTGTTAAGGACTGCAAATCCGCTTTGGGTCTGCTACATTGTTGCCACTTAGATTTTCAGTGAGGCATGAAAAATGAAATGTGACCTTCCAATAGGTCTGAATCACTGGCTAATTTATTGATGCCCACACTTTTATATACTCTATTCATCAAATCCCTAGGCAGATGACAGCTACCATACACAAGAGATAATAATAAATTGTTCTTCACAAAAACAATTAAAGCTGTATCCAGTGTCAATTGACTCATCTTTTCTCTTTGTTCCTGGAGAACAAGTGGGGGCTTTTCAGTTCAGCAATTGCAGTCATGTATCTCCAAGGTCTTTAATAATTTCAGACTGATCATGGATACCACATTCTTTGATTAACTCTGACCTTTGGTGAAGAGACAGACTGAATAAATGAATTGAATATGCTTAGCCGTTAAAAGAGCAGTTTGGGTCATTGTTTTTCTTTTATATGTGATACAAAGTATTGATCAAAATGCACAAATGAATCACGAAGGAATAAAATATTTTTTAGTGCCATGTTTTCTTTTTTTGAAACTTGAGTGGGTAGCTTAGCCCACTATCATACTTACTGTTCAACTAGATTTTAGGGAGTTTCCACTTTCCCTAACCATTTGGGTAGAGTTTCCATTGTCTTTTAGAATATTAAAGCAAGCAGAGTCCACCAAGTGGATTCCAAGAAGGCAATGTGGTGTGACAGGGTGGAATGGGCTTCACCCAGGAACCACTTGGTGAGGAGTGCTGGCTGAGGGGACAGGAGCCCCTGACCTCCTACACACCATCTGCATTAGTCTGGTCAAGTCATCTCCATGATGTGAGCCGGAGTTTCCTCAATTGCAAGAGCTTTTGTAAGAATCAGATGACTTGATGTGTAGGAAAGGCTTTTACAAATTGAAGAGTGTCATCTGAATAGAAGGGATTCCACAAGCTGCAGTGTATTGAATAAAATCAAGAAAAGCATGATCCTTAAATGGAAATTTTCTTAATGGATTTCATTTTAGCATATATTTTGAGATGTGACCTTTACATTTCTAAAGGAGAGCTATAATAGGGCAAAAAGAAAATGTGGTTGAATTAAGAAGAATTTTTTTTTTTTTTTTTTGAGACAGACCCTCAAGCTGTCCCCCTGGGCAGAGTACCGTGACATCACAGCTCACAGCAACCTCCAACTCCTGGGCTCAAGCGAGTCTCCCGCCTCCGCCTCCCAAGTAGCTGGGCCCACAGGCACCCACCACAACACCTGGCTATTTTTTTTTTTTGGTTGCAGCCATCATTGTTGTCTGGTGGGCCTGGGCTGGATTCAAACCTGCCACCTTAGGTGTATGTGACTGGCGCCTTAGCCACTTGAGCTATAGGCGCCAGCCAAGAAGAAATTTTTTAAAACTTGGGAGTGGTGAGGTCCCAAGGATTGGAAAAGTTCTGAAATTTCCAGTTGTTTGCCTATGCAGATGAGGGCATGTAAGAATATTGTAATTTATGTCACTAAGATTGGCAACTACTTGCTAATGAATACTTATTTTCAGGGTAAACTTTTAACCTAAGCTCATATTTTTCCCCCAGCTATCTTTTGGGCATCTCTGTCTGGAGGCTGCACAAACACCAGCATCTTCCTCATCTTCTTCCATGTTTTTTCTAATCTGTTCCCATCCCAGATGTGTCATTCTGCTGAATAAAACCTCCGGAGTTCATTTAGCCTGTATATTGGCTGTGGGTGGTTTCATCAATACCAGGTAAACCCAGGATAAACCCATGGACAATGTGCAAGGATGATAACACATCAGTTGTCCTGTCTGAGACTATAAACCTGGGAACCACCCCATGCTTCTTTCTTCCTACTACTTCATATAGAGCCCACTGATCATCAAATCTTGTGGATTTTACATAAAGGAAAGATTTTCTATATATGTTCTAACTTAATACTTACTCAATAATTGATACTTAAAACTGTAAATTATAGATCATCCTGTAAGGGCTAACTCTGAGGCTCAAGTTCAAGTTCACACAGTGTGGAGGTGTCAGAGCTGGGATTTTTCCAACTTCAAATTCTTTGCTTTCCTACCGCACCATCATGTTCTCAGGTTGTGGATATTTCTCATATGTCTCTTTCTCTCTTCCACCGATTATAGCTTCTTAGGACAGGGGCAAAATGTGGCTCATTTTATCTTTGCCTTCCCAGCTGTAACATCTAGGACACAGTGTTCAATAAATGGGTGTTAAATTTCAGGCAACTGTCACCTTATGGTCAAGTGCCTTATGGGTGGGTTTCCATGCAGTTCTGGCACCAGTTTCCTGGCTTAATTTTGAAATTCTTCAGAGCAGGGACCTGGCCTTATTTGTCTTTGTTTCCTCAAGCCTACACATTGGCTGAGTCATAGTGGGGCACTCAATAAACTTTTGCTAGAGCTACTTAAAAGGCTAGCAAGCTACCTTCAGAACATTGGCCATTTTCTTCAGGCTTTTCTGAGACCATAGACCAGAGTGGAGTCAGAGTTTTATTTAAAAACTCTGAGGCTTCAGAGAGCTTCTAAGAAGGATGTGACACTGACCAAATGAAGCAGTTGAGAAGATATGATAACTCACACTTGGGCAGTTCTTTTTTGCCTGAAAAGATATTCTTACAACATTGGAGAAAATCTTTAGGATCTAGGGCTAGGGGGAAGGTTTTAGCCTTTATACTCAAGGTAAAATTCACGAAAGGAAAATTGATAAATTGGGCCTCACTAAAACTCAAAGGCTTTGTTCTGCAGAAGAACTTATGAAGATGATAAAAAGACAAGCTACAGGCTGGGCAAAAATATTTTCAAACCACATATCTGACAAAAAACTAACAATATCTAGAATATACAAAGACAAAAACTCAACAATAAAACACTCAGGCAAGCCAGTCAGAAATGGGCAAAACCCAGGGACAGACATTTCACCCTAGAGGATTATACAGATGCCAAGTAAGTATATTAAAAAGTTGTTCATTATCATTTTCTTTAGAAAAATGCAAATAAAATCACAATGAAATGTTACACACTTATTGAGATGGCTAAAATTAAAAAAAAATTAGCAAAACAAAATTCTGATTAAGACATGGAGAAGCTTGAACACTCAAATATTGTTGGTGGGAATGAAAAATAGACATTTCTGGAAAATAGTATGGCAGATTCCTTTAAAATTAAAGATGTGCTTAATATGTGATCCAGAAATTATACTTTGAATATTTATCCCAGAGAAATAAAAATTAACATTTTTATAAAACATGCACATGAATGTTAAAGCAGCTTTACTCATAATAACCAAACACTGGAAACAGCCTCCCAAATGTCTCTCAATAAGCAAATGGTTAATTAACCAGCAGTACATTCATACCATGAAATAGTATTTGGCAATAAAGAGAAACTACTGATACATGCAATGAGTTGGACAGATCTCACGGGAATCATGCCAACAAATAACATCGATCTGAAAAGTGTACACATTGTAAAATGAAATGAATACATTCATGGAGGGCAGGAAAAGGATGGCAGGTAGGTAGCTATGGGTATAAAACAGTAGTGAAGGGCCTTTGTAATGGAATCCTTCTGTATTTTGACTGTGATGGTAGTCACACTAAATATGGGATAAAATTGCAGAGAATAAGTACGCATATATAGACACACTTGCATAAACAACTTCTGAAATCTGAATAATGTTGATAAATTGTATCATTGTCAATTTCCTGGTTGTGATGTTGTTTTAGATTTATTCAGGATATTACTGTTGGGGGAAAATGAGGTAAACTCCACATGGAATCCCTCTGTGTTACATCTTCCATCTGCATGTAAATTTGCAATGATCTCAAAATAAAACGTTAAGAAAAACCTCCTACATAAATTGTCTGAGAGGAGATAGATTGATATTATTTTATTATTTTATAGAAAAAGAAAGTAAGACTCAGACAAATTAGACTTCTTGCTTAAAATCATTGAAATACAGATGATAGAAATTGAACAAGACTCAGTTTCTCTGATTCCAGATTTGTGTTTCTCTTTTTGCATTGTTTTATATGGCTAGAAATAATGCCAGAAATCTTACCAAGACTTTCTGTGGGTTTTTACAATCCAAATGGACTTACTAGTATAGCTTTCACGTTTTTTTATAGAGATATTTAGCTGGCTCTCTAAGGAGAGGGGATGGAATGCAAAAGAGGTAGGACAGGCCTGGAAGGATGTTGGTGAAGGAAATAGGAGACAATGTCAAAGGTTATCTTTGCTTACTTTACTACTGTGCCCATGAATGATCTGCTGAATTCTGATTCTGTAACTCAGAACCTTTGGAAGGATTGAAGAGGATAAACCAGGTGGCCTCTGGCATCCCCGGAATTAGACTGGAGTTAAAACTGAGAAGTTTAAAGAAGACTTCTGAAATTTGTTAGGCACATTGGACCAGGTAGTTGGCAGAGAATTTCTGGGGTTGTTTAGAATAAAAGCCCAGTGCCATTTTTGTGTCTGCTGGAGACCTAAGTGCTTTCTTGGATGTTCTGTCAACATATGTATTGATTTTACAGTTGATTCTCCACCCCATGTAAGTTTTGATAACCAAAAGAGCCTTCTGTGATGTGTCAAATTTCCAGTTCAAAGAGCTGGATGTAATGACTTTCTGTAAATGCTTAATAAATATTTGTTGACTGATTTACATATTCATTTTAATCTAACCTGGATATTAAGTAGAAGTCTGGCTAGAATCATCATTTACCATGTCAATATTGACACAAACTTCCTCTTAAGGTCTGGGGCTGGCTCTCTTCCTGGAGCCAGGTTGCATAATATGGAAGGTTGCTATTACATCAAAATATTGGTTATGTCTGGAACTCTCAGGTATAGTACAGGACAGTATTATCTTTATTCTTGTAATTCTTTCTTTGATGATTGTTGCCAATTATGTGTACTGAGTAGAAAGGAATAGGGAAGAATATATTCTTATGATCTTATTTTTATTATTTTTTTTGAGCATGAAATGTCAGCTCATGACCAACCTTTCATTATTAGCCAATAAAATACTGGCCAATGCCCAAGTAAATATTGAAATGGCCCTCCCATACACACATGCATGCACCTACTATGGCTATCTAGATGGAACATGCCTGTTCTTGAGAAGAAATATTATAAAAATCCTACTGCCTCCAGAAAAAGTAGTGGAATTTTCTTTAGTCAACAAGAAAGACTTGCTAAGCAATGCTAGTGAATAAACAGTTATGTTAGATTGGGTATATCTAGAGCTTTAGTTTGTTTTTGAAGCAAACACTGGTTGGGATCTTCCTGATACTAAACCACCTGGGCATTGGGAATGGACATTGATGGACTGCACAGAAAGAATGTGCTGGCAGATAATCACCCTCACTAGGGGCTTTTGGAAATTTCATAAAGGAAGACTAAACTTTCCTTGTATATTCATATCATTTAAAAAGTTACCACTTCCATTTGTTTGGAAGAAAAATGTATCATGCCTAAAGCTATGATAGATGAGCTATGGTAGATAAAAAGAGAGAAATTAGTTTTTTCCCTTAGATAGTAGAAATCTTCCCACGTTGGAGGTAATGGAGAAGAAAACCCCACTCACAGTTAAGGGAAAAGAACTGAGAGTCAGTGCAGGTGGTGTGAGCAGCAGTCTTGGGCTGGGGATCGGAGAACTGCAGCACTTTGCTTTCTCAGAAGAGTTGCAAAAGCATCTTTATTAAGCTTACTCAGTAGAAACTTGGATGAGATGAGAAGGTGAGGCTTCATAGAGTCCCAGGTGGGATTACCCCAAACACTGCTTAACAAGGTCTGCAGCAAAGCAAAGGCTGTCATCTAAGGATATGGAACCTGAGGAGTCAGTAAGCAAAATGCCAGCATCGATAACAGCACGGATTTGGAAACCTGACAAAGTCCCTAGCCTGCCATACGGCTTTTCTCTCACTGAAGAAAACTGCTATTTTGCCTCATGTTACCTTTCAAAAAAATGTTTTTTTCATTTTCAGAAAAACACCACATTTTTATAGTTTAGACATTGTTTTCTTCATCACAATGTGCTATTTATCTCCTTTGGCTTAACAAGATAGCGTTTGTCACAATTTGTGCCAGATGGATGCTACTTTCCTTTTAATTGCCTTACTCATAATGCCAGTATTTAAGACAAATATCCATCTCCCGAAGACAAATAATTCAATTGTTTTTGTTATGAATAGATTATGAGGGTTTTGTTTCTGATGGTTTCTGTCTCTAAAAGGTCACAACCCATAAATTTTTATACATTTAAAGATGAAGTGGCTTCTGTGCCAACGTGCACAAGTACAGGGAAGCCATCTAAGGATGTAAAATTTGCTACACACAAATCTCAAAAGGTATCTCTGACTCGTGAGAAGAATATTTGATAACTAGAGTATTCAGTGAGCATCCTAACTATTCTTGTGTGAGTAGGTTCTAGTTTTATAAAGGTCTCTAAAGTGTGTCAAAATCTCTTTTAGTGGCAACGGTCAGGAAACCAACTTGAACGTCTTTAGGAATAAAGGGGAATTACTCAGACCTTTGACTAAGCTGTAGTGAGGATAGAAGTGGAATTGGCTTCAGGAATGAAGAGACTAAAGACTTAAAGGCAAATAGGGCTGCCTACTGCAATAAAAAAATACCCACCAGCACAGTTCAACTTACTTTTTCAGATTTCTCCAACATAGAAGATGGGATTCACCCTTCTTGCTGCTCTTTTTTCTTTCCTGTCCTTTTTTCCCTCCTATTCCTTTGTCTGTCTCTCTTCTTTCCATTTTCCTCTCTCCTCCCCTCCCACTCTTTCAACTACAACTGCACTGAATAATTTGAATAGTCTTGCTGTACAATTCTAGGCTACTAATTTTTCTCTTTTGTCTTTCTGAGGATCTTGGTCTGTAGTCTTTGGGCTTCCTCTGTGGCTATTGAAAAGGGAGCTGTAAGTCTAATTGTCAATTATTTGTAGGTCTTGTTTTTTCTCTCCTTACTTTTACTTTTTTAATTTAATTTTTTTAATTTTAATTATTATAAATACCTAATAGTTACATTATCTTTACTTTTAACTCTTTTTATCTTTGCTCCTTTACAGCCTTTTACATATGGTACAAACCTGAGTTTGTTTATCATACTTAAGCACCTACTTCTTGATTCTGATACTTTGTGTCTTCTATAATTCTACAAATTCTCAATTATTGTCCCTTTAAATACTTCTACTTCCTAATTCTCTTTATTCTTTCCTGATAGACCCTATTTTAGATTTAAGATTTTTTTTGCCTTTATCTTCCATATTTGTTAGTTACTTTTCCATGGTTTCCATCTTGCTATGTTTTTCTAGATTAGCTTTTCAGATCTGTCTTCCAATTGAGTCTCCTATGCTGGTCTTGTAGACTAGAGTGAATTTGTTGGGCCCAGTACAAGGTCAAAAATAGGGGCTCCACTTATTTAAAATGCAGGACAGGACAGCGCCTGTGGCTCAAAGGAGTGGGGCGTCAGCCCCACATGCAGGAGGTGGCAGGTTCAAACCCAGCCCTGGCCAATAAATAAATTTTAAAAAAAGCAGTACAAATGCAATTAAAGTTACTAAAATATAAAGCTTTTTTTTCTCCTATGATCTGTCTCTCTCTCTTTTGGAAGCTGGGTTTTATTCTGTCACCCTGGCTGGACTGCAGGGGTATAATCAAAGCTCTAGCCTGAAACTCTGGGCTCAAGCAATCCTCTCACCTCAGTATCCTGAGTATCTAGGTATGTGCCACTATGCCTGGATAAGTTTTCTTATTTTTTTGTAGAGATGAGATCTTGCTATGTTGCCCAGACTGTTCTCAAATACTGGCCTCAAGTGATCCTCCTGAGGCTTCCAAAGTGCTGCACTGCCTGGCTGATGTTTGAACAAAACATCCCCTTGCTCCTTTGGACACAGAGATACTCATGGCTCATGTGCAGATTCTCACGGTGGGAGCACTACTCTGCAACTCAGCACATGTACATGCATGTATGGCCCATTCGATTCCCAGTGACCTGTCCCACCAGCCACAGGGCTGACATGTCACACTCCACCCCTGGGTAGAGAAATTCAGCTAGGCATTTACTCTTTCTATGAGCCCACTGTACCAACCCCTCACAGATGGCCAATTCTCAATGTTGTTGCTCTCTCCATTTGTGACTTGCTGGGTACCTGGTTTGTGGGCAGGATGGGAGGATGTCCCACTGAATGGTCTGTTGAACACACCATAGTGTTGCTAGCCATAGGTATGGGTAGGCATCTTGAAATGCCACAGGGTATATGTGCCTTACCTTGACTCTCCCAACAGTTAAGCCCAGGCTCTGGGTGAGGGTGAAGAGTGGCAGCAGTTGGGACTGGGCGAGAAAGGGTGGTAGGGTCCTGGGTACCAGAGGATGGGGGAGTAGGTGGCCGACAGCCCTTCCTGGAGAAGCGGTGGGAAGCATGATAGTGTGAACTGAGGCTCCAAGCCCCTGGTGTGTTCTCTATTGTCCTATTGGTCTTTACTTACAAATCTACAGATAAAATTATTAAGAATTTCCAGGTAGTGACTACAGAGCACCAGCCCCCAACTGCAGGGGCCTTGGAGCTGGGGAGTAGTGGGTAGTGTGGGTAAGGGGAAGTACTTTAGCCTCAGAGGTGGAAAACCTGGTGTCCTCATTCCTGATAGCAACTTCCAGGATGACTTCAGGGAGTCCTCGTCAATGGCTTTCTTAGTGACAAAGTAAGCATTTTGGACTAGATCAGCTTTTGCCATTATCTGATGAGAAACTTCCTCAGAAGTATTTAGCCATTGATCCATAGCAGGCAGAAGACTGGATGGAACTTTAAAATGGTGGTTTCCAGCCAGGCGTTGTGGCTCACACCTGTAATCCTAGCCCTTTGGGAGGCTGAGGTGGGAAAGAGCTTGCAGTCAGGAGTTCGAGACCAGCCTGGGCAACACAACAAGACCTTGTTGCTAAAAAAATTAAAAAGAAAAAATTAACCAGACATGGTGGTGTGACCCTGTAGTCCCAACTGATTAGGAGGCTGGGCTAAGAGGATCACTTGGGTCCAGGAGTTTGAGGTTGGGGTGCACATGCCATACACTCTAGCCAAGACAACAGAGCACAACCCTGTATCAAAAAATAAACATAAACATAAAAATAAATATAAAAATGAAATAACATAAAGTGAAACAAATTAAAATGACAGTTTCCAGTCTTCTTATCACTTTAAGGAAAAAATTATTAATGTTTGGTCTTACCCACTGTGTTAAACTGTTTCTTAAATTTCTTTAATTGATATGGTCATATGACAGTTGTATATCTTTATAAGGTACATACAATGTTTTGATACTGGCATACTAAGTACAAAGTAAATTAATCAAGTCAGGGTAATTGGGATATTCATCATCTCAGGTATTTAGCATTTCTTTGTGTTAGGAGCATTGCAATTTCACTCTTTTCATTATTTTAAAGTAAGCCCTAAATTATTTTTGATCATAGTCATTTTATTGTGCTAGTAAGTATTCATCCTAACTATCTGGCTATATTTTGCAACTATTAACCATCTCCAATTTATCTTCCTCTCCCCACTAGCCTCCTGGTCTCTGGTAACCATCATTCTACTCCATGTCTCCAAGAGATCAATTGTTTTTAATATTTATCTCCCACATATGAGTGAGAACATGAGATTTGTCTTTGTATACTTGGCTCATCTCAGTCAACATAATGTTCTCCAGTTCCATCCATGTTGCTACAAATGGCAGGATTTCATTCATTTGTGGCTATATAAAATTCCACTCTATATATGAACCACAGTTTCTTTATCCATTCGTCTGAACGTAGACACAGGTTGATTCTAAATCTTGGCTATTGTGAGTAGTGCTGCAATAAACATGGGAGTGCAGATTTCTTTTCGATATACTGAATTCCCATCCTTTGGGTACATACCCAGCAGTGGGATTGCTGAGTCATATAGTAGTACTATTTTTAGTTTTTCTCCACATTGTTTTCCATCCCACTATGTTATACTTGAACACACCTGTTCAAGTACATGTGTGCCTGCAACTTATAAATTGCAAAATTATAAATTCCAGAGAAATCCCAAATAAAACACTTCATGTTCAGGTAATTTATCATTGTCTCTGAAGCTCATTCCAGTATTTACAAATGATACAATTATTCATTTATTCAGAAGATTTGCAACAAGAAGTTTTGAAGAATCTTGTCAAGGTTTAATTCTCCCTTCTCAGAAGCTTAAATAAGTCTGAAATGTAAGTGACAAATCCAAACCTAAAAAATTAAATCAGTAGGGTGGTTCCTGTGGCTCAAGAAGTAGGGTGTTAGCTCTATATACCAGAGGTGGTGGGTTCAAACCTGGCCCCGGCCAAAAACTGCAACAACAACAACAAAAAAAATTAAATCAATAATGTTTTTTAAATAAGAAATACATTTTGTGTTTCTGAAATCCTATCTGTAGTGAGGCTCAGATAACAAATGTCAAACATAATGACATTTGCACTTTCTCATTACCCCTTTCCTAAAGTTGCATTTTCTGATTCCCACAACTCTATCTTGTGCAAGGGCCTGGAATGAGCTCTGGCAGCAGAAGGATGCCAATTAAATCTCAGGCAGTATTGAGACCTTAGGTTTTACAAGGCCAGTACTATGTTGTGAAGGGGCATGTTTTGTTGTGATATTTAAGTAACAGAAGCTCATAATATGAAGCTGGTAATGAGAAGGGAGAACGTAGGAGAATAATTAAAATACAAAGATTTCTATTTCTATGTTGGAAATATAAAAGGTGAGGACAAATGAGAGTGGCATAAAAAAGTTCTAGGGGAAATAGCATTGAAAACTTGAAAGGGAATACAATAGAAAAGGTCTTCACTATCACAACTCCCACTAGGTGCCCTTCATGAAAAGCTAACCTATCCAGGCTCTTACATTGGTTAAGGTTTGCTGTAGAAAACAACATGCGACTTCACCAGGCTCCCTTGCCATAGAATCAAAAGAAGAAACATTGTATAGCAAATATAAAGACAAAGGGAAAATGTATGTGAAATATAATTTTGGAACAAACAATGCAAAATAGCGCAGAACAAAGATTCTGCCTATTTTCATCTCTTCCTATTTGTTGACCATGGTATTTACATTCTCTAAGCTACTTCCTCATCTGTAAATTGGAGCTGATATTAACATCTGTCTCATTATTGATTCTTCAGCTATTTTATAGAAAGTCCTTAGGTAGTCTGGTACAGAAAACTGGGATCTGGCCTGAAGGCCAAAGACTCTCTCAGTGTTATTCTAAAGTTTTATTTTTAGATCTCTATTTTATGATATTTTAAGGGATTTATAATGAGGGAGTTAGTTAACATACGTATGCAGTCTATGTTCTTGATCTAATCTACACATAATTATATAAAAATATTTATTTAAAATGCATTGAGAAAGTAGAGGAGTTAAGAGCACACTGTAATAAAAAAGCTTTCCCCTATTTTTTCTTATCCAACTCTTCATTATTTCAGCACTTGTGCAAATGTATCCATTCCCTGTTTCTCTCTCTCCTCTTCTTTCCATCTCTCTGAAAACCTTGCCTTTTGAAGTTCCCTCACACTGCTCCTTGCTTATTTTTTATTTTATATTTATAGTTTCTCTCTGCTTCCCACTTCTATATCTCTACTCTGGAACCTGCTCATCACCACCAAATCCTATGGCCAAGAGACACACACAAAGGATTCTTCTACCTAAGAAAAGGTGGGAGTGTTCATTGTAATTGCCTAAGATTTAACATGTCTTTTTATGCCACACACAAAGGAGAGAAGCTGCTACTTAATAGAATGGCATCATTGTCCGCTGTGTGGAGAATGGTTGGGAGGATGTTATGGTAATAATCAGCATTGACTCAACTTTTTAAAAAATTGCAGTAGTATGTATATACAAAACATAAATTATCATTTTAAGTCTTTTTGAATGTACAAGGGCATTAAGTACATTAAGTACATTAAGTGGTGATGGTGATACAACAATGTGCAACCATCACCACTATCATCTTTAGGACTTTCCATTACCCAAACAGAAGCTTCTTACCCATTAAACAAGAAGCCCCTATTTTCCTGTTTCTCTAAACCAGCGGCTCTCAATCTGTGGGTCACAATCCCTTTGTTACAGTGAAAATACATCGGGGTATTAGGAAGGTTGAGAACCACTCTGGTAACCATTATTTTACCTTCTTTCTATATGAATTTGACTACATGAAACATCTTATATAAGAAGAATTGTACAATATTTGTCCTTTGGTATCTGGCTGATTTATTTTTGAGTCATGCTTTCAAAGTTCATACATATTATAGCATGTATCAGAAGTTGAATAATTTCTTTCTTTTTTTTTTTTTTGCAGTTTTTGGCCCGGGGCTGGGTTTTAACCTGCCACCTCCAGTATATGGGGCCAGCGCCCTACTCCCTTAAGCCAGAGGCGCTGCCCTAAAGTTGAATAATTTTCATTATGTGTCTATACCACATTTAGTTCATTCATTTACCCACCAGTGAACATTTTGCTATTTCCACCTTTTGGATATTGTGAATAATGTTTCTTTGAACATTATTGGATAAATGTCTGATTCAGTTCCTGATTTCAACTATCCTGGGTAGTATACTCAGGAATGAAGTGGCTGGCTTATACAGGAATTCCATATTTAATTTGTTGAGGAATCACCATACACATTGTCTTTCACAGACATTGTGTATTTGACATTACCACTAGCAATGCTTAAGAGTTCCAATTTCTCCACATTCTCACCAAGACCTCTTATTTATTTGTATTTTTTGATAAGTAGTCATCCTCATAGGTGAGAGATTCAACATTTTAAATATTTCTAATATTCAGTTTGCAGGATGGGGGAAGGGAGAGAGAGAGAAAGAGAATATAGCCTCTGGGTAGATAGACCTATTCTCTCAGCTATTTAGTACTTCAAAAGTACAAATATTCTTTTTTTTAATTGTTGGGGATTCATTGAGGGTACAAGAAACCAGGTTACACTGATTGCATTTGTTAGGTATAGTCCCTCTTACAAATTGTGTCTTGCCCCCCCAAAAGGTGTGTCACACACCAAGACCCCACGCCCCCTCCTTCCCTCTCTCTTCTTTTCCTTTCCCCCACTCCTCCTTCCTTCTTTCTCTCTCTGCTCTCCCCTTCCCCGACCCCCACCTTGTCATTAATTGTCCTCATATCAAAATAGAGCACATAGTATTCATGCTTCTCCATTCTGGTGATGCTTTATTAAGAATAATGTGTTCGGCTCGGCGCCTGTGGCTCAAGCGGCTAAGGCGCCAGCTACATACGCCTAAGGTGGCGGGTTCGAATCCCCAGCCCAGACCCGCCAAACAACAATGATGGCTGCAACCAAAAAATGGCCAGGCGTTGTGGCGGGCGCCTGTAGTCCCAGCTACTTGGGAGGCTGAGGCAGGAGACTCGCTTGAGCCCAGGAGTTGGAGGTTGCTGTGAGCATGATGCCATGGCACTCTACCCAGGGGGATAGCTTGAGGCTCTGTCTAAAAAAAAAAAAAAAAAGAATAATGTGTTCCACTTCCATCCAGGTTAATTCAAAGGCTATAAAGTCTCCATTATTTTTAATGGCTGAATAGTGAATCAAGTAAGTGGAAACAGCAGGAAACTTGAATATGTATCAGGGTTCTTTTCCCAAGACTAGTGTTCCTCTGGGTTTAGGGGCACTGTGAACAGAGTTTCTTTGAACAGAGGGGTGAGTGGTGATGTCCTCAGGGTGAGAACCCTTAGGAGGTGCTGCCTTAGTCCAGGTGAGAGATTATAGTGGCTGAGACCAGGGTACCAGCAGTGAGGTTGGGAGGAGCAGGTTTGAAGGTTATTTTGAGAGTGGAACCAAGAGAACTTGCTGATGGATTAGCTATGGGAGATGAGGGGAGGAGAAGACTTAGGGAGACCCCTAGGATTTTGTGTGACTGGGTGGGTGAATGGCAGCAGGGGCTGGGGGAGAGAAAAGAGTGTAGGTGTGAAATAGTTGCAGGTGGAAATTGTTCTCTTGTAGACATGCTAATGGGAAAGGCCCATTGGGCCACTAGTTGATTTTCTCAAGTAAGCTGCTGTATATATGAGTCCGGATGAGGAGAAAGTTTGGGGCCGACTCTGGGATCAGGAGTGGCTGAATGGCATTCAAAGGCCTGGCACTGGGTGAAGTCACCTAAGGATCTGCTGTCTAGCTAAACTCTACGGAAGGAAACAATAATAAGCAAATTCAGGACTATGGACAGTAGAGTGATCGAGGGTCTCCAAACTCGTGACTATGCATACAAATAATAAAAATATTTTTAAAAGTGTGTTGTTCATTAAGGAAGGAAAAAGAGCCATTTACTTCTCACTGGAATATTATTGATAAGAATTAAATATGTTTTATTACAGCTGAAAATCTTAGCTTAACACATTTTAAAACTATATTTGACTATCTTGTTTGTTCTAAATTGTTCATTTCAATGTTTGGTTTTAGGGACATCAAAGCTGAAAAAGGTGTCCCAAAGATCCAAGTGGAAGTAATATACCATTGTCCACAGTAGTGGACAGAGGGTGACAGTGGCTCTCTTTTGTTTATTGGAGCTGACATTAATTTATACAATATGAATTTTTAATCTTATACTCTAATTGTGCTTATTGTTTTAATGCAATCATGCTGGTAAATTTTCATTTTTATCCATGAGCCATTCTCACAAATGAATCAGCAGGAATTATATTTTATATAAACAAGTGAATTTGAAAATTCCATGTTTCTAAAGTTGCTGGAAAAAATGTAGCAACATTTTTTTTATGTTCCAAATGCTTGTTTATAAATGTCTTGGCAATAGATGTTTTTTCATACTAGTTTAAATTTCAAGTAAACCATCTATATAAGAGGAATTTTCTTGTTAATGATAGTGAATACGAATCCATGTGTTGTCTTCTTGTTTATTTTGAATTTTGGGGTTTGTTTTCTTGTAACATCTGCATACCACAATCAACTTCAGGTGGATGATTTTGCACTAGGAACAAAAGCTCTACAGAGAGGTCTTCCCCACCCCCGAGGGAAAGCTTTGCCATTAGTATTACTTCAAAACATACTCCATAGGAATGCTTTTTAACTAAACTGCTTACGTTATGAGAATTAGTTAAATTAGTTAAAATTAAATAAATAGATGCTATGTCCACTTAGCTGGGCCCACTGCCCTTGTTAGGAAGTATTTTCCACATTGGCAGGAATGTGGAGGTGTCCCAGTGACCCAGAATTGGGTCTGGCACATAGGTGCACAGTGACTGTAAAGTATAGTAAATGCATGAGGGTAACATCCACTGTGGCCTTGTGGAAAACGTCAGCACATCTCATGATAAATGACCATGGGACATGTGGTTAAGTAAGAAACCCAGTGACAGTCAGTACACATTAATATGTTGAGTATAATTTCTTTCTTGATTTTTTTTCTAGATTAAAAAAAAAGGAATATAAGCTGAGCATGGTAGCAGAGTAACAGACACCTATAGCCCAGCTACTCAAGAGGCTGAGGTGGGAGGATTACTCCAGTGTAGGAGTTTAAGAACAGCCTGTTTCCAAAAAACAAAAAAGAAAGAAAATATAAATGAAAATTCTAGCACTTTCTCCCCACTTCCCAATGGATCATCTTCTATAATATACCTTTCTAGGAGACCACTGATTTTTGACTTTAGGGATAAATTATTATTTGCCAAATTTACTGTTATTTTTCTCAATTTTTTTTTCAAACATTTGTTTCAGGGAAATGTTGACTTAGCTTCAGTCTCAGTTATGAGGTGCAAGTTGTGTGAAGTCCAACCACATTTTATTTATTTATTTTTTCTTTCTTTCTTTCTTTTTTTTTTTTTAATGAGACAGAGCCTCAAGCTGTCCCCCTGGGTAGAGTGCTATGGCATCACAGCTCACAGCAACCTCCAACTCCTAGGCTCAAGTGAGTCTCCTGCCTCAGCCTCCCAAGTAGCTGGGACCACAGGTGCCCACCACAATGCCGGGCTATTTTTTTGGTTGCAGTCATCATTATTGTTTGGCTGGCCCAGGCTGAATTCGAACCCGCCACCTTAGGTGTATGTGCTGGTGCTTTAGCCACTTGAGCCACAGGCGCCAAGCCCACATTTTATTTATTAATGATCTTAATGACTTTAACAAAGGCAGAATGTCTCATTAAACCTGACTGAATGATTATCTTTGACAACAGAGTTGAATATAAGCCACTAATGAGTCAATAAATTAATTACTTGTCCTTGCTGCCATTAAAGAGAAAAACCGAATCTCTATTTAAAGTAGAAACGCTTATAGGCCTGCCGGCAGATGGCAAAATAAAACATTGTGTCTAGGCTGTGAGACACTGGTTAATGACCACTGCCAGAGGGTAGCCACTGGCATTTTCACCCATGTTCTCTCACCTGCTGTTGTTTTATTTGTCTGTAATAGAAAATGAAGGACCTTCCAGAACCTATGTAGCCACAGTATCAATTATGGCTCAGTTATCATCTATAGTAGGAAAAGTCAATATGAAAAACATTCCATGAACTCCAAATGCATTTTCAACACAAGCTCTCTACAGAGATGCTTCCATCAAAGCAGCAGAAAAGATCCATATCCTTGATGATACCCACCTCTAATAATTGTTCATCTCTGTATTTTTTCCTTTGATAAATTATGTATGTTCAATTTCAACGTTCAAGAGACCCAGTTCTGAGAAAACAAGTTGACCTATTCATGACAACCCATTACTTACTTGTAGGTTTATTTCTCTATACATGGAATACAAAGGCCTCCTACTTCTGGGGTTGATGCAGAGAGAAGATGGTTTGGTTTACTTGACATAGAGGCTTCTGCATGAATATGTGTATGAAATCAGGTCAAATTAGAGTATTTCTGTGCTTCAGTTTCCTCATTGTCAATATAATCATTCTACACTGCTTGGAGAAGTGATTTATATTCAATTTGTTTGAGAAAGGATCTCTCCAAACCAAACTGTGCCAACATTTGTTTATGTCCTGGAAATGCTATAAAAGAGAGACCCTTTTAAAGAGAGGAGCAACACAAGTGAGGTACAGGCATACCTTGCGTTACTGGGTTTTGCAGACATTGTGTTTTTACAAACTGAGGGTTTGTGACAATGCTGCCTTGAGCAAATCTGTTGGTGCCATTTTTTTCCAACAGCAAGTGCTCACTGGTGTCTCTGTATCACATTTTGATAAATCTCACAATATTTTAAGTTTTCTCATCATTATTCTTTTTTTTATTGTTCCATCACCAGTGTTTAGTCATTATTATATCTGTTATGGCAATCTGTGATCAGCAATCTTTGATGTTACTATTATAATTATTCGGGAGCAATATGAATCATATCCATATGAGGTGGTGGGAACTTAATTGATAAATGTTATGTGTGTCCCACATGCTCTACCAACCAGCCATTGCTCCATCTCTCTTCCTCTCCTCAGTCCTCCCTATTCCCAGAGACATGGCAATATTGAAATTAGACCAATTAGTATTCCTACAATGACCTGTACTTGTTCAAGTGAAAGAAAGAATCACATGTTCTTACTTTAAATCAAAAGTTAGAAATGATTAAACTTAATGAGATAGGCAAAAAGCTAGGCCTCTTGCACCAAATAGTTAGCCAAGCTGGGAATGCAAAGGAAAAGATCTTGAAGGAAATTGAAAGTACTATTCCTTTGAACCCACAAATGGTAAAAAAGTGAAACAGCCTCATTGCTGATAAAGTTTTATCAGCCTGTATAGAAGATCAAACCAACCACAACACTCTCTTTTTTTAATAGATTATGAAATAATCTTATTAAGTCTACTGTTTTTAATCATATGTATATGCATGTGTACATCTCATATACCACACTGCGTCATGAACGTTGTCAAGATGAAATTAATATCTTCTCTCTCTTCTAAAATACACATAGATACTAATAAATGATATGTGTAACCCCAACTATTTGTGTACATAGCGCAGTAATAAAACAAACACCTATAGCAGTCAGTAAGTGGCCAAGAACAACAAAAGGCAACAACAGGAATATCCACTGTCACTTGAAATATAATTTAATTTTCATGTCTGTGTATGTGAGCATGGAGTGACAAGAGGTATATGGCAGCACCCCTCGGTCCGAAATTTCACAATCACCAAACCACAGGTAGTTTTGTGTTAGAGGATATATATATGTATGTGTGTGTGTGAGTGTTTTACAAATGGCACGTAAATTATTTTTCCACAACATTTTCTTAAGGCAAAGCCTAATCCAGAATAAGGTCCTAATTCTATTCTATGAAAGTTGAGAGAAGAGAAAGAGGCTGCAAAGGGAAAATTGGAAGCTAGCAGAGGTTGGTTCATGAGTTTTAAGGAAAAAAGCCGTCACTGAAATATAAAGCATTCATTTAAGATGAAGCAGCAGGTGCTGATGGAGAAGCAGCAGCAAGTTAGCCAGGAGATCTGGCTGGGATCATTAATGAAGGTGGCTACACTGAATAGAAGTTCAATGTAGATGGAATCGTTTATAGTGGAAGACGTGCCATCTAGAACTTTCACAGATAGGGAGACATCGGTGCCTGGCTTCAAAGCTTCAAAGGACAGGCTGACTGTCCTGTTAGGGGCTAATGCAGCTGATGACTCTAGTTGAAGTCATCAGTTCCTTGGTACTCATTTACATCAAGACACTATACAGGAATTGTGCCAGGTACTACGAATATAAAGGAGGGTAGGTGGTGATTCCATCCTCTGGATACAGTCAAGTTTATTTTTGTACTCAATCATTTATTCTTCCAGTGTGTATTGAGCAGTTACTATGTACAGCCTTTTCCAGGTGCTGGAGAGACATCTAGAAACTACATGCAGATGGTTCTTTAACCAACTAGAGCCAACTCTTAGGTTCTTTAGGAAACCTAAGAGTTGCGAGGAAATGCAGGCAGGCAAAGAAGCAATAATGTGAAATGTGGGTGTGGGTGATTATGTGGGAGGACAAGGCCAAGGGAGTAGAGGCTGAAGAGGGCACTCTTTTGAAGCACCCACATAAATTGGATTCTTTATGAAATGTTTTTGTTAATAAAGAACTATTTAAGGGATGCACCTTGTGAGAAATGGGATACAGAAAAGGTAGAAGACGTGGATACTGAAGAGACTACGTTCACAGGGAGACCACAATACATATGGAGAGCCCCACAAGTCTGTGGGATAGGACAGGCCTTGGAATAAAAGACAAGAAATGTCTTGCTGATGCAGAGAGCCTGTACAAAGGTCTCTAGAGGTAAGGAGTGGTTGCTAGATGTGCTGGGAACAGTATGTGCAGCAAGCTCTCCACAAAAAAGGAACCACCTTTTGGGGTCAAGATAAAGAGGAAAAACTTTCTCCCTGCTCCCAGTATGGGTATGACATCAGCCTGTCTGCCTGCAGGCACCTGGAGACTTAATTACCTCTTTGGAAACCATGCCTGTGGATAAACCTGCATCTACTCCTGAATCCTGCTTCTAAGTCTTGTTCCTTGTTCCATAGACCACATCTTAGTTCTTTGTTTTACAAAGTGAATTTGGTTAAAGAGTAGCTTAGCTGAAATTCTAAGCACCACAAAAGTGACGTATAGAGCTGTTTTTTGCTTTTCCTGGTGATTGCTTATTGATTGATTTCTAAATAATGTAGGGAATAAATACCGAGTTAACCTAATTAGGTGGGATGGTCCCCTGGACCCACTCTTTTAAAATCCTACCTTGTCTCTTGTCTTTATTTCTTTCATTCTCTCCTCTCCACCAAGTATGGAGGGATACCCACAGGTTGTGTGGGGGCTGGTACCCCAACACCCATGCACACTGCTCTCGAGATGTAAACAAAATCTTACCACAGCACAGAGGAGGGAGGTACTAATTGTGACTGGTCAGATGCTTAATTTCTAAAGGCTCATCTCTCAGACATTTTGCTATTTTTCTATTTTACTATCTAAGATTTATCTCTCTGTACCTTTCTGTTTCCTAGTTATAGTTCTATGTGTCTAAAGATAGCCAGAGACCCTGGTGTCAGCAGCTTCATCACCAGACTTAATTGCCTCCTTGGAAACCATGTGCAGGGACAAACCTGCATCTACTTGCAAATCCTGCAGGCAAATGATTAGCAATAGCAGCACCCTGACCATCAACGCATACTAAGTCTCCCACGCCAAGCAAGAAGGTCTTCTCTTCCATACCCTTCTCTTTAGCAAGAAATGACTTTATCCAAGCAAAGTGAGATTAGATTTTAGACAACAAAGCCACCACAGCCCCAAGGATAAAAGAAAAATGGAACCCCTTGTAACATCTTGCCATGAGGTTTCTGATCATTTAGAAACCCATTTCTTGGGTCTCATTCTTGGGTCTAGCTCCCCTTTTGCCTCATAGTTACTTTGTTTCCTTGGCATCTGTCCTGGATAGCATGCCTACCATGTGGGTCATCTTCAGCTGGGCACACAGATTTTAAGAAATCATATTTGGCTCAGTGCCTATAGCTCAACCGGCTAAGGCGCCAGCCACATACACCTAAGGTGGCGGGTTCAAATCCCCAGCCCGGACCCGCCAAACAACAATGACGGCTGCAACCAAAAAATAGCCGGGCGTTGTGGCGGGCGCCTGTGGTCCCAGCTACTTGGGAGGTGGAGGCAGGAGACTCGCTTGAGCCCAGGAGTTGAAGGTTGCTGTGAGCTGTAATGCCACGGCACTCTGCTCAGGGGGACAGCTTGAGGCTCTGTCTCAAAAAAAAAAAAAAAAAAAAAAAAAAGAAATCATATTTCACAAACCAGTAGAAGCTTTAGCACTACCCAGGCAACTCATGCCCACACACTAATGTACATTTTAAACAAATTAAAGGAAATTTCTTCTCTCAAATGTGTAATTCTCAAGCTTGGCCTTTGATGGAGTGAAATTATAATATGTTTTCTCCAGTAAAAAGTAAACTCTATTTTTGCTTTTGGCAGTAGAGAAAAAAAAAAAGAAGATGTTAAAACGTTACAATGGAATGTATAATTTTTTCTCCTAATGGATATATTCTGAAAATGAGCTAAATATTTCAAATGTCTGATAGGATTGATAAATGATGGTTAGATTTATTTTGTGAATAATTTTATGGTGTACATGATGTTCCAGGAAAAAAATAAAAATTCTCCTTTGTGCTATAACACTGTGGTATAAACACTATTTCTCAGAAATGACATAAAATTTCATGTTTATGCTTGTCTCATTATTCATTCTTAAGGTTTATATATATTCAGGAAAATTATATTTTGAAGAAAGCTTAACAATTATTCATCCACTTACCTACAAAATTTACCTACACTAAGACTGGTGAGGGTGAATGCAAATGCCTTTAAAATTGAATAAACTTGACAATATAGGAAGCCATCCTGTAGTTCGGGTTCAGTTGCTCTTCCTAAAAGAATGTGATTCTGACTAGGCTGAGACACCCTGAGGCAAGTACTTGCAATCCAACCTTGACAGATTAACTCTGATGTCTCTGAGCTTCCTGGCTTTCCCCCATTTGGCACCATACCTTGTTAAAATTCCAATGTAATTTACAGTGAATTTACAGAGACAACTGTTAAGTATCCTCAAGGCATATATAATTAAGCATTGCTTCAACAGAAACATTTAATTTTTTTTTTTACTGTATTCATTTTTAATTTATTTTTATTGTTTTTCATTTCAGATCAATGTGAGGGTTCAATTAGGTTACAATGTTTGCATTTTTAGGTAGAGACCCTGTGCAGTTGTGTCCTGCACCCAGGAGGTGTGCCATATACCCTTACATTGTAGCCATTAAGTGGGAACACCCTTTCCTCTCCCCTCTTCCTCCTTTCCTCTCCCCTCTTCCTCCTTTTCTCTCCCCTCTTCCTCCTTCCCCTTTCCTGTTCTTGAACTGCATTGAATTTTAATCCCATGTGGTCATGTGTTAGATCATCTACTGGCCTCATATTAGTATTGAGTACATTAGATACTTGCTTTTCCATTCTTGTGATACTTCTAAGAAGAATGTGAGAAACATTTAATTCTTTCTCTAAAATAAAATATCTCAAACAAAATCATAGCGCCTATTAGGCAGATGCCTAAGTAAGCTATGTCACAGTTCACCCTAAGCCATGTTTTTGTAGTGGCTCCCATTGGATTAGGAAATCACTTTACTATTTTCCTTTCCTAGATAGAATTTTAGAAATTTATTTCAAAATAGTCCCTATGTGAAAAGGAGAAGAATGCAACTTAAACATGAGAGAGTCTATTTTGATATTCACCTCAACATGTTCAACCATAAAGTAGGCTTAGAACACCCATTAAAATGATGAGATGTGTGGTGGGAAGGAGGGACAGACTCAAACTGAAAATAGCAAAAGGAGAGTCCTCTTTTAGTTCCATATATTTTCCTATCCCAGGTGTTTATTGAAACCTTACATTATCTTGGCTTTCCAGATGATTAGATTCAGTTCCCAGCAAATAATATATTTTGGACATCCTGACAAGGACAATAGGGACACAGGGAGATAAGAAAAATATATGGATTGGGAAGGAGGGAGTGGGATGGGGTCAGGGTATATGGCACACCTCTTGGGATACAATTACAAGAGGGGCTTTACCTAACAAAGGCAATAAGTGTAACCTCATTCATCATACCCTCGATGAATCCCAAATAATACAGAGAAAAAAAAAAGAAAAAGAAAAAATAGTTTGGACTTACTATGCTAAACTTAAAAGTTTGGTGTTTGTTGGAAAAAAATCAGTCCTCTTGATCCTTTTACACAGGCCAAACTTTTCCTATGTAAAATAAAAGTTTCTCTATCTGGCATCTGAAAAAATAGAATTGCCACTGGTTATATAGTATTATTTAGCTATACGCATGATAAGGTTGTTACTATTTGGAAGCTTGGGATATTGTTTTGAGATCTTTGTAGCAAAGATGCTGTGTGATTTAACAGTCTAATTTCTGACCAGTTTGGAATGGTAGGGGCCATGGACTGTCAAGATGACAGAAACCAAGAAGCCGAGGCCACTTCCTGAAAGAAGTTGGGAGCAGGGACAGTCAGGGACTTGGCTAAGATGTTTTCCTGCTACAGAAATAATGTCGTTCCCAGAGTACTTCTTTGTAAGTTGCATCTTTCTTCCCTAAAACATTAGCCCTGGAGTCTGGGGCTAACACGTGTACTTTTCACTCAAGTTGGCAGGCAGGCTTTAACAAAGGTTCCAACTTGTGGCCTACAGGCCACGTGCTGATTGTATGAGGATATTTTTTGCTTATCTGTGGTGTTGGATATCATGAAAAATGAGCACAGACCTTTTTTTTTTTTTTTTTTGCTAATCAGCTTTTGTTAGTGTTTGTGTATTTACTGCATGGCCTAAGACAACTCTTATTCCTCCAATGCATATCAGAGAAAAATAAGGTTGAACACCCCTTTTTAAAAAGTGTTGGAATGTCCCACCATGCCCCAAATTCCTCTGTGATAAAGGCACCAACATAAATAGAAATGAAACCTGCAGAACTTTAAGAGCCTTAGTTTAACAGACATTGAGGGATCATAAGAGAAGATGCCTCCTAAGATCATGATGTTTATTTAATGGTGGAACTAATGGTCAATTGAAATTTGTTACATATTCATGGAACTTGACTTATGGCAAAAGTAAATATTAATGGGAAAATATTGGGTCTCAGACTTTGACTTATAGCTGGCATTTCATCATGCTTAACAATTACTCCATCTCAGAAATGTTATTTTGATCTCAGAGTTAGTTATTTCCTCACTTGTGCCCACTCTGTTATAAAATGAAAATCTCCAGGTTGCTGAAAACTCTCTACTACAATCAGTCCAATATCCATAATTTAGTGATATAAACAGTAAACAGAAGGGAGGGAAATTGCCATGGATGCAACTCTCTGGATTCAAAAGACTGAAATTTCTTAAGGAAATGGATCACATATTCCCTTAGCTGGAGAAAGTATAAAATAAAAAATATAAACATGAAAAATTTCCAGTTATTTGATCTAAAGTTAGTACTTTCAGATTGATGCGGAAGAGATAGCTGTAAACTAGAAACCAGTAAGAGAGAACAAAACAGAGACCTGACAATGAATAAGGAAATTGACAGTTACACTAAGGTCAAGGAAGGAGGCTGGATGTCAAGTGCTGTCTGGGAGGCACACAACAGATAAAAGGCCAGCCTCCTCCTGGTGCTCCCCTGGGCCTGCCCAGATTGTATGGAGTGTCCACTGCCACTGGAAAGCTAATTCCTCACCAGGGCAAGCAAAGGATGGAGCAGAAAGAGAGGTACCATCAGGTTCAGGGTCAATACCAGAGATGTGTCTCAATAAAATTGCTGGTATCCCAGATCTAGTTTCCACACTGAAAGTTGGCAAAATTTCTTTTAGAAACACCATGTCAGGTTTCAGTTTCCTAAAAGACCTAACTCACATGTTGATTTTGCTACATAACCTATGACCATAATAACAGAGGGGAGAAAAGGAGAGCAGTCCAGAGCATAGTGCCTCATAAGCGTCACTCAGTAAATGAAGCAATAACTCCAAGAATGCCTGTCCTACAAGTCAAGTTCGATTATTTCCTAATAAGTCTCTGCTCAACTGTCTACCCTTTTGTTTTTCCTTATAGAGTGAGTTGGAATGATGGCAAAGGGAAGCAGGAAGAAAGGAGTCAACAGCAGATTGGGTTCTCTACCTCTCTCCCCTCTTTCATTGAGGACAACTACTACACTGTACTGGCATTCTGTTGTGTGATAGTTATGACAACCTAGGAAGTGAAACTGGGCTTTAGAGAGGTTAAGAAGCTTGTTCAAGGTCACACCCCTGTCTGGTCATGGAGTATTCTCAGGGAACTGGATGGTAGAGACACAAACTCTCCTGATCTCCAGCCTGGGGGAGATCACAGCAGGGCTTCTGGCCTCTTTATCCAGACATACTGTAGTAGTCCCTCCAGGTGTCTGCAAGTCGTTGCACATCATAAAGCTTGTGTGTTTTCAGCAGATGGGCAATCATCCCAGGCTTTTTCTAGGGCTCTCTCCTTTTTTGTTATCATCTCACATCCTAGAAAAGGTGCCCAGTCTTTACTGTGATGGGTAAGATACAAAAAGAGCATATAAAGTCATTTTAAGCAGCTGAACTTCATTTCCTGCAAAATATTTTATTTGCATTCTCCTTTTTGACTTTCAGGAGCTCAAGTATGGGGTACTTAATTCTTAGAATAAATTTGTGATCCTTAGAACATATACTTTTCTGGTTGCCTCTTGGTTACAGATTACAGTGAGGAGACTACTTCTGTTACAATTGAGAGAAGGGGCAAAGAATATTTAAGAAAGAAACCAGGACAAACATGGAGTTTTTCAGAAACTCTAGATCTTTTCAATTTACTAATGTGTTCAGTTCATGCATGTTCATTTGATATAGCAATTGCTGGCCCTAAAAAAGAATTTTGAAGGGGGAGGGGCAAGATGGTTGACAGGTGCCAGCCTCCAACAGAAGCTCCCATCCAGAGGGAAGGATAATGTCTGGAAAATACCCAGTAAAGTTGAAGATTGGGAGCCCAGCTGAGAAAGAAGAATGATATCTGCAGGAGTGATATCTTGAAGAGTGATATAAAGAAGAGTGATATCTGCAAGAGTGATATCTTGCCTCCACAGTGATACCTCTGTGAAGGCAAGTTGAGACTCCAAGAAAGCAATTTACAGGTACATAATACATCCCAAAGGAAAAGTGTCTGTCCTCTCCCCTAAGAAAGTTGTGTTTTTCTCTTGGTTTGCTCCTGTAAGTTTTCTACAGGTGAGCGTGAACTGAGAACCTATTATCTCACCCCATGTGTGAGAACTACAGGAAAGGGAGTCTACTCCCCTAGAGGGACCCTGCTGAGATTCTAAACACTCTCTTGCCTGGCAAAAAAATCAAACCAATGTTTTCCTGCCATTTTGAATTTCTAGTCCACCCTTCCCTCCTTGCCTACCGAGACAGTGAAGGGGAGCACAAGAGCAGCATCCCCCACCCCTGCAAGACCAAGCGCCCAGTCCTGGTAGGGCAGCCGGAGACCTGCTAGACCCATGTGGATTCCGCAGGCAGCAGTGGAGGAGTCCCCCATTCCAGGCACCCATGCGGGAGGCCCCAGAACTGCTTGCTAGAGCTGCGTGTGCCCTGCAGGCAGCAGTGGAGGAGTCCCCCACTCTGGGCAGGCCCAGAACTGCTTGCTAGAGGCAAGCGCACCCTGTGGGTGGCAGCAGAGGAGCCCCCCCACCCCAGCTCTGGGCAGGTCTAGATCTCTTTGCCAGTGCCACGAGCATCCTGTGGGTGACAACAGAGGAGTCCTCTGCTCTGGGCGGGTCCAGAACTGTTTGCTAGAGCCACGCATGCCCCACAGGGGCCAGTGAAGAAGTCCCCCCGCCAAGCAGGCTCAGAACTGCTTGCTAGAGCTGCATGCTCCCCGGCAAGAGGCAGCAGAGGAGTCCCCAGCCCTGGGCGGGCCCAGAACTGCTTGCTAGAGCTGCAGACAACCCACAGGTGGTGGCTGAGGAGTCCCCCGCTCCAGGCAGGCCCAGAACTGTTTGGTGAAGCCACACATGTCCCATAGGTGGCAGTGGAGGAGTTCCTGCTCCAGCTTCCCGTACCAGGCGGGCCCAGATCTTCTTGCTAGTGCTGTGTGCAACACGTGGGTGGCAGTGCAGGAGTCTTCTGCTCTGGGCGGGCCCAGAACTGTTTGCTAGAGCCACGTGTGCCCCGTGGGCAGTGGCAGAGGAGTTCCCCATTCTAGGTGGGCCCAGAACTGCTTGCTAGAGCCGCGCGCCCTGCAGGCATCGGTGGAGGAATCCCCAGCTCCGCGCAAGCCCAGAACAGCTTTTAGAGCTGCACACAACCTGCGGGTGGCAGCAGAGGAGTCCCCCGCTCCAGGCAGGCCCAGAACTGTTTGCTAGAGCTACGTGCATCCCATGGGTGGCCACAAAGGAGTTCCCCACTCTAGCCTCCCACACCAGGCATGCCCAGATCTACTTGCTAGTGCTGTGTGCAACCTGTGAGTGGTGAAAGAGGAGTCCTCTGCTCAGGGCAGGCCCAGATCCTCTTGCTAGAGCCATGCATGTCCCACAGGAAGTGGCAGAGGAGATCCCTGCACCAGGCACCCTCACTGGGTGGGGCCAGAAATGCTTGCTGGAGCTGCGCTATCCCACCAGAGGTGGCGGAGGAGTCCACTTCTCTGGGTAGGCCCAGAACTGCTTGTTAGAGCTGCATGTGACCTGTGGGCAGTGGCAGAGGAGTTATCTGCTCCAGGCACCTGTGCAGAGCAGGCCCAGAACTTGCAGACCTGTACACTCCCAGCATTCCCGGCTAGCCACTCAAGAACTACTAGAGGACAGTCAACTGTGAGGGAACCATACTAGAATGGTGGCACCTGGAGGCAAAAAGCAGTAGCCACAGAAATGGGAACAACAAGGCCCACACCCCTGAGGCTCTTTTGGACAGACACACTCTGCATCTCAGGGCAACCAGAGGAAGCCTGCATCCTCTCCAGTGGAGGCCACTGACTCAACGGTTGTGGTACGGTCTCCACATGGTGTAAATTCAGCATGGGATGGAATCAGTGGAAAAATTCTGGTAATTCGAATAACCAGAGTAGATCAATTCCCTCAAGGAAAGATGGGACAGATGCAATTGAAGATCCCATCCATAAACAGATGGCTAAGATGTCAGAAATAGAGTTCAGAATTTGGATCACAAATAAGATTAATAGAATGGAAGAAAGGAGGAAATTAGAATTCATCTTATAGGAATCCCTGAAGGCAACGAAGTGGCTTCACAAAGCACAGAGTCTCTATGAAATTATGAAAGAGAACTTTCTAGACATGCCAAGAGATTCTGAAATTCAGATAG
Organism: Otolemur garnettii; assembly: GCF_000181295.1. Lineage (NCBI taxonomy): Eukaryota > Metazoa > Chordata > Mammalia > Primates > Galagidae > Otolemur > Otolemur garnettii. The sequence continues at coordinate 24,564,905 of NW_003852400.1, forward strand.
CAGACACTTTAAGAACCCCAGCACGACTCAACCCAAACAAGACATTCCCCCAGGCACATCATAATTACCTTCACTAAAGTTAATATGAAAGAGAAAATTCTGAATGCAGCTAGACATAAGACAACCGTAACCTATAAGGGGAAGAGTATTACAATGACTGAAGATCTCTCTGTTGAACCCTTTCAGGCTAGAAGAGGGTGGTCATTGACTTTTAACCTCCTAAAACAAAATAACGTTCAACCCAGGATTCTGTATCCAGCTAAACTGAGTTTTATTTATGAAGAAGAAATTAAATACTTTAATGACATTCACATGTTGAAGAAATTTGCTATAACTAAACCAACCCTCCAGGATATTCTCAGACCTATCCTCCATAATGACTAGTGCAATCCTCCACCACGTAAGTAAACACATACAAAATTTTGATCAAAACCCAACTTCCACAGTGGCAAAAAGGATTAATGATGTCCACTAGACTTTTGAAAAACTCGATACCTAAAATTATACCAGGGTTATCAATGTTTTCAGTAAATGTGAAGGGCTTAAATTGTCCTCTAAAGAGTCACAGGCCGGCTGACTGGATACAAAAACTCAGGCCAGATGTCTGTTGAATACAAGAATCCCTAAAAGACAAATATAGACTCAGAGTGAAGGGATGGTCATCTATATTACAGGCAAATGGAAAGCAGAAAAAAGCAGGTGTTGCAATTTTATTTGCAGATACAATAGGCTTTAAACCAATAAAAGTAATCAAGGATAAAGATGGACACTTTATATTTGTTAATGGTAATACTCAACAAAATGAGATTTCAATCATCAATATTTATGCACCCAACCAGAATGCACCTCAATTTATTAGAGATGCTCTGATAGACATGAGCAACTTGATTTCTCCCAGCTCCATCATAGGGTGAGATTTTAATACTCCTTTGGCAGTGCTGGATAGATTCTCCAACAAGAAGCTTAGCAAAAAAATTTTAGATTTAAACTTAACCATTCAGCATTTGGATTGAATGCACATGTACAGAACATTTTATCCTAACAAAACTGAATACACATTTTTCTCATTGGCCCATGGAACATACTCCAAAATCGACCACATTTTAGGTCACAAGTCTAAATTTAGAAAATTTAAAAGAATAGAAAGTATTCCTTGCATCTTCTCAGACTATCCTGGAGTAAAAGTTGAACTCAGTAACAACAGGAATTTGCAGACTCATACAAAAACATGGAAGCTAAATAACCTTATGCTGAATGATAGGTGGGTCAGAGATGAGATCAAGAAGGAAATTACCACATTTTTAGAACAAAATGATAATGAAGACACGAGTTACCAGAACCTCTCTGGGATACTGCAAAGGCAGTCCTACGAGGGAAATTTATAGCACTGCAAGCCTTCCTCAAGAAATTGGAAAGAGAGGAAATTAACAACTTAATGGGACATCTCAAGCAGCTGGAAAAGGAAGAACACTCCAATCTGAAATCCAGCAGAAGAAAAGAGATAACCAAAATTAGAGCAGAATTAAATGAAATAGAAAACAAAGAATTATAGAACAGATCAATAAATCAAAAAGTTGATTTTTTGAAAAGGTCAATAAGATAGATAAATCTTTGACCCACGTAAATTACAAAAAAGAGTAAAATTGCTAATTTCATCAATCAGAAATGGTAAAGACAAAATAACAACAGACCCTTTAGAAATTCAGACAATCCTTAATGAATATTACAAGAAACTTTATTCTCAAAAATATGAAAATCTGAAGGAAATTGACCAATACTTGGAAGCACACCACTTTCCAAGACTTAGCCAGAAGGAAGTGGAAATGTTGAACAGACCTATATCAAATTCTGAAATAGTATCAACTATACATAATCTCCCTAAAAAGAAAGTGTGGGACCAGATGGCTTCACATCAGAATTCTACTAAACCTTTAAAAAGGAACTAGTACCTATACTACTTAACCTTTCTAAAATATAGAAAAAGACAGAATACTATCCAACACATTCTATGAAGCAAACATCACCTTGATCCCCAAACCAGGAAAAGACTCAACAAAGAAAGAAAATTACAGACCAACATCACTAATGAATATTGATGCAAAAATATTCAACAAGATCCTAACCAACAGAACCCAGCAACACATCAAACAAATTATACACCACAACCAAGTGGGTTTTATCACAGGATCTCAAGAATGGTTCAACATACATAAATCCATAAACATAATTCATCACATAAACAAATTAAAAAACAAAGACCATATGATTCTCTCAATTGATTCAGAAAAAGGATAATATCGAGCATTCCTTCATGATCAGAACACTTAAGAAAATTGGCATAGAAGGGACATTTCTCAAGTTGTTAGAGACCACATACAGCAAACCCACAGCCAATATCATACTGAATGGAGTTAAATTGAAATCATTTCCACTCAGATCAAGAACCAGGCAAGGTTGCCCATTGTCTCCATTGCTCTTTAACATTATAATGGAAGTTGTAGCCATCGCAATTAGGGAAGAAAAGGCAATTAAGGGTATCCATATAGGATCAGAAGAGATCAAACTTTCACTCTTCGTGGATGACATGCTTGTATACCTTGAAAATACCAGGGATTCTGCTACAAAATTCTTAGAAGTGATCAAGGAATACAGCAGCATCTCAGGTTACAAAATCAACACTCATAAATCAGTAGCCTTTATATACACCAACAACAGTCAAGCTGAAAAAATAGTCAAGGACTCTATTCCACTCTCTGTAGTGCCAAAGAAGATGAAATATCTGGGAGTTTACCTAACAAAGGACGTGAAAGACCTTTATAAAGAGAAATATGAAACTCTAAGAAAAGAAATAGCTGAAAATGTTAACAAATGGAAAAACATACCATGATCGTGGCTGAGAAGAATTAACATGGTTAAAATGTACATTCTGCCCAAAGAAATATATAATTTTAATGCAATCCCTATTAAAGTTCCATTGTCATACTTTAAAGATCTTGAAAAAATAATACTTCATTTTATATGACATCAGAAAAAACCTTGAATAGCCAAGACATTACTCAGAAATAAAAACAAACTAGAAGGAATGACGCTACCAGACATCAGACTATAGTATAAATCCATAGTGATCAAACAGCATGGTATTGGCACAAAAACAGAGAGGTAGATGTGCGGAACAGAATAGACAATCAAGAGATGAACCCAGCTACTTATGGTAATATGATCTTTGACAAGCCAATTAAAGACATTGAGTGGGGAAAAGATTCCCTATTTAACAAATGGTGCTGGGCGAACTGGCTAGTGACCTGCAGAAGACTGAAAAAGGACCCACACCTTTCATCACTAAGTCAGATTGACTCTCACTGGATTAAAGATTTAAACTTAAGACATGAAACTATAAAAATACTAGAAGTAAGTGTAGGGAAAACACTTGAAGAAATTGGCCTGGGTGAAAATTTTATGAAGAGGACCCCCCAGGCAATTGAAGCAACATCAAAAATACACTATTGGGACTTGATCAAACTAAAGAGCTTCTGCATAGCCAAGAACACAGGAAGTAAAGCAAGCAGACAGCCCTCAGAATGGGAAAAGATATTTTCTGTTATGTCTCCGACAAAGGTTTAATAACCAGAATCCATAGAGAACTTAAACGTATTAGCAAGAAGAGAACAAGTGATCCCCTCACAGAGTGGGCAAGGGACTTGAAGAGAAACTTCTCTGAAGAAGACAGGCACATGGCCTACAAACATATGAAAAAATGCTCACCATTCTTAATCATCAGAGAAATGCAAATCAAAACTACTTTGAGATATCATCTAACACCAGTAAGATTAGCCCATATCACAAAATCCCAAAATCACAAATGCTACCATGGTTGTGAAGAAAAGGGAAAACTTCTACACTGCTGGTGGGATAGCAAACTAATATGTTTCTTTTGGGAAGACATCTGGAGAACACTTAGAGAACTAAAAATAGACTTGCCATTTGATCCTATAATTCCTCTATTAGGTATATATATCCAGAAGACCAAAAATCACACTACAACAAAGATATTTGTATCAGAATGTTCATTGCAGCCCAATTCATAATTGCTAGGTCATGGAAGATGCCCAAGTGCCCATCGATCCATGAATGGATCAATAAACAGTGGTATATGTACACCATGAAATACTATGCAACCATTAAGAAAGATGGAAACTTTACCTCCTTCATGTTTACATGGATTGAGCTGGAAAATATTCTTCTCAGCAAAATATCCCAAGAATGGAAGAAAAAATATCCAAAGTACTCAGCTCTACTATGAAACTAATTTATAGCTTCCGTAGGAAAGCTATAACCCAATTTTAGCCCAGGAATATGGGGAGAGGGGAGAGGGAGGGAGGGTGGTGGGTTGGTGAAGGGAGTGTGATTGCTGGGATCACACCTATGGTTTATCCTATAAGGGTACATGTGAATCTCTCTAATTGTAGAATATAAATGTCTTAACACAAAAACTAAGAAAAAGACATGAGGGCTATGTTAACCAGTTGGATGAATGTATTTCAAATTGTATACAGAAACAGTACACTGTACCCCATGATAATATTAATGTACACTGCTATGATTTAATTTAAAAAAGGAACAAAAATAATTTTGAGGCTAATATTTTATAATTAAAGAGGGAGCCAAATTATTTTTTTCACAAGGTACAAATCACACAGTATTCCAAGACAGTATTCCAGAATCACACTGAACCCAAGAGGCAGAGAGGACACAGTGGATACATATAGTTTTGCAAAGGGGTAAAAAGTTTTGAGTTTAACCAGAAAAATAAAACTATCTTATCCTTAAATGACTGAGTCTTAAATTACTTTGCACATTTGTATATTAATGGGTTTTAAACTATTAAATTAAAGTATGTCATAAAGATGTTTTAAAAAGTTAAAGTGCTTTTATAGGAATATGTCTTAATCTAAATTAATTTTAAAAATTACTTATTTTCATCTGAAGTTATATGTGCTTTCAATATAACCCTGAATAATTTTAAAGTATTTTAATTGAATAAATGTGTGCCTATTTAAACATATTTGGTGGGATTTAAATAGTAAAAACCTTCATCCAGTTAAAATGGGATTATTCACTTTTTGTTGATTTTTGACAATCAACTTTGTAAAATATACTTTATTTCCCGTGCCAAGAGTAAAGAACTAAAAATAGAACTCAGCTTTACAGGAAAATGTTTATTATTCTTCTAAAAAGTTAGAGAAAGAAAGAAAAATTAACACATTAATATGGATACCTACTCTGCTTTTTTAGAAATTTTCCTAAATTTGCTCTACCTTCTCAACTCCAGTTAGACTTTTATGTAGTTAATATTCTTAAGTGCAAAGTTTTAAGAAATTTGGAAATGAACATGGTGTGAGTTGATGACAATGTTTTAAATAGAAATCTTCAACTCAGAGCATTAAGTTGCCCAACACAACCAGCTGAATTAAAAGCAAGCAAACCTCTCTAAGCTGTGCTCTGTTCAGAAGTGTCTATTTCCCGAGGAGATATAGTTAATGCGATTCTTAATGAGCCAAGGTATAGAACACGGCGTAAGAACTTCCTGCCAGTCCTCCTCTGTGCTCTCCAATTTATTTATGGGCTGTACCCAAAAGAACTCTCTGGTCATCCTTGCAAAGGGACTTTGTCTGCAGGAGGGACACAAGTCTTTCCAAGGACACATGCTTTATGCCTCAGTAGGAAAAGAATGACTTTGCCTTGAGTGCCATTGGAAGGTAGTCACTGGTTCCTGTCAGTTTACCCAGTGAGAGATCCTGACTGAGCTATAAAGCTTCTTCCAAAAGAGAAGATTTAATAAATAAATAAATAAACAAAAAAAATTTTCTTGCCCTTCAGTAAGAGGCAAAGAACCCCAAACTATCTCTTTCCTATCTTGACACTTTCCTGCCAATTCAGGCTCAGACTAAAGAATTTAGCAAGCAGTAGTAGAACAATGGTCTCAGTAAGGAGCAATCTTTGTCCCTGATGCATGGCAGCAATGTGGAGAGGCAGTTGTTGCTGTCACAGCTGGGAGGGGCTGCTGCTGGCACCTGGTGGGTGGAGGCTAGGAATGCTGCCACTCTTTTTCCATGGCACAGGCCAGCGCGCTACAGCAAAGAATTATCAGGCCCCAAATGTCAATTGCGCACAATTTGAGATATCCTGATGTAGACCAAATGGAGGAAAAAATAAAGTCAACAGAACCACATTAATAGTCCAGAGCTAGGCAGCTGGATCCACCCAGGCACATAAGGTGACTCTTTGGAAGGATGCCAGGCACTTAGGCTGCTGCGATAACTCTTTTTAATGGCATCATATTTCTCAGGAAAATGTCCCAACTAGGGTGCAATTTAAAAAAATCCATTAGTATATTTAATGTAAATGTCTTCAGTACTATACAGCACAGAGGCATCTGTAAACTTGTTTTAAAATGCAGCTCTGCTTCGTTTTATAAAAACCCACCACAACCATGTCTCATTTTTCTACCATGTCTTGACAATTCTTTTCCTCTCTACTGAGGCTACATAACTTCTCTAAAATATTCAAAGCACAGAATATAATTTATAACTATAACATATCTCTGCTATCGTTAAAGTTCAGTTTTTGAAGATATCTTGTTTTAAATGGTTTTTCTTTTTACACCAAATTAGACTTGAATTGCCCACTAGTGGTCTTTAAGCTAATGGAACCTTGGTTTTATCAAGAAAATAGGAAAAAAAAAAAAAAAGTATTCGTTATTTTTATACTCATATGGACATATGTCCAAGTGATTTTTTGAGCTTTAATTTCTAAATGATAAACATAGCATAGAAATGTATTTCTAATAAAATTTTCAAACACACAAATATTGTATTAAAAAGTGGAAAAGCATCCCCAACTTCATGCTCTGCCTCATATGTACCTCCATTAGAATGAGTTTACAATTTTTATTTTTAATTTTCAAAATGATTTTTCAATGGGAAAGCTAGATTCCTGGTTCAAAATTCAAAAGTTACCAAAGAACCTATAGGAAAATTAAGCCTCTCTCATTCGTGTTTCCAGCAATTCAGTTCCCCTCCCTGGAGGCAGAACCTATTACCAGTTTGTGTATTTGTGGTATGTATTTCTCCCATATAATTCCATGTGTTTTTTGACATATAGCTACCATTTGGTAATATAATGCCAAGCTACCATTTATTCTTTATGTCCTAAATGTTAAGAACTTTATGTACATTACATCATCTGATCCTCATGATACGGGAAAAGTGACGCTCCAGCCAGCTCAGCTGAGCACGGCCTGGGGGACCTGCCACTTCTGTCTTGGTGGCAGCAGCCAGCAAAGGAACTGGCAGGCTGGAGAAAGCGGGGGAGCCTCCCTCCCCCACCAGAGGCTCCAGTAGAGTGGCGCTAGAGGACCTGCCAGCTCTGCCTTGGCAGCAGCTGGCACAGAAACCGGCAGGCTGGAGCCAAAGGGGGAGCTTTCCTCTCCCACCAGAGGCTCCAGTAACAAAGAAGACCTGGTGGATCAGTGGAAAACACTAGTGATTCCTCTAGTGCATCCCTGATTGGCCCATTTTCAATCCTGCTCCTGACTGATCTACTTTATAGACCAATCAGCTAAGTTCTCAGCTCATTGGACAACTGCCCCTATATAAACCCCTGAGCAGAGAGCCTAGGGGCAGATTGTCACTGACCTTTGAGAGAGGAAGAGAGCAGAAGAGCAAGATCATAGCAGATCGTTGTAGACCTTCGAGGAAGATAGAGCAGAAGAACAAGACTTCAGCGAACTGTTGCAGAACTTCGAGGAAGAAAGAGCAAGAGCTGTAACACTTCTGATCCTGCTCTACAAAGAGACTTGGCTCTTTGTAGGAGCTGTAACACTTCTACTGCTGATCCTGCCCTACAAAGAGGCTTGGTCCTTTGTAGGAGCTGTAACACTTCTACTGCTGATCCTGCTCTACAAAGAGGCTTGGCTCTTTGTAAGAGTTGTTTTCATAAGAGTTGTAACACTCACATCCTGCCCTGCAAGGTGGTTTGGTTCTTTGAGCTGTAAATAAAACCTCACTGTTCATTCTATGGTCCGTTGACTCATTCATCGAATCATCTGGCATTTAGAGCCAAGAGCCTGGAAATCTAAAGTCAAAAATCTAGTATCACTCATATCAACTTTGAGGGTTAGAAAATGTTTAAGTTAAATTAAATATTAAGAAACACATAAAATATTTTATAATCATATGACAATTGCATAGATCAAAAGTAGTCAAATATTAGCAAGTCATATGATTGAAGCTATGGTTAGGGCCAACATTCTCATGATGACAAACAAAAACACACATAACAATAATGAACTCAGCAAGACATTGCCATGTGTTGACAGAACACAGCTGTGAAACACTGATCCGCCCCGGTGATGAAACCACACCACTCCATTTGTACAGTGGCAAGTTCACAGACTTAATTGTCAGACCTTGTACATCACTTTGATGCTTCTTCCTAGACCCATTTCCTGACCTCTTATGCAGCCTGATAAATCTTATTTTTCATGAGGAGATATTAATGTGAGTGAACTTTACTTTTTAGTTAATGAGATGTGCTTTAATTGCTTTGTTTCTTTTGGTGAAAACTCTTTCTCCTCTCCTTCCACATTTTTGTTGAGAGAGAAATCCCTAATTCATTCTGCTAAGATGCAGGATATTCTATTCCCATTTCTGTTCCTTTCAATCATTTTGCTTTGGTAGTGTCGAAACAAAACCAAAAATAAACAAAAAGGAATTATGCTTGACTGAGATTGCAGGTGACAACCATCTAATTGGATTTTTTTTTTTTTTTCAGTTTTTGGAGGGGGCGGGTTTGAACCAGCCACCACCGGTATATGGGGCTGGCGCCCCACTCCTTTGAGCCACAGGTGCCGCCCTCTAGTTTAATCTTTAACCACATTCTACTTAGACAAAAACAGCCTTCGAAATTGGTATTGTTATCAGAATTTCTTTCTTCAGTAGGTCCTTCAGGGATTCAAAGAATAATTCACCAACCACAGATCAGGGCTAAGAGAGGATTTAAGATACAGAAAAGAATATAGAAAAAGCACCAGACCTCCTGGCACAGGGAAAGACTTAAGTCAGAAAATGTCCTCTCTGCCTGGGTTTTTTGTCTAGGAGTATATAGAGCGGCACCGGTCTTTTGTAGTTACATTTGTCCAGGTCACAAATGAAGGGATACAGTCCCTTCTGCTGGGGCAAAATGAATGAGGGCATTAATGAGTGGACGCAGTCAATTCATGAAATTGTCCAGGCCTAGGAAACTTACATGAAATTGCCCAGGGCTAGGAAAAGAGAGGTCCCTGTTCGGCCCTCAATGGGGGAATCCTGTATCACCCTTTGGCCTTGAAATGCTCAGACAGAGCCCTTGTCTAGTGCAGCCAGACAAGGGCTCTCGGGCCAAGGATGGTTCTGGGGTTGGCATCGGCAGCAGCACGAGCTGTGCGGTGGTCTCCCTCAACTAGCTAGGGATGGATGGGCTTCTGCCTGCCCTCTCTGCCCCACTCAGTTCCCCAGCTCTAGCCTCCCTTCATCCGCTGCACCAATACCATCCCCCCCAGGGTGTGTGTGTGTGTGTAAATATAGAAGGTGATCTAGTCTTCTTGGGTGGCTGGCGCTGACCAAGCCGGAGTGCACCGCCCTGTATCAGTATCATGTTTTTATTACCTTGCATTGCATAGATGTGTGTGTTTGTGTGTTCTTTACTCTTCCTCAATGTATCTTTTACCTGATATAAAAGTAAATTATTGTTTTGAATTAAATTTTATAAAACATTTTATAGTATCAAAGAATAACAGACTATGTTACCCAAAATATGCTACTTTGGCAGAAGAATTATTTTGAGATAAAGGCATTTGAAAAGCAGCAAGCACAAGAGAAGCACTCTGGCCTGTCCTGTTCTCCCTGAAAGCAGGAAATGAAACTTCCCAGTGCAAGATGCCCTCCCCCTACCAGGAGGAAAGAAACATTCTCATTGTCAGAGACAGGGAGTTAAGGCCAAGACAGTTCTTCACAAACAGGCTTGTTAAAGTCACTCTTACCTTCTTTTTACCTCCCCGTAGATTTCAGCTGGTTCCATAATTGCCTCTCTGTGTCAACCCCAGGTGCAAGCACATAGGTTTTGCCATTTCTTTGGGTGTTCCTTTTTCTATGGGGGATCCCAAAATACTAGATATGTTTTTCCCCTGTTAATTTATCTATGTGGATTTAATTCTCAGGCCAAGCTAGAGACCTGAAGAGAGTAGAGTTTTGCCTCTTCTGCAACATAAATAAAAGCCTAAAATAACAAAAGAGAAACCTTGTATGTAGCCAGTTTAAGAAGTAGAACATTACCAATACTTTGGAAGACTTCCATGTGCTACCTCATGGTAGTGATACTGGACTTTCAGGTTCTTGGTCTGGACTTTCAGGTTCTTAGTGTCGGCAATTTGATGAATGGACAGACCACAGGATCAGTAGCAAGACAGAATTTATTTACAGAAAAGCATACAAACCCACCAAAGTTTCTAGTAGGGAGACAAAACCCAAGTCAGGAGAGAAAAGCTCTCTGCATTTAGCGGTATATATAGGTGCATTGGTTGAGGCTAGGAAACGTATTAATGAATGGACATAGTTCTGTCAGCTGGCAGAAGGTGAATGAGTGTACTAATGAAGGGACATAGTCCATTCACAGAATTGAGGCCTAGGAAACTAACATGAAATTGACTCAGGCATAGGAAATGGGGGTTCCGTTTTTAGTCATAAATGTAAAGGGAAGGAGACACCAAGGTGCCAGTGTCTCCCCAGCAGTTGTCCAGTCCCTTTGGCTACAGGAGCCTCCGGTGGGGGAGGGAGGTTCGGGGAGGGAGGCTCCGGGAGTGAGGCTCCCCCCCCTCCACTTGCCTACGCTCCAGCCCGCTGATTCCTCTGCCGGCTGCCAGGGCACCAATACCGCTAAGGCGGAGGCAGTGGGTCCTCCAGCACAGCTGGGCTGAGATGGCTGGAGCGCCACCTGTCCTGTATCAATAACACCCTCCTCTTTTCTTCCCAGAGGTGATCATGATTTTGAATTTTGTAATAATCTCTCTATTCCTTTTCTTTTAGTCACATTATAATAATATTTAATTCCTTAATATTTTTGTTATAGTTTACATTATTTTTGTTTATTTATGAAATTCCTATTTATGTTTTGGCTTTCATACTTTAGACAATACATCAGAAATTGTTTCTATGAGGTATGAACTAAAGATCTGTTTTCAGTTTTTTCATTATATATGTAAGCACTTATACTAGAATCGCTTACTGAATAATTCACCATTTTCCACTAATTCTGCATTGTGCTTCTCTCTTATATTTTCTCGTCTTCTCTGAGATTGAGGGTCTTCATCAGTTTTTAGTTTGGAAGTTTCAGTCTAATTCTAGTTTGCTTGGGAGTTACTGAATATTTAAGTATGCATATATAAAATTAAGTTTAAAAATTAATCTACATAGTTACCATTTGTCCAAACAATTTAATACTCTAGAACATTTAAGTTTACTTATCCCACTCACTAGGGATTATTTTCCTTCTCTCTACAGAGTATTCTTTAGACAGTCCTTGGTGTAGGTTAAGTGGTTATGTCCCCCTGAAATTCATTTGTTGAATCCTGTGTTACGATTTGAAAATGGGACTTTTAGGTAATTAGGTCATGAGGGCTAATGAATGGGAATGGGATTAGTTTCATAAAAAGAAACCCCAGAGAACTCCATTATTCCTTGTGAGGACATAACCAAAAGAAGCTTCTTGTCCCTGAACCAGAAAGTGGCTCCTCACCAGACATGAAATCTGCTGGCACCTTGATCCTGGACTTCCTAGCTCCAGCACTGTGGGTGATAATTTTTTGTTGTTTATAAGCTACTCAGTCTATGGTATTTTTGTTACAGCAGCCTGAAGTAAGACAATTCTTTTTACCAAGAATCTATTAATAGTAAAAGCTCCCATCTATTAGTTGCAAAATACTTTTAGATTACCTACATTTTTCAAGTAGGTTTTTGTAGGGATACACATTTATAGGGTAACACATATTTACTCTGAGCGTTCTTAGTATAGTATTCCATCTCACTTCCATTTTACTTTCTTCTTTTTCTTTAATACACTATAAATATAATATGTTATATCCTGCATCCTGCATTTATTATATTTTTATAAAATATAATATTTTATATTTAAATATTTTTAGTATTTTTGAAGCAGGCTCAGTGGTTTGTTGTTTTGGCTAATTATTGCTCATGGTGGCTTTTTCCCCTTATGTATTTAGTGATATGTGATTTTGAGCTCATGGTTCTGTTGTGCCCAGATCACAATGTTCCCAAGAACCACCAGGGAGCCAGGGTCTGATGCAAAAGCAGGAGAGTTTTATTCAAGCTCGCAAGCCTGGGCCTCCAGTATCTCGGCACAGTGAGATAGGGCTGAAGGCCTCGTTCTAAGGGGGAGGAAGCTTTTATGGGTGAGGAGAAGGGAAAAGGAAGTGACCTTCATGTGAGGTCATGCACTTTCTGATTGGTAGGGGGAGGCCTCCTGACTTTTGAGAACTTGAAACTTAACTTTAGGGAAACCAAAACTTAAGCTTAAGATGACGTCGGACTTGTTCTTTCAGTTCAAGAACCTTTATCTGTGGGATGGCTTTGAGGCCTGGGCGTAAAGTCAGTTCCTTCAGAGGTTTATGTTTACTTCTGCAAAGACTTGGAGATTCAAACTATATTTTATGCCAGAATTTTTCAATCCACACAGATTGTATGAATTCAGGTGCCAAATCTTTATTCTAACAGTAGCCTTGTGGTTAGGAATTCTTAGGGGAAATTTTTCTTTCTTCTCTAGAGCGAATGCATGTATCTTAGCTATCTTCGTATTTCAGGTAGTGTTTGTGTGTGTGTGTCCCTGTAAGTTACTAAGTGAGGCTTCTTTCCAGAAATCCTGTATTTGAGGAAGGAGAGGCTACTGGTCCTTACCCTGCTCAGGACCAGTAGAGGCTGCGTCTCTTACCACTAGCATGTATGGCTAAAGGTTTTCATAGCTTTAGGCCTCCGAAAGAATTACTAATTTTCCCTATACATTAATAGAAAATCTTTAAAAATATTTTATCCAGCTTTGGGAGGAGAGGGAGATACATAGTAGAAAAGGATTCTCCGAATATCTACATAAAAATCTCATCCTATTTATTACTCGCAGTAAATCTCTAAAGTTGACAGATAGGGTTATGTAAGGAGACAAGTACAGAAAAGGTGAATAGCTAACTGCAGGTCAGATAGCACATCAACTAAGTTCTGAGTCTTTTCAGGTACTGTTTGTACATCTCATTCTCATGTCTGATGCTTGCTTGCCTAACACCAAATCTTATAGAAGGACCAGCAGCGTCCAGCAGTGAAAGAGTAACAAAAAGATGAGTACTCAATGACAGATGTGACTACTTTTATCTACACTGATGCTGCTTTATCACTGTCAAGATGATATAGAAAAGTTCTTTTCTTATCTGAGTCTTAGTCACTTAAATGTTACTGGTGTGAGGGCCAGCAAGGGCCAGACTAACTCCATTTTGTTGTTTACTCCGCTATGCCTCCATTTTGCAGCTGCATACCAGAAACATTGAGCAACCACATCTTGCTTCCTCCTCCACCCTTGCACTCGCCCCATGACCCGCACCCTTGCACAACATCTGCCTCAGCGATAGCAATCCACCCCTAGACCAATCAGCTTTCCCCAGCACCCTACCCCTCCCTTCTTCCTTTCTGTACCCTTAAAACCTCCCTCCATCTTAGAGTTGGGGCTTCTCTGCTCTCCTGCACCAGGATCAGGAAGCCCAGGCCTGTTAATAAACAACCTCTTGCTTTTGCATGGGACTGGGTCTCGGGGTGATTTGTGGGGATCCTGCGATTCGGGCAAAACAACTGGTAATCCTGGAAAGCGTGTTATAGTTGTTTTATAAATTAATACACACAAAGTATTAGTGCATGATTTTGGTAGAAATTTTTGATGTAAAATATTTAAAATATTAAACTATGCTGACCAATGTTTTATTTATGTTAGATAAATACAAATAGTTACTACTATAGTAAAATAACAACATTTTAAGTCTGAGTATAATCAGACTATGGTCAGATCTTTTTCTTTTAAGAAAATTTGGTGAGAAGTAAAATAAATAACAAAGAATCAAAAATACTTATACAAAGCCGACAACTATTTCTCGTCATGTAAGCATTATTTCTTGTATATTCTAATAAAGACCAGTAAGATAATTCATCATTTTTGTTTTCTCTTATTTGGCTTTTTTGTGCATTTTAATGCATAAAATAAATTATTTAAACTTAATTATTTGAATTGGCATATGTAAAGAAGGCTTTATTACTTGAATTATTCTTACCTTCTTTAATAATGTAACATGAGTTCTATCTGAAGAGTGAGTTAAGAAAAGCTCCAAAAGTCAAACTCTTGGGACTTCTGAAAACAAGAGTTAGTAACAAGTGTCAACAGAACTGATGTGTCAAATGACAGTAGGGAAAACTGTACAATTGCAACACTGCAGAAACTAAAACCATATAATTGAGGAAAACTACATTCTGTCATACCATACATTTTTAAACTTGTCAGGAAAAGTTATTTATGTACTTTTAAGATCTAGGGCTTTCATACTTACCTGTAGTTTCTTAGAATAAAATAAAAATGACTGATACAACTCGGCACCTGTTGCTAAAGTGGCAAAGGCGCCAGCCACATGCCCCAGAGCTGGCAGGTTCGAATCCAGCCTGGACCTGCCAAACAACAATGACAACTATAATAAAAAAAATAGCTGGGTGTTGTGGCAGGCCTCTGTAGTCCTAGCTACTTGGGAGGCTGAGGCAAGAGAATCATTTAAGCCCAGGAGTTGGAGGTTGCTATGAGCTGTGATGCCACAGCACTCTACCCAGGGTGACAGCTTGAGACTCTGTCTCAAAAGAAAAATAAAAAGAATGACTGGTACATTTATGAAAAGAGCTGTGACTAAGGTTGTGCCTGAGGGGAAAAAAAATGAAAATCAGACTATTTTTCTCCAACCTAGATAATTCTCAACAGAGATCTAATAAGCATTCTGTGCAATGTCCTAGTGACTTAACTCCTTGAGTATATTCCCTTATAATCGTAATTTCCTTTTAATTGTTAAGTCAAGGATAAAGTTTCAACGTTTTTCTACCCTTTGGCTCAAATACCTAATGAGGTATAGAACAAACTGTGACCTTCCCCACATTCTATCCCCATGGAATGTTTTTTTTTGTTTGGTGAAGGTCAAATGAAAGCAATTTAAGGGAAGAGTATTCTTGAGCAAAGTATTCCAGAGTGTGATGAGCATTTCAGGGCAGTTAGCAGGCTGATTTAAAGTTCAAAATGGGATACATACCTGGATATACACACATGCCATCATATACTTGTTGTGTTTCATCAACAATGTCAAAATCTACAAATGTGTTTTGCCTGCAAGCAAGAGAAACAACTCCTAGATCCTTGAGATACTTAGCACTTACTGCAATCATGTTGCTGATTACTTCTTAAGGAATTTATTTTGTATTTGTAAACAGGATGTATGAGGACAGGGAAGAAAATCTTACTTCATACCTTCTGTCAAATCCTACTTCAAAGACACACACAGCACCAACAGAGGAGGTGGTGCACAATTGTCTGCAGGACAACAGAAGGGACCTATGTCAACTCACCATGTCTAGGCAGAAACCTTCCTACCTTGATCATATAATAGTGAAATTTTTTGCTATATTACAAGCCCTATTTTTTTTCAAGACAGAGTGTCACTTTTTCACTATCAGTAGAGTGCTGTGGCATCATAGCTCACAGCAACCTCAAACTCTTAGGGCTTGAGCAAGTCTCGTACCTCAGCCTCCCAAGTATCTGGGACTATAGGCACCTGCCACAGTGGGTCTTGCTCTTGCTCATGCTGGTCTTGAACCCATGAGCTCAGGGCAGTCCTCCTGCCTCAGCCTCCCTGAGTGCTGGGATTACAGGCCTGAGACACCACGTCCAGCCTTACAAACCCTATTTCTTAAATGAATACAAACAAACAAACAAACAAACAAACAAAACTCCATTATATATACATCTCTCTCTCTTTTTTTTTGAGACTCCCTTTGTCACCCTTGGTAGAGTGTGATGGCATCATAGCTCACAGCAACCTCCCAACCTCCTCTTGGGGGTCAAGCAATCCTCTTGCCTCAGTTTTTCTATTTCTAGTAGAGATGGGGTCTTGCTTTTGCTCAGACTGGTCTCGAGCTCGTGAGCTCAGGTAATCCAGTTGGTGGGCCTCCCAGAGTGCTGGGATTAAAACACACAGGTTTCCTGACAGTTCAGCTCACTCACAATAGCTTGGTAACAGCTTGTGCTACATTTATTAGTAGAAACACCAATGTGTTCAAACTCTGATATTCTGGGATATTTTATCTGAGTCTTAGCATGAAAACATATGTTAAATACATGTATTTAAATAATTAGCTACTTTATATAGGAATATACAGTTTTTTAAATAATTAGTTGGTCTACAAAAGAAAAATAGCTTTGTTTATTGCTCCAGGTATTTAAACTTTTATATTTATGCTTTTTGTTTACTAAGAATCTTTTAGATGGCATAGAAGCCATCTAAAAGTTGTAATCTGTGTCTTGAAATTTCATGCTCCGAGTATATTTACATTCTGATTCTTTCCATGAAAACTTTGCCCACTTTATGCTGGTGCCAACTAGAGGCTTACAGAGGTTCTCAACCTGTGGATCATGGCCCCTTTTACCTGTATTAAATGTTAACGGCATTAGGAAGGTTGAGAACCACTGCTAGGAGAAACCATCAACTGGGGCTTTCTAGACACTGAAGAAGATGCCACAAGAGATCATTTATTTGAAGAATGCTGCCCATGACTTTGTGCCTGTCCTACACACTGAATATTCAGCCACTGATGTGTGGAACAAGAAGGTTTTCCACCTACCACCCTGCATATAAGCCAAGGCTGAAGTGTAACCGACTTTGAACAAAGGACCTACATGGGCCCCTGGTTCAGGAGACCCTCTTACAGCCCGAAAGAGGAGGAGTCAAACATGCCTCTTGACATTCAGATTAAGGGCTCTTTTTCTCCCTCTCTTCTGAGAAATAAATAAATTTAGCAATGTGGCTAATCATCTATTTAGAAGACACATGGACAGATTTGGCATCCTTCCCAGATGAAAATCTTTTCACTGTTGCAAGGAAAGGTCATGCTGGCAGCATCCCTGGGAGAAGTACCTCTGAGAATGACATTGTCCTCAGGGACAGCCAGAGCTCTCCCCAGTAAACCTGGCTAAATGAGGTGTTGTGGTGGACCGTTCATTTCCTTGGCCTTGCATAACTCCTAAGGGAAGTGTTATGGTGCCTCTTCCTCCTCACTTTCTCATACTCTGAGTCCAGAAACGCTCAGAATTTCAAAGAGAGAAAAATCACCCTATAGAGAATTAAAACCCAGAATACCCAAAAGTCCGTTAATGTCATTTTGAAGAAAGAATGAAGAGGCAGTAAAAAAAAACCCTTTGTCTCTGTCAGTTTCTAGAACTTTGTGCCTCACTGACTACTTTCAAAGGACCCAAGTTTCTTCTAGAGAAAAATTTTGTCAAATGCCTACAACAGGCATGTCTACTCCAACCCAGAGAACACTGAACCCCTTTATCTCTCTTTAGTACTCAATACAGTCTCTTGCTCAGCAAACACTTAGAGGGAGGGAGAGAGGGAGAGCTCATGGGTAGAACGCTATTTCTAATTCTTTTATCTGCACAGTGAAAACCATTATTTGTAGCATTGTCTTGAATCAAAAGGGCAAGACAGAAGGGCTTGTCTACCTTACGGGTGTGGTAGAAGGACCACACAGGATTTTCACTGAGAATCATAGAAAAATACAAAAAGCTATTTATCAATTTTCAGGTGACTAGTTTAAGTCCTTTGTCAATTTTAAAACAACTGGATGCTCCTGAGATGCTGTAACTCAAATGAATGTCAGAACCCAGACATGAGATTTTAAAGAATACAGATTTATTTGACATTTTATTCTCAGAGAAAACAAGAATAAATATCAAACAGAAGCCTATTGCCGCAAATTCTATTGTAAAGCAATAATTTGATGACAACAACAAAACATTGTCCTTTAGGTTGCCTCATCTTGTTAGAAAAATGGAGGGATTTATTTATATGATCACTTGAAGTAAACAATAGATGTAAAAAGTGCATCATAATGAGAAGAAAGGGCCTGGGTGTTATTTAAATGTTAACAATTGTGAAGCCTCTAAGTGTGGGAAGTGAACCTTCCCTTTTCATCCTGGACAAATAGACAATCATGAGAATGGATTTCACTTAACTGCATCTCTCCATTTTATTTTAGTGGGAACCAGAGGTTATTAAAACTAATATTTCTTTACCCACACAATATCCAAAAGACCACCAGAGAGTGAAGACCACCATTCACCAAGAGATGAATGGATAAAGAAAATGTGGTCTACACTCACAACAGCATACCATTTAGCCATAAAAAGAAATAAAAGTATTTTCTCTGCAACAACATGGATGGATGGAATTGGAGGCCATTATGTTAAGTGAAATATGCCAGGTTCAGAAAGACAAATATTGTGTGTTATTACTCATATGTGGCAGCTCAAAGAGCTGACCTTATAGAATTAGAGATTGGAATGAGTTGATATAGTCTGGGAAGGGTGTGTGCATGGAGAAGGGGCAAAGAGAGGTTGGTTAATGGGTACAAATATACATTTAGATAGAAGATATAAGTTAGATAGCAGAATAGGGTGTCTAAAGCTAACAACATATTGCACATTTCTAAATTAGCTAGACAAGAGGGCTTGAAATGCTCTCAGTACATAGGAGCTATTAATACTCAAGGTGATGGATACTCTAAACACTTGACTGGATAGATACATTTTCTTTCCATGTCATAAAAACTCACATGTACC
The DNA here is from genome assembly GCF_000181295.1 of Otolemur garnettii. Classification (NCBI taxonomy): domain Eukaryota; kingdom Metazoa; phylum Chordata; class Mammalia; order Primates; family Galagidae; genus Otolemur; species Otolemur garnettii. The sequence continues at coordinate 24,583,913 of NW_003852400.1, forward strand.
CCATAAATAATCGGAAACAGTATGTATCAATTAAAACTGAGAACTGAATTACTTCAAAGGTAAGTATTTATGGGAAAAATAAGAAATTCTCATTCAAACAAGACAAACTTTTTAGTAAGCAAAGTTGTGTTTCTAGCAAATGGAGCATGGCTAAAAATTCTGGAAGCTGTCAGTGTGAAATAAGGCCTTTTAATATTGCCAATTGCTCAAGTATCCATGCACAGAAAGGTTGGGATGGAAGTATCCTTGCATGCTGCTGCTCCTCATAGGTCAGCCAGGGTACCTGGAGAATCTGACTGTGGCTCTTCCCTTGGGAGACCCTTGTGGCCATCCCACGTATTCTCCTCCCCACAAATCACATCTGCCTTTCTAGAGTACCCACCTCTGGTTCCCTTCGTTCTATTCTCAGCTGCTCCAGTCTGTTTCCTTTTTGGTGCCTAGCCCATTTTCTTGGTCTCTTGCATGGAGCAGATGAGGTTGACATTTTGGCAGAGGACCGTGACATTCACAGATGTTTCTTTCCAACGTAAATGTGGTTCAGTAGAGAAGGGAATCCGCATGCTCTGTGAAGACATTTCTATAGAACTTAATGATGTCCTTCACTGCCTGTGAAGGAAGTTTCATATATCCAAACAAATGATTGAAAATCAGGATCTATTTATAAAATATCTATAAAAATAAATATGTTGATGTATGTGTGTGAGTCCTAAAAATAACTAACGTGATTCAAATAAAATCAAGGCAAGTTCTGACAAGAAATAAAAAATAATCTGTATTGTAGAGGACATGGAAAGCCGGAAGGCCTCTGAGTGAGATGATTTGCAGCTTGGGGGCGGACCCTTGGGCAACTCATCAGCAGGTGTTAAAGCTTAACTATTCTCTGGAGCCTTGGAGAGAGAGCCGGAGCTGGAGCCCCTGGCAACCTTAAGCATGCAGTCATTATCTAACACTCCCTCACCTGTCATGTACCTTCTCAATAAATAGTTACTGGGGAGGTTGCCCAAGGCTACCATGCGCTTAAGGTTAGACCGCCTCTTTCAAGCTTGTACTTCAATCCTGTCATGCCTGTTTCTTTCGTATGTAGACCTCCACCAAGGCCATAGGGGTCACAACAATTTATCACTGTAGTTCTATTTTGGTTTATTATTTTCAACTGATTCTGTGTCTGTCAAAGAACCGTGAGTCTATGCACCAGAGAAGCCTGGCAAAACCTGATAGAAGTCTATGTTAATCCTGATCCAGAATTTGAACAGTTCTCTCTGAACCTTGAGCCTTAGTTTTTTGGGGTTTTTTGTTTGTTTGTTTGTTTTGTGTGTGTGTATATGTTTGCCATTTTTTCATTTCTTGAATAGAGTTGTTCTGATGTTACATGAGATAAAGAGTAGGTAACTCAGATGCCATTGTCCCCTTAACTTCTAGCTTCTTCTGGCCACAAATCTCCAATGTTTGACATGGAAACAAAATCAGGCACAAATAAGAAGCTATCACATTTTGAATTCTGGAAATTATGTTCAATATTTACTTCAAGCAGAGCGTAGAATGGAGGGAGCAATCTTAGTGATCCTGAAGAATCATCAAAGGATATAAAAATAGTAATCCATACTGAAACATATCCTTTTCCAGAAAGATTTGTGTCATGTTGTTCTTATATTTTTACAGAAATGAAATGAAGTCTAATCTGCCACCATCTTTGATTCTGACAATCCCCATCACCCTTTTTAGGAAGTGGTAGGATCTAAATGCCAACAACATTGGATATATCTCAGCTCTAGAGATCTCTGGATCTGACTGGCCATAAAGTCATTTAACACCGTGTCATGGTGCTTTGATAAATGTATTTTCTTATTAGCTGAGTGTTTAAACAGCAAAACTCTAGCTTTTAGCATTTGTCGTTAGGGACCGTGGGGTGGGCTTGCTATAATGTCTCATATGTTTAGGACTGAAGATACAATTCTTAAGTAGTTCAAACTGATACCGGGTTTTTGATACTGAATTTCCAGGCTCTTGGTCTTGGCAGTTCAAAGAATGAAGCTACGGACCACAGGATAAGTTTTATTCAACAGGTATAAGTGTTACAGCTTTTATAACAAGCCAAACCTCCTTGTAGAGTAGGTAGCAGTAAAATAGGTTTTATAATACGAGTGTTACAGCTCTTATAAAGGGGCGAATCTCTTTGCAAGTATTTATAGCTCTTACAAAGGGGCAAACCTTGTAAGTGTTTACAGCTCTTATAAAGGGGCAAATCTCATAGAGCAGGATACAAGTGTTACAGAGCCAAATCTCTTTGCTCTTCTGCTCTTTCTCCTGAGATCTGCTGAGGTCTGTGCTCAAGGTCTCTGGCTCATATAGGGGCAGTTGTCCAATGAGCTTTTGGGTCTTGAAAACAGACTAATCATGAGTAGGTTTTGAAAATGGACCAATCAGGGATGCACTGGAGGAATCACCAGCAGTCCACATGAGGAGACAGCATGGCGCCAGTGTCTTCCCCTGCTCGTGTCTGGTTCTTTTGGCTACTGGTGCCTCTGTCGGCAGAGGGAAGCTCTCCCCACTGGCCTATGCTCCAGCTTGCTGGTTCCTCTGCCAGCTGCCACCAACACCACCAAGGTGGAGGCAGCAGGTACTCCTAGCCCCTGCTCGGCTGAGCTGGCTGGGATGCCACTTGTCCGGTATCAAAACCTTGAACCTGAGCCAATGTTGTGGGGCATATCAAGGAAATACTCCATAAAAAGGAGAAGCTACTTCATCCTCTCTCCCTCCATCTCTCTTATACAGGTTATGTAGCTACCTGGAGAGAGTAGGGGCTTTGATTATCACCTAAAGCAGTTGTTTCCAACAAGTGTATGTTCAAATAAGCAGAATCAGCAGCTCCCAGGAATTCATTTAGAAACGCGTATCTCTTAGGCCCAACCCACACCCACAGACTGGGGTGGCCCCAGAAGTGGCCCCAGCCATCTATCCTTTACAAAGTTCACCCCAATCTGATGTCCAGTCAAGTTTGAGGACTCCTGCTCAAATGCTGTGCTTCCTAACCTTGGAAGGTGTGTTCATCAGAATCACCTAGGGCGTTTATAACAAAAGAGGGAGAAACCAAAAAAACCAATAAATGTTCTCACACCACCACTCCAAACCAGCAGATGATCTCATACTACCACTCCAGATTCTGATTCAGTTGGTTTAGGACCAGGAAATTGATCATTTGCAAGATGCCTCTAGATGATTCTATTGATTATCTGTATTTGGGGAGAGATGGAGGAGAGAGGATAAGATAGCTTCTCCTTTTGTAAGTCAAATACTTCATTGTACAGATATTTGTAATAACTATTTTCAGAACTAAGACTGAGAATTTCATTAATAGCAAGCTATTAAATAAGGCCTGGAATAAAACATTGTCACCTTTCTCCCTAATTCTTGTCAATTATCACTCTTTGCTTAATTTAGCCCTAGTCACCCAGCAGATTGGACTGGTAGGCTGACTTGAAGTATTTATCTTGGAATCAAACCCTTTCGAGACTTGTCCTCAACCCTAGAATCATAGACAGGCTTATAATAAATAAAAAAAATCGTGTTAATAGTTTGGCCTCAATATTTTGCACTGCCAACTTTTCCCCATCCTAAATACTGAGGATCTATTTCTTTTTAGAAGTAGTTGAAGAGAAAGACCTCCTAGCTCCTCCTCAGGTGGAATCATCTACTATTTTCTCTAACTTCGACACATCTGAGCTCCTTCTGAATAAGACAGAAATTCTATCATATAAAGCTGTGGTCCCCAACCCCCAGGCTGTGGACTGGGCCTGTGGCCTGTTTGGAACCAGGCTACACAGCAGGAGGTGAGCAGCAGGGGAGTGAACAAAGTTTTATCTGTACTTACAATCACCCCCCACCCCCTGTCATTGGCATCACTGCCTGAGCTCTGCCTCCTGTTGGATCAGTGGTGGCATTACATTCTCATAGGGGCACGAATTGTACCATAAACCATGCATGTGAGAGACCTCAGTTTTGTACTCATTATGAGAGGCTAATGCCTGATGACCCTAGTTGAGACAGTGACATGGGTGCTGGGGAGTGGCTACAAATACAGATTATCATTAGCAGAGAGGTTTGACTGCACAGAAACCATATCAAATCAATTGCTTGCAGACTTATATCAAAACCATTCTCCATGCTGTCTGTAGAAAAATTGTCTTCTATGAAATCAGTCCCTGCTGCCAAAAAGGTTGGGGGCTACTGATATAAAATGTCTGGAAATGATGACACCAAAAGCTTTTGCAACACATCTTCAAATATCAGAAGGGGGAAACATTATTCTACATTTTTAACAAAGTATTACTTTTCTAATGGCAATTTTAGCCCTGACACCTCATTATAAAATGAAGGTTTCTTTACAACTCAATAGAATTAGGGGATGGCAAACTATGACCTGTCACCTATTTCTGTTCAACCTGTGTACTATGAAATTTTACATTTTTAAACAGCTGAAAAAGATCAATGAAGACTCATACTTCACAACAAATGAAGATGATATGAAATTCAAATTTCAATGTCTATAAATAAAATATTATTGAAACACAACTATGCTTATGTATTCATTGTCTATGGTGGTTTTTGTGCTACAAAGTATAGTAAAACCAGTATTGGGTACTACTATAGCCCTGAGTATCCATAATACAAATGCAGCAGAGATCAAATGGCTTAAAAACTCAAAAACATTTTCTATGTGGCCCTTTCCAGAAAAAAATTTGCCAACTCTACACTCTGAGCTTCTGAAGGAAACAGACTCTCTAATATTTACCCCTGGCAGGTGTTCCCTACCCTGATTAAGTACTCAAGTTCACATTTCTCATTTGTTAGGTCCACGAAGCTTTTGCAGTTTTTGTAATTCACCTTCTTTCTGAAAGACTTTATTCTTTATTATTTTATATCTCATTATTTCATATTTTAAAAACATTTAGAGTAGGAGCTTCAATGATGATTTAAAACAGTGACTTCCAGGATTTTACCCCCCGGCACATAATAGGAAGGTAAGTTGAAGGAAGCCAAGGCTGGAAGCCCAGGTGAGGAATTGCGTGGATTTGACTCTTTCCAAGATCACTTAGTGCCTTAGGACAAGTGCATTGCTTTCTCTAGCAACATTTTTTCTTTCTGTCATGAGTAAAAGTATAAATAAAAATGGTCTTCTCTGTACAAAGCCAAAATAGATTTCCCTTTCCACCATTTTAACTCATTTTTCATTTCTGCAAGTTTGTATTATTTTGTTCCTACAAAGAACCTAATAGGAACATACTTATCAATCATCTTTTTCAAAGAGAGAGCAAAGTATTGACTTCTGAATTACATTTAAAATGGAGGGAAGATGAAGAAGAGAGTATGAATGAGACTTAAAAAATAATAGTAATTCCAGATATATAAAATTACTTGAGAAACAGGATTAAGAAAAAAATCAAACCCAGCAACAATCTTTTCTCAAGATGGTGGCCAAGCAAAGTCTAAAGTAAAACAAACAGAAAAAACTTTCCCTAAAAATTTTAGCTACTTGTGATCAAGATATTTTCTTTTCTTCTTGTTTTGTGATTGGTATGGAAAGTGAACAAGAAGTACAGAGTCCACATTTTATATATCTACCAATGATGTGACCATTGATTTCAGATCAGCTTGCATAAACATTTCTGTATTTTTCATTGCTAATAATATCTTCAAATCATTTCATGATAATGGACATCCATATATTACCAAGTATATAGAAATGCTAGGTTTTTTGCATGCAATATTACTATAGGATGTGTCAGTTTTAAAGACAAAACTACATTTTCTTGGCAGTATTTTCTGTGTAAATGTCCAGCATTTTCTGAAGGTGATAGAAATCCTCTTCTATCATCTCATAATACGTGTCATATTACAGAACTTTTTAACTATAGGTAAAGCAGAGAGACTAAATGATTCTCTCCTCATCAATTCCAAGAATTAAAATGTCATAGAAAATTGCTGCTCAAGAATATCATTTAGATTTTACTCTTAACAGCACTTCTGAAGCTAGGCATGATGACTCACACCTCTAATCCCAGCTACTTGAGAGGCTGAGGCAGGAGGATCACTTGAGCCCAGGATTCTGAGGGTGGTCTAGGCTATGATCTTATCACTGTATTCCAGTTCTGGTGACAGAACAAGAGCAAGACCACCATCTCTTTAAAAAAAAAAAAAAGACCCTGATGAGTTGATAAAGAAAATAAGAACGAAATTCTTTGGTTCTTTTGCAGTAACTTGGATGGAACTAGAGTTAATTAGGGATAGAAAAACAGTCCCATATGTTCTCACGTGTAAGTGGAAGACACTACAGGTATGTGTGGTCATACAGGTTGGTGATGGGGGAAAGGGGAAGGTGGTGGGGGATGACAAATTACCTATTGGATATAACATATGCTATTTAGGTGACAGGTCTACTAAATCCCAGATTTCGCCAATATACAATCTATCCATGTAACGAAAACCACTTGTATTTCCTAAATCTATTGAAATAAAAAACAATTTAGAACACATAGGTAACAGCAAACTGAAGAAAAAAGAGAGAAAACAGCATTTCTTTGAATGCAGGCAAATAAACAATTATTGATGTCATTTTTAGTAGACAGGGCATATGACTATATGTAAAAACATAATAGGAACCTGTGCTGCCATCTAGATTGAGCAAATAACAAGGTGAAATATCCACATTGGTGGATTTTGGAAATGATCAAAGCTTCATGGCCTGTATACCAAAAGCTTTGTAACTGTAGGTAAAGCAGTGAGACTCAATGGTATTCTCATCAAAAAATGCCCAGATACTTACAATTCACTGAGTGCTTCATGTGCAAGGCACTGTATCAATTACCTTCCATGTTTTGTCTTTTTAAGTTATGTAAGTTATGCCACTATTTTTCAAGTTTTCAAAACTTCTGATCAAACATTACATCAAACTACATCCCCTGGTGGATGGAACAGGTTGAACAGGTAAGAAGAGCTAGAGACGATGTGGCAGGGTCCCTATCTGGCTCTTTATCCTCCCAGCACCCAGTCTTGGGGCAGGGAGGTGGTCTCCAGCATGAGCCTGTTATGCCCCTGAGGTCCAGGTTCCCATAGCACAGTCTTGCAAAAACCTGGGCGATGATTTTTCTGAATTGTATTCATTGTTCCCTTCTGAAAATGATGACATCTTGTAATGAAGTAGTTAATACTGTGGAGCTGTACAAATACTAATGTATGGATTCTCAGGGAATATTGGAAAGTCAAGGGGCACAAATTACAAATTTCTATAAAACTGTTTTGTACTTCCTCCTCCAGAAGTTCCAGCTTTAAAGCAACAACAACAAAACAGGTACATTCTACAGTAGGACTTTAGCAATCACTAAAATAACAAGAGAAAGCTGGTTTCAGAGTTCTGTAGACTTGATATTTCACATTAGTTTTGCTTATTTGAGAATGAGCCCCTGAAGGGTGAGAATTGTAACAACTGCTATCTTCTTAAAAAATAAAACAAATCCCATTTTTTGGGTATATCTCATGGTGAATTATATTAAAAAGTCCTACATTAATTAAATTTTTTTTTAATATTAGAGGCATTGAATCATCCTGAAGCATTTTTAGACTAATTCTTTACATGTTTGCCTGTGTTGCTGAGCATTTACTAAGAGAAGTAAATCATTACAGTCAGGAAGCAGATTGACTTCCTTAGACATCAGTTGCCAAGTGACATTCTCTGGGTAGATTAAGACATAAAGGGGGGACAAATGAACAAATGAATAGGGTTTCACCTATTATCCATAAATTATAGTCTCAAGCTATCTTTTTTTAAAAGAAACTATCATTTTCTTTTTATTTTAAAATACATGATAGGTGAACAATTACCTCACTACTAAAATGTCACATATTCATGACAGACATTTCATAAAAGAGCTTGTAAATAAAATTTATGCTCAGTGTTCTTGAAAATTACATGAGTATTATTTGAAGTTGGCTGTGAACCAATAGAGATTAGTATGTTTCTTTATGAAGCAGAGATCCAATCACTGCTGAGTCTTTCTGTGATAAGAGTTTAGTTAATGAAAATTCAGGGAAGAGATGACAGCTAATTGTTTTCATCTTTGGTGGGTCCAGACTTTAGGCAGATAAGGGAACTTCAGAGAACAACTTCATCCTGTGGTTTGCAAGTGACAGAGGATTAAGAGATGGGAGGTTGGGGGGTGATGGTCAAATAGACTTTGAGGCTGCTCTTCAGCATGCCAAAGCACCATATTTTGGGTATGGGTTTCAAGCCCCCCCCCAAAAAAAAACAACTCACATGGATTATTTCACAGTTTCTTTAGGTCAGAAGCCTCAGAATTGGTTAGTGGGTCCTCTGCAAGACTGCAGTCAAGATGGTGGCCAGGCAAGGCTGTCATCTGAGCTTGGTAGGATAGAGCTGCTTCTAACATCACGTAGTTATTGGAAGCATACCATTCCTCAGGGAGTGTCAAACCAAGGACCTCAGTTTTTTTTTTGGCTGTTGGCTGTAAGCCGCTCACTTAGTTCTCAGTTTGTTCTTGGTCATTTGCTCAGTTCCTTAGCACATGTACCTCCTCAACACGGCTACCTGCTTCATCAACCTAGCAAGGGAGAGTCCCTCAGTGAGACAGGTCTTATGATCTTAGATAACAATCACCACATTTCTAGCTTATCGTATTCCACTTGTAAGAAGAAAGTCACAGGTCCTGCTACAAAGATGGAAGTAAACTTACTGTGGGTTTCTTTTTTTTTTTTTTAAACTACATTAGCCTTACTTTTTCACAAATCTAGAAAAGAGCTCTTGCCTTTTACTCTAAGAACACTGAATTTTTTTGTAGAATATATGCAAAAATATGTAAAATTTAACTATTTTTAAAATTGGTTTTAATATCATTTCTTTATGTGACCTTTGATCTCACATGCATACCCTTAGCACTTTACTTTGAAATTAATTACTTACCTCTCAGGTTTGGAAAGAATGGCTTTCAATTCAAATGGACATTGTAAAAATCAGCCCTCTATTTTTTTTCAAGAAAGAAGTCAACTGGGCTGGAACTTTTCATGAATGCAGTAGCACTGCCTTAACACAAAGTTTTCTGGGCACTAAATACTTTATAATCATGAAAGAAAATCAAGTTATCTACTAGCTGTGCACTCCTTCAATGTGAAAATTGTTCTCAAAACTAGGCTCAAATTTGCCTATAATTTTTCTCTTTACTGCACAGTTTATTATGGAATTGAGTCAAACTTTGGCCCTACAAGGCTCTTTATGAAAAACTAGGATGTTCTGTCAGTTTAAGAGATGAGCAACAACATAGAAGATTCTGGTGATTCAGCTCTGGCTTCTTTCTATTAATTTTCCAAAAAGAGCATTAACAGAATTTCAAACGAGGTTCTCCAGCTTTTTACTCTATTGAAATATTTCTAGTTTTTTATTATTTGAGTGAATAGACCAGAATATGTGTGTGTGTGTGTGTGTGTGTGTGTGTGTGCTCTGTCTTTATTATCTGACACCTTCCCTCCCAAAGTGCAGCACCGATGCCAAATTGTATTGCTAGTGCTCTGGGCAGCATCTAGACACTATTATCCTGAGGCACTTGATCTGTGAAACCTGCTCAGGGGCTTCCTCCCAGGTAGAAACAATGGAACGCTTAGAAGTAATGACTGAGACGGCCCACAGTGAGAAGAAATGAGGCTGGAAAATGGCAAGAGAAGCACACTGGCTCAAGACATTCTTTGGGGGACAGTAAAATGGAAGTTTTTGGAGTTGGAAATGTAGACACATTTATTCACTGGGAGTTCCTGTTAGATACAAAGAAGAGGTATTTGACATAGATTTCAATTCAACACCTTGAGAGCTTTTTCTAAGATCCCAATTGTTGATATAAACAGGTCAAGGGGATTCAGGGTAAGCCAGGGTATTATTTTCATCAGATTTCTGTTGGACTCCGGAGGACTTTGCTTTCTAGCTCCTTTAGAAACTCTATGTTTAAAAAAGGAAATAAGAATCACATCTCAGGCTTAAGATAACTCTGTAGTGATATTTCCACAAGTTTAGGAAACATTTTAGACACTGATAGTACCTCTCGTGTAATCTTCCTCAGTTCAAGGAAGTCTTATGGGACCAGCCACTCTGGGCAGCTCTTCCAGTGACCAGCATTTCTGTAGGCTCCTTCCTATTCTAGTGTGTTTTGTGTGATCCATTATTGTTCCTGCTTTAACAAATTGCCACAAATTGAGTGGTTTAGACAACACAAATTTATTCTTTTATAATTAATTCTGTAGGACATAGGTCTGATGTGTATGTCAATGGACTAAATCAAGGTGTCAGCAGAGCTATGGATTATTCTAGAGGCTCTGGGGGTGAATTCACTCCCTTGCCTCTCCCAGCTTCTAGAGTCTGCCCACATTACTTGACTTGTGGCCTGTTCTTCCGTCTTCAAAGCCGGCAGTGGTGAGTGAAGTCTTTGCACAGTATCACTCTGATCTCCTCTGCCTTCCTTTTTATCTTTAATGGAACTTTGTGACAACATTGAGATAATCCAGGCTAACTTCCTTATTTTAAGTCAGCTAATTAGCAACATTAATTCTACCTGCAAATTTAACTCCCCTTTACCATGGAATGGTATTTATAGGTTCTGGGAATTAAGATGTAAACATCTTCAAGGGCCATTATTCTGCTTAGTACAGTTTCTAGGAAGTGTTGGAAAACATATGAAAGTGGTTTTGATCAGCCAGCCACACTGAGGAGCAGAGTCATGGGTGTGAAACCGACGTGAAATGCAGCTCCTCAGCCAGCCCTGCCTTAGGCTAAGAGTTCAGAGCACTTCGGTCAAACAACAGCCTTTTCCTCCTCTCACACCCTTTTGAAGCTCCCTCTGCATTTCTCCTGTCCTGTGTTAAGTTGATAAGAATCTCTGTAAGTCCATGTAACAGAATTGTGAGCTGTTTCCCCGAAGTCTGCCCTTTCTTGGTCCAGACTACTTTTCCTAGCCTGTCTTGATGCTAGGTGTGGCCATGTCCCTAGCTTCCAGGTGATGGGAGTGTATGTTCCTCCAGGCCTGGCTCCTAAAGTGCTCCTGTATGTGGCCTTCTCTATTCTTCCCCTTCCTCCTGTTGAGTTCTAAATGGCCATGGAGACCTTGAATTCCAGTGGGTCAGCTAGGTAAAGCTTCTCATGACAAAGTATATAAGGCTGCTTATAACCTGGAACCCCCACCTAGGACTGGTGAAAGAAGAAAGGCCTTTTTCTACAAGCCTTCTAATATCTGGAGTCTCTACCACTGCAGTTTGGCCCATACTAATCAGTTGTTTCCACATGTACTCTTGTTTTGCTGCTCTCCTTCTCTCTCTGCAGCTTGTTACTTGTCTGGCCTGAGAAGCTCTGTGCTCTGTTCTGTGGGGCCACGGCTCTGTTCTGCTGGGGCCACGGCCTGCCTGCGCAGTCTCACTTACTACTTAGAGCTCCTATGCTCCACGTAATGCCTCTGTGAGTGATAGGAATAGGTAGCTTCTTTAGCTGGGCAAAATGAAAAGGCACTCTTTGGGGCTGATATGCTCCATGAGTACACAGCTTAAAATATGGACTTCCCCCCACACATACCCCCCTTTTTTAAATGCAAAGGCTTTCCTTTCCCCAGGGAGATGCATTCATATGTCACTGTGCAACCCTGGGTGAGCTGCACGCAGGCTAGACTTTGGCTCCTGATCCGGGCACTCTGTGTGACACACACTGGGAAGGTTCTGCCAGGTGTTCCCTCCGCTGATGCCTTGTCTACTTCTGGGATGGCTCACCCACTTTCGGATCGTGGAAGCCAGGCCCTGTACCTCTGGTGACTAAAGACATTCATTTCATTAGAATCATCTTTTCCCTTCTTTTATAGAAGAAACATCTGAAAGAAAAGGATGGGCATCTGACAATGTGAGCATCCTTTAGGAACTAGAGCTTTGCTATATGCCATCTCTAGGTGTTGAGGAATGCCTAAATGGAAACATTCAGAATTGGGGAGGCTATGACAGCTTCCCTGCTTAAAAAGCAGGGATCCAAAGTTAGCCTGAGTTGGACCATTTCTCTTCCTCTGTGTTCCAAGAAGATACACTCTTACCACCTTATCTATTAAATTCCCATATCTGGTAAATATGGCACTGAGTAAATGCATGCCAATTTAAAGATTAAAAGTATTTCTGAATAGTGGTAAGCACCATCTTTCCTATTCTGAGCTCTGCACAAACACAGGAAAGTTGCCACATGTGCTTACCAAATCTGATATAATTTTTCTTTTGGGAACCTGGGAAGACTACATTTTCCAGGCTGTCTTGCAGTTAGGTATTGCCAAATGATTAAATTCTTACTAATAGGATATGGGTTAACGGGATGTAAAGACATTCCCAAGCCAAAATAAAGAAAGCTTATTTTTAAAGAAAACTTCCTGCAAGATAAAACACACACATACACAAACAACAACAAAAAGAAACCTTTACCTTTCCAGTGTAAATAAATCCTTTCTTGGAAAATGATGTTTCTTTAATATAAGTTTCTCTACTCCTCTTAGAAGGGTGGAGGAGCTAGATGTCCGGCTCTTGTATAAGCTACTATTTTCCTCTCCTGGGTGCCAAAACCCCCACCCCCTTTTCATGGGCAGAGTCTGTCTGTCCTCATTTTATAAATCTCCAAGGGAGAAATGGACTAGTTAAGATATTATTATAAGCAATAACATGTCTAATCTCTGATCCAGAAACTGCATGTTTGCTTTCAGCAAAAGATAAATAGGTATAGATATTTAAAACCAGCCCCTTGATTCCTTTATATTCTCTTCTTCTCTGTCATTTGGTGGATGCAGAGTTTTGGACTCTGATGTTGTAGGGAAAAGCAGAGCCACTGGACAGAAGGAATGTGTGTCTCTCAATGAATGTCACATGGAGACGATACACCTGTTGGCCATGTTGGACCAGTATGATACTAGCAAGAAATTTTTCTTTAACATTTAAGCCATTGGGGCATTTTTTATAGGTTACAATAGCTGGCTGAACTCACTTAAATACAACATGAATCTCATTTCTCATGATAACTTGACATTAAAACACCAGGTAAGTAGAATACCAAATTTATGGAAATCTGACAAATCAAAGAATACAATACTTTTTATCCTTAGGGTTATTTCCAGATATTATATAAAAAATTGAAATGATCTTTAAGATACATTATTCAAAATACTCAGCATAATGTCTATAAACAGTAGAAGATATGTTATACAGTAACAATGCTTTCATCTTTTAGGACATTGATATAATAATTCTATTCATATTTCACTTGAATTTAAATATGCAAATGCCCCCTTTGAAGGAGAGGCTTAGTGCATTATATTGTAATGACATTCAGCCTCACTTTGAAATGTAGCTAATTTAGATCATTTCAGAGAAAATGACAACTGTTCCCTTGTTACAAAGAGCATAAATGAGATGATTTATAATTTTTACTAACTAAAGTTAATCACTGATGTTAATAACACTTTATACTTACATAACACTTTGCTGCAGTATATTGCATGCTTATTATCACAAATGCTCAAAACATCTCTGTGAGCCAGGCAGGAGACAGCAGTTAGTGGAGTGCACGTGTGTGCTCGCGCGTTCCCCCGGTTATCCAACAATTATAGACAGACAAGAGTCAAGTTCCTTCAACAGATGTTTCCTCACAAGCTCTGTGGAAACTGCGGTGCAGGCAAGGAAATGAAATGAAAGTATATGGGAGGATAGAGGGGCTTTTCCTGGCTTGGCTGAAGCGAGAGTCCAGCAGTATGTGTGAGCATCCAGGGCATGGTCACAAGTGCCCATGGGAATAGCACCAGAGTCATATTCAGGGTAGATCAGTCTTCTTGGGTGATCTGGACTGTGCCTTGCTTCCTTTGGTCCCAGCTGTTTTTTAGTATTTCTCAAGTCTCTACTGATTCCATGAGGAACACAATGTTCTAAAGCATGCTTTTCGTTGCTTGAGTTGATTTGAGCTGACTTGTATTTTTGGCAATCAAAACCTTGACTGCAAAAAGTGTTTGAAATTATGGTCTTTGTTCTAAATGTTTTGTTGAAAGGAAAGCTTAGAGCCAGAAGAAGAAAGGGAATCTCTGGAGTTAAAATCTGCTCAGAGAGCTTGAGTAGCTTCCCGAGACTCACTTGCCTTGGGCTGGAGGGCATCTGCCTGGGTGGCTGCTGCCTGTTAGAACTCCCTGTAGAAAGCTGTTTCTGGGCAGCGCCTGTGGCTCAGTGGGTACGGTGCCAGCCCCATATACTGTGGGTGGCGGGTTCAAACCCAGCTCTGGCCAAACTACAACAAAAAAAAAAATAGCCGGGTGTTGTGGTGGGTGCCTGTAGTCTGAGCTACTCAGGAGACTGAGGCAAGAGAATCTCTTAAGCCCAAGAGCTGGAGGTTGCTGTGAGCTGTGACGCCACAGCACTCTACCGAGGGCGATAAAGTGAGACTCCGTTTCTACAAAAAAAAAAAAATAATAAAGAAAGCTCTGTTACTCTTTAAAGCACCAGGTGTCTAATTCTTAGTCACTCTTGGTTGACCTTTAAACCTCAGTTGACCTCTCACTGTGCCTGGGAAGTCTCCAAGACTTCCCTTCCTTCTGTCCTGCCCAGGGTGTTTTTCCACGGCAAGCCCCACATATACTTCACTGTGCCTCTCTGTGCTGAGCACATAGCCCTGTGATGGCCAGACTCCCCACCAGATGGAAGCACGTTTGAGAGGGGGCCTGGGCTATTGACCACTGTATCCCTGGGCCTAATACAGTACAGGTGATCCCCGGGTCACGGACAAGTTATGTTCCCAAGAGCATCTTCAAGTCAGATTCATAACTCTGGATTCCTGATGAACAGTGCACATATGGCAATCATGATAATAGTTTTATATTTATAATGGCTTATAGGTGGTATAATTTATATTTATAATGGCTCATAGGTCCTAATACACATAATACTACTCTAATAATAATATTCCTTACTTCAATAATACTTTACAGAAACTACTGCTCTTTTTTAATTAAACCGAACAGAACGTTAGAACAAACTCGTACAAAAAGTTTAATAGGAGATTTAGAAGACGTTTCAAAAGAGAATATTAAGGTTAACACTCACCTAATGTTGCACCAATGCTAAGCTAATAGGAATGTTACACTTATTTTGAACTTCTAACCAAATCAGTAATAACTTTTCCATTTCAGTAATTAATCCAGTAGGCTACTTGGTGATAATTGATGCTTTCATTGGAGCACTACCTTTCACACGTCCCATTACTCTCACTTTATCGTTTATAATTATTCTAGTAGTCAAGGGCCTGAAGCCTAGTGCTCTTCCAATGGATGACAGAAGTCTGGCATTCTTGAAATGCTTAATTATTTTTACTTTCATTTCCACTCTAATCACCTTTCTATTCACTGCAGGCTCACCTGGACTTGCAATGGATTTTTGCTTTGCAGGAATGGTCCTAAGGGCACTCACAGACTCAAAAAATGTAATAAAAAAGCTAAGACAAGCGATGCTGCATGTAAGCATCAGGTAAACAATGAAACTAGCTGCTGGTGTAAAGGCGTTGTGCCAATGAGCTGTGGATATGGTGAGAGTTTTGTTTAAATGCACGGAAGAAACTAGTACCCAAAGCACTAATTTAACTATTTCATTATAAACTAAAGTCTTGGGAGTCTGTTTATAATTATGGAACACCGTAAGTCAGGTCCTCCATAATCCAGGGACTGCCCATACTTAGAATACAGTATGCACTCAGTGAATGTCTGTTGAATGAATCCTGAAAACTAATGCCCTCAGTAGGTTCAGAGGAATGCATCACAAGGTTTTAGACTTGTACTTGCTCATATTCCTAAGCTGAGAAGCTACATGCTGGGCCATTATTTCTCAGCTGTTTTTTCTCAGCCTGGATTGGCTGTCTTTTAGGATGTAAGTGACATCATGAGGATAGGGACCAAATCTGGGATTTTAGAGGTATAAGGGAACTTGAGGACCATCAATCACAAACTCAAAATTCTTAGAACATGAAAACTGAATTTAGTAATTTTGATTCCCATGTTTCTGGTCCTATAGCTGGTTAAAGAATCACAAGTATGATGGTAGATCTGGTCTCCTGATTCCCAGCCCAGGGCTCTTGCCCCTGTACTCCATTACCCTTTCCTGATAAAGTTGTGTGAATAGTTCCCAGGAGAATATTTGGCTTATCCCCAGGGACGGCAAGGTGGGGACTAATATTTGCTGTTCCTCTACTGCAATTCAGGAACTATGCTGGACACGGTTTCTTATGTTATTTACTTTTCTAATAAACTAATACAAGTGGGTGTTATTATCTAGAGTTTACAAATAATCAATCTGTAACTCTATGGGGGAAGTTGCTCAGAGACACAAGCTAAGAACCAAACTCAAAACTGTGTGACTCAAAAGCAATGGCGCAATTAGATTGTTACATAAATGGGATCCTTCCCAGCACAGAGGAATGTGGTGGCAGTGACTTGTTCTCCATCTGGGCTTTTCTGCCCTCCACTTCCCAAGTCCTGCATTGGCCTGGAGCAGTCTTGTGTTTTTTCTTGGAAGCATGCTCCCTTCTCTAGTTTCCTCTCCAAACAGACTCTGATCGTACCTCCTTCTGGAAGCCTTCCCAGGTTGCCATTCAGACTTTCACCACATTTCTCTGTGTTGATTAGGAAGAGGATTTAGATGCCATGGACTCTGTCTTCAGATCTTCAGGCAACACTCTATGCAAAGCACCACCCCCCCATACTTATCATCATTGCTTAAAAATCCTCGGCCTTCATTCTAACATCTTACCACTACTGCTACAAATTAAACATTACAAATTAGAAGAAATTTGTCCATCCCAGTCTACCCTTATCTTAGACACATCTGGAGAGGTGAAGATGGCTTGCATAGGGTTACACCCAGATTTAATGAGTGTTTGAACTGATTCATGTTTGTTTTTCTTTGTGTTCAGTGGGAAATAGGAGGAAACTCACTCATCGTCCATCCTGCAATATTATTTCACTGGAAAGGGGAGGGAAAATTTCCTTTTAGTTGTTCTTAGTTAGGCCACATAGTTTCTACCCTTCCCTTTCTGTCTTATCCCTCTACTCACTCCTCTCATTCCTACTCAGCCATTATTACCTAAAGGATTTTTAGGCAGCTGCCAAATAGTCACTGTTTCTCTGGGTTTTCCTTCAAAACACATACTGCTCAGAAGGTGTCTTTCAACTATTGGAATCTGGGACAAAACTCTTAGTTAGTAGTAAAAATATGGTCATCTTCCCAGAGTAAGTCTTGAATATATTACTAAATATCCCTCAGAAATTCTTTATCATAATAGGAGACTGGTTAAAGGGTCACTTTCTTTTGCACATTCCACCTTATGTCATCTCACGTTCTCCTTTGGATTGTCTTGTTGCTCTTTCCAAGTGTATGTAGGGAGCGTCTCAGGGAGGTCTGGACGTGGACATCAAACAACCCTGAAACCCCACTGTAGTATCAACAACAAATATTGGTCAGATGAGCCATTCTGTTGCCGTTTCTATAAATCACAACTGCAAATTCTGAATCACTTTCCATATCCTTAAAAACAGGAGGTGACAGATTGCCTATATAAATATTTCCACAGAAATGGGGTGCTCAGTAAATCCTCCCAATGTTAGGGTCCCTGGGAACTAGCAATTATAGATACAGGTACTCAGTCTATTCATCCAGTAGGTGGTGGCCTCACTTTACAAATAGAGAAAGGGAAGTTTGCTGAAGTTCAGTAAGGTGTCCAAGGTCACACAGCCAGTGAGGGGGAGCTGGGACTTGGTCCCAGGAGCATTTGATTCCCATACCCATGCTAGTTCCATTCTGCCTCTCCCTCTGTGGCTGCACATGTTAGACCACTGGCGCTTCCAGTGTGTGGTGGATCATTCGGTAGGGGTAGGGGAGGTGCTGGGTCACAGAGGCACACACGTGCTAGGTGGCCATCCTTTCCCTTTTCTTCCCAAAGAGAAATGATACCAGGCAAGCACTGACATCTGTCGAGGCAATACTGACTGTGCTGATAGACTCTAAGAGCCCCACATTAACAGCTCTTTAATTCAGGGCTCTTGTAGTTTAAGGGTGGTCTATTTCTGTACGTGATAGAGGAGTCTTTCCTTATCTGTTAAGACAAGAATGTCCTAGATTTGATATATTATTCTTATTAGAAGTTTGTAAAATTCTAAAATAGGATAAAAGGAGATGAATCTCTGGGAGGGACCCATTGTTCTAGGTAAATGTTACTAAACTTTTTATCATTTCACTATTTTTACAGAGATAAAATAGATTCCAAAAGATATTCTTTGCTATGTCCTCCTGAAACAGCCCATTTTATAAAAAAAATTAAAAAAAGATATATATATGTATACACACACACACACACACACATGAGGTGTCTATAAAGTTCATGTGCAATTTTAAATTGCATGAGAATTTGATAACCTCCTGTGTGTGTATGTGTGTGTGTGTATAGAGGGGGAGGAGAGAGAAATTATTATTTCCACTATTCTGATCAGAAAATATATAATCCATTATTCATGATTGGAAAATTATTTCCGTTTTCTAATTTCTTTACTTACCTTGAATTGCAAGAAGAATTGCATCTGGATATTGTATTGCTAGAAATAAGGGCACCTGATGACTTAGTCCTCCTGATAGGAAATGGTTATTCCTTCTGCCTAGGCCATTGCTTAGTACAAACACACAAATGGCAAAGGAAAAGAAGAAGGTTGGTAAAGCTTCCACAACAGCTCAGACAAGCAGTTTGTGAGCAGAGTAGTGACAAGTGACAGATGAAATGAGATTTCTCCATGGGCAAGTTAGTAGCAGATTTTTTATGTGCACCAGGCCAATGTGAAATAATTGGATAAGCACATCTGAAACTGATTTTACCTGTCTTAAGGAGACAAAGAGAATATTGTCAGAGTCCAGGTGGAGAGATCGCTTCATTTTAATTCCCAACCTGCATTGCTAAACTTAAATTAAAAATTAAAATCTCATGAGTGTCGTCTATATAGAATCATAAGTAAGTACTTGTAGAAAATACAATAAAAATTATTAAACCAAGTAAAGATTTTCTTTCAATCTTATCCAATCCTTCTATAAAATTCTCTGATCTTTAGTCCAGGATTTAAAATTCTTTGCAACTATTGCTGTTCTTTTTTAGTATACTTCTAACTCATCTTGCCACAGACTCATGTATTATTCAGTGTGTGCACGCTTTGAGTCAAAGCATGCTTATTGCGAGGAATACCAATAGCAGTTAAGTTTCTGAAAAAATAAAACAGGGAAAAGTTGGTAAGTTAAAATTTTGTTTAGGTTCTGTTGGTGAACCATCAATGATTCTTAAATCTTCCACAACATGATTTTATTTCTGTTTATACACACAAGGATTTAGCACTTTCATGCTAAAGCATTTGTATTTAAAAAGTGTGCTTTTTGTTTCAACTTTATAAGGATCTTGTACCAAAGCAGAAGCAACTATAGTCTGGTAAAAACACAGCCAGATGAATCTTGAGTCAGGGTAATAGTATGTTCCCAGTCACCCTCTCCCCAAATGGCACCAGGAATCTGTGAAGTCACAGCTACCAGCCTCCCCCCACACCACACCCTCCCATATACAGAGCCAGCCAGGGGAAAATGCTCCTCAGTCGGAGGCTTGCCAGTAGCAAAGGTCACGGAGCCATGTGGGGCTTTGTCAGGGTCCCAGGAAGCCTTCTCTGTATAAACTATGACAAGGGCAACAGATTTTCTCACCTGTCACTTTTCATTCTCTTGAAGACTTAATATGCAAGTTTCCTCTATAAAGAAGAATCAATGACATGATAACCACAGTAGTAAGATAACAATATAGCTGAAATCTGAGGGAAAGTGTTCTAGTGAAGTGTGACATGAGGTTGGTATGTCTCAATAGATAAGTTTTTATAATCTTCTAATTTAAGGTTGGGTTTCCTACTACTGAAGAAATATCATTAAGAGTCCAAAGAAGCAATTTAACATAAAGAGATAACTATGACATGATCTGTGTCATGTAGAAGCCTGTCCAGGGAAAGGGGAACAGTTATAAGTGACATAAATATCGTGATAAGGGTGTTTCTAAGTTTCTCCTTGTTTTGTTTTAAAATGTAATAACAATGTCATTTGAATGCAATAGATGAATGCATAAGAAGTAACTAACACTTGTGATATTTTCAGTTTAGGAAACTGGGTTTTCTCTCATTAAGGTCAAAGATTTTCAAATTATCCCTGTTGTCATAAAAATAAACATGCATGTACTAAGTGAAAATGGAGTAAGGAGAAGAAACTCTTACGGTCATTTAATGGTGGCATCAAAACATGTTCATAATGAAGAAAGCTGATGGTAACCACTTAGATTTGTTAGACTACATGCTGTCAGAGTTTGCCATAATCTGCTTTCAGGAGTATACCTATTGCATCAGAAATACTCAGATTCAAATTGGGTTGCTTTCTCAGCCATAAAAAAATTGAATGAGAATCAGTGTTGTGCAAATAGATATTGTGTTCCATGTTACCTCCTAATTTCAGGCATTAATTTATGCTATTTATTTTGGAAAACACTTTATTGTCTTTTTTTTTTGCAGTTTTTGTCTGGGACTGGGTTTGAACCTGCCACCTCCGGCATATGGGGCAGGTGCCCTACTCTTTGAGCCACAGGTGCCACCCCACTTTATTATCTTTTTATTATATTATTATACAAGGCCTTAACTTTTCTTCTCAAGTTCAGGAATAGATCCTAACTCCAAACAGGCTATATACATGTGCTATAATCTTGTAATTTGGTAGATCTGCAGTTTTAAACAAATATGTAATTATAATGAAGATGGATGTGTCATTTTATTACCTTTTGAGGTAGTTGCATAAGATAGCAGAATTGAATAATGCTTTTTTAACTTTGAGATTTTAAGTCATTTAGGTTATTATTTTCCTACTTGAGAAGTGAGCTTGGAATTTTATTTCATTTATTTTATTTTATGTTTCTATTTTTTAGTAGACATGGGATCTTGCTTTTGCTCAGGCTGGTCTTGAACTCCTGAACTCAAGCAATCCACCCACCTCAGCCTCCCAGAGTGCTACGATTACAGGCATGAGCCACCACACCTGGCCTGAGCTTGGAATTTTAATGTCATGATTAGACATACAGTTTAATGTACAAACACAGAATTTTTAGGATGATATCTATCATGTAAAGTGGGATCAAGTTGTACTCTCTTCATCAACCACTGACCAACATAAATAAGAATACAATTAACAAAGTCTAGAAATAAATAGGAGAAATGGGGGAGGCGCCTGTGGCTCAAAAGGGTAGAGCGCTGGCCCCATATGATAGAGATGGCGGGTTCAAACCCAGCCCTGGCCAAAAAATAAATAAATAAATAAATAGGAGAAATGGTACTGAATTGACCTCTTTCCTTCAAGGCCACAAACCCACATAGCCAGTCTTACATCATCTTTCAAGGTCCACTCAACAGCCAGATATTTATATTTCTTTAGATACCAAATTACCAAGTAATCATGTATGATAAGAATTAGAGAATAGGGATTGACTAGGGGTTGGCAGGGAAGATCCAAGACTTTTCAAGGCTCTGTCTTAAATCCTTACAGGAGGAAGCCAATTGAGAGGGTAGAGGTTAGATCAGTCCCCTCTCCCCATACTTTCCCTAAAATCAGAATTTAGGGCTTATTGGGATTTGTTTAGAACTAATAGGCTCCTGGTTGGGACAACAGATATCTTAATCTAAGTAGTAAGTCCCTGTAACCATATGCTTCTAGATATATTGTTTTTCCCAAGAATAGTAGAAACAACTAATTTTATTTTAATTCTTACTTGTCAAAGCATGGTAGACACCTACAGCTTTCATTTCAGAGAAATGCTTTCCATATGAATTTGAAAATTATTTACTAAATTTTCAAATTAGTAGCTGATCATTAGCGAGGACCAAAGAATACTGACAATGATTTAGGAATCAGTATGAGCCCCCAAGTATTTTAAGCTTCAAAGATTCTTTGTTGGATGCTGCCAATTTTTATTTTATCTTTTTCTGACAGCTGCTACCTACTGATTCCACATCTGTTTTTCTAGTATGCCCATAAAATAAGCTGCTATTTCCTGCAACTAAAATGAGATTTTAATGAACATTACAGGAACAAATCACATGCCTAATGAGAGTGCTATTTCTACCAGGTAAGCTGGCAACACAGCTTTTAATGAGCATAATCAAAAATGAGATGCCGATTCTACCTTCAGAAAAGCAGATCACTGGGAGATGATGACTGTTATCCAGCCATTTTTCTAACAAAGTGACAAGGAGGCCACGTGTACCAGGAGATACCTCGGAGAGAGGCTGCTAATTGCCACCCACCCTTCACCCAAGGACGTATGACTAACAGGCTCAGGTGACAATCAGCGAGACAGTTGGAGGGGAGGAAGATTGCAAAGATAGCTTGCCCACCAAGTAAGACTGATGGGCGAATAAAGACATTGACTCTGAGCAGAAGCAAAATAAGTACATTCTGATGATTTGAAGGGATTTCTTAAAAATTTAAAGTTTGAGAGTTAAAAATTGTCTTGCATCCTAGTTAAAGACCTTAGAACTAGCCTTTGCATATGTCTGGAAATTGAAGAGTATTTTTTTTTATTTTTTTAGATTAGGATTCTATAAAACAAAGTGAATGAAACATCGAGCAGTTCTGAGTTCATTTCCCACAATATTAAGATTTTTATTTTGACTCTTGACTCCTTTCCCAGCATGTACACGTATATGCACTTGCTGAGTTCGTTTTATTTATTCTTAAATGTCTGGCAGTTTCTAGAATATTCTGTTGAAACTTTCATTAATGCACTGGGTGACCTTCATCAAGGTCACTTGCTTTTCTGCCAGGAATGGCAATAATTGGATGAGACTGTCCCTGAGATAGTATCTATAGTCATCATTTGGTGGTAGGGACGGGTTTGGTATATCGGCTTCTCTTCTTCCTCTTGGAGCTTAAGACCATGGAAGAGGCAGGAGGTGCTGACAACCATGAACCATGTTGAGACAGAAAGACAGTGGGATGATCCTCACTGCTCTACACCGAGATGGTGACAGCAGTGTGACCGACCCTGCAGCACCCCCCACCATCACCTCCCTACGGCATCCTCACTGGAATCAGGCTCTCTTCTTACAAGTCGACAAAGGCTGTGATCAATCATTTTTAAATATTGCACTTTCAGAGCCACAGAGAAATAAAATAGCTTTAAACTGGTGTATCATTAGGGTAGTAGATTCAAAATGTGATCTTGGCCAGCAGGATAAAGAAGGGAGGAAAATTGTTTCATCTTGACAAAACTCCCTAAAATGTGGAAGCAAACACTGTGTCAGTATCAGAGGGGTTAAATATTATTCTTTCAGGTGATTTAAAAAAAACTAAAATGAGTTTATTATGTAAGTCCATGAGCAATATATGTAGAGATTAGTAAACACAGAATAAAATTTAAACAAAAAGCAAAGCTGTTAAGAGCTCAGGTTCTGAATTATAAATTACGTGGGCTAGAAATTCAGTGCCAATGCCTTATAGTTTTGTGGTCTTGGTCAAATTAATTAACATTTATAAAAATAACTTTCTCCATTTACATGGAGAACATAAAATCTATATTAGAGAATTGTTGTGAACACAAAATTTAATTATGTCATTAAGGCAATGACACAACTCCTGAAAAACAGAAGGTAGTTGTTACTTTTGTTATTATATTGTTAGTCATGAATCTCACTGATAACTTTGGCTCAACTATCTTTGCCAAGATCATTATGAAATTATTTCAGAATTCTCAAGGTTCTGGTATCTATAAAACTTTTACACACATTAGTTATTTTCCATTGTTCTAGTCATTGAAATAACAAGTGAGATTGATTTTTTCCCAGTCCCAGGGAAGGCAGAATTAGATGTTACACTGCAGGTATCTGGCAGATGTAGACACTACCTCCAGAAACACCGAATTGGTACTGACAACTGGTACATTGATATGGCTGGACATGCAATCTATCTAATAAGATATAAGAATTTATTTATTTTTGGATATAAGAATTTACTGGATGCCTGCTATAATATAACCTCACTTATTTTAAAACTGCTTTCACATACAACATCTCATCTGATCTGATAATATTCCTCTATTTCCAAATTCTTCCAGATGCTATTCTGTGTACTGAAAAAGACTTCTAACTCTGCAGTCAGACGGTCAAGACTCTTGATGACTTTAACTTCCTTTTCCCTTCACAGTTCTGAGGTTCTTAACAAAATGATCTTCTTTCAGGGTCTCCAAATGTAGGCTCTCTCATATCCCTGACTTTATCTTTCCATTCCTTAGAATATGTTTTCTCAACCAGGCTCAATGCCCAGGCTTCTCCCGTAATGCCTTGTCTGATTTCTATGCTCAATTTATTAAACTGTCTGAACTCTACTATGGGTTTTATTTTTTTCTATTTCTTTATAGTATTTGTTTTCTGTATTTGTCTCAGTTCTTTTATAGATAATAAAGTCCTTGAGAACAGGGGCCCTGTCTGGGAATGCCTGCATCTCTCAGAGTATCTCCCCTAGAAGGAAAATTCTTAAACATGATTACCGAATTAATTTGATTTGATACTCATGATAAATATGTTACCCTACCAGGAAGTCATTACTAATCTTACTTTAGCAGCTAAGGAAACTAAGGCTTGAATAGGGTAAAAAGAAGCTCCTTTAGCTGGTGAGGCAAAGCAAATCCAATCTTTAGATTACTACTCTGGTGGTCCTTGTGCGGAAGGGTACCACCCTTGTTAGTTTTGTGTTATGAAAGGAGAGGTGGAGGTAAGGACTGGTTCCTGTTATCTCCTGCTTACTTAAGATACACAAAGTCATATTTGGGAAGAGACTGGTCTCATCCTATCCCAGAAAATCCCAGCTAAAGATTAAAATGATTTGGACAAAGTCAACATAACATTAATACTTTTACATGCCACAGAATTGTCCTTTATATCAGTTTTTAAATACTGTTTATTTTCATTTTTGTTTTCTTAAATAGGAAGCCACTTGAGGACAAGTGTTACATTTTATATACATTTGCATCCAAAAGCCTTGTTTGAAATAGATCACATATACTCTGTGTATTCTCTCTGTTTTATAAGAAAAAAACACTATTTTATAAGAAAAAATTCAATGAAAGCAAATTAAACAAATTCAGGTCAACGTATCAATGGGAGCAATCTGGCTATGATAGGGAAAAAGGGAACTGTGCATAATTAGCAAAAAATATTAAATGTGACTTACATATGGGGAAATACATTTTAATGTCCTAATGAATAGAAAATTTTGTTTACTCACTCATCCTGCATAAATAAGTTATGTAGAAAGCAACAAAAAAGAGAACATACAACATGATACCCTATCGTCTCCCAGGAGTACCCCACCATCTCCTTGCTTCATGAGCACATGACTTGAGGAGTCACAGGAGGAGTGCCCTGTGCTCCAGAAGAGCCCAACATTTGGCTTAATGCTCTGCTGTCATCATTTTGAAATTCTTAATTTTTGAACAAAGGGCTTACAGTTTTATTTTACACTGGATCTTGGAAACTGTGTAAGCAGTTCAGCTAACCTGTCTTCTAGGCTTGTGAATGATCTGCAGTCCAAGTTTCCCTGTAAACCGATAAGATGGGGGTAGGAAAGTGGGAGTGGGAGAATTGTCTTGCTCTCTCTCTCAGCGCAACTATAGGAAACAATTTTCAGAAGAGATTTTAAGAGAAAAGGACCATGGGATCATACAAAGGCCAACATTCTCCCTGGAAGTTGATGTCTGGGGAGTCCAAAAGGAATAGTAGGAGTGGAAGTACTGGAAACCACATAGCCAGGCTTCCTGTAACATTTTAAAAAGCATTCATGAGTGAATACAGTAAAAGATTGGCACTTAAGCATTGTGGAAATTTTCTCATTATATCTTCATTGACCAGAAACATCTTAGAGTGACATGTCTGGTTTTAGCTCTTTATCTTGAAAACTGAGAAGTCTTAACAGAAAAGGACAGAAATAATTAAAAGAGTAGGAAATGGGATCCATTAAAAATGTTAAAGGTCTTGGATTAAATTGTCAAGATAAGTCTGGAGTTCATAGCTTCCACCAAATATATAAAGAACTAGCATTTGGGCAATTATTTTCCCGGTTTTGCAGAGAAAATTCTTATTGAATGGGACAGCCTGAGATTATGGGAACTTTTCATGCTTTATGTGGCAAGAAGCATGTCTATCATCAACACAGGAGTGGGAAAGCCATCAGAAAGAAAGCCCAATAAGAGTTTCTTGATTAAAAAGGGATGATAGGCAGTATATCCTGATTAAAAAATAGATAGAGGTCAGGATGCCAACTTAGAAAGTACATTTCAAAATCATTATTATAATTAGTTGTTGAAAAGAAAACCAATGGGATCAGTGAGGTTAACCAGTGGGGAAAAATTTGACTAGTATGAGAATGATGGAGGGAAAGAGAAGCAATGGCAATTAGTCACTAACATTGAATTGTTTATTTGAAAATACACTGAAATCTCCTGAGACAAGGACAGAATGTTCAGCAGAAGGACTTGAAAATTCTGAAAACCTTTCTCCTTTTACATATGCCTCCTTGTTTTACAGCTATCCTTTATCTCCCTGTACCATTCTCCAAAGACTTCCTCCATGTTCTATCAGGAATGTTCATGGGTGAATCCAGTGGTAACAGCAATTTGTATTTGCATAGCCAATCCAGGTTAACAAAGGCACATCTCCTTTCCAGGAGATGAGACAGACCTTACCTCTAAGGAGAAAAGACAGACTCGGTTCTTCCTTTGGTATTGGCTCAGGTAAACTGAAGAGAGCTAGAAATAACCATCTTAAAAATTTTTTTTCTTTCCCTAGAAAATTAGCATGTTTGTATTTGGGAGAGGGGCAGGCAGAAAGGGAAGAAGGAAATAGAGAAATGCAGGGAGAGATGAGGAAAGGAGTACAGATTTTTTTTTATATGAAGTAATTTTCACAGAATTTTTCCTTGAAAAAAATAACTACATGTTAAACAATTGTTCAGGGATATTTACTATGGCCTGTTGAATGGAATTTTTTTTTTTGTTTGTTTTGTTTTTTGAGACAGAGCCTCAAGCTATCTCCCTGGGTAGAGTGTCGTGGCATCACACTCACAGCAACCTCCAACTCCTGGGCTCAAGCGAGTCTACTGTCTCAGCCTCCCAAGTAGCTAGGACCACAGGCGCCCACCACAATGCCCGGCCATTTTTTGGTTGCAGCCATCATTGTTGTTTGGCAGGCCCAGGCTGGGGATTCGAACCCGCCACCTTAGGTGTATGTGGCTGGCACCTTAGCCGCTTGAGCCACAGGCGCCGAGCCTGAATGGAATGTTTTATGTTATCTTAGGTTCCTTTCTTTGGGGTGTGTGTGTTACTGATAATGTAAGTCACAAAGCATAGCAACACAACAAAACTATTTTGAGGTTTGCAGATTTAGGACAGTTGCTCAGCTTATAACGATTTCTTCAGTAGCTGTATCTAGGCTCTCCCTTCTCTCTTCTGTTTGGGAGATGTATTCCCCTCCTCCCAGATTTAGACACACTCCCCAAATGGAAATGGTCATTTTCTTAACATGACTCCATTTCCCCAGCCAAGGAATGGGAACCTGAATACTCGGTTCAATCAGTCCAATCGTGGGAATCTCCAATAATCATCCCTTCACACACCCAGTTCAAAAGTGACAGTTGTAGATAAGGGTTTAAGATACAAATTAGCTAGCCAGATTGCCTTCCCAGGCTTTTGGATCTTTACTTGGAGGAAGGTAGTCACTCTTCTCCAGTGTCAATACTGTGAGTGAACCTGGAGATACTGAAAGCTATGGTTTATATCCTTTTGAAGATGTTATTTAGAGAGAATGAAACAAATGTGAAAGAGAGAGAACCACTCCACAAGTTAAGTGTAGAATTACAATGCAGTCCAGCAATTCCACTAATAGAACTGAAAGCAGAGACTCAAACACATACTTGTATACCAATGTTCACAGCAGTACTGTTCACTATAGTCAAAAAGTGGAAACAACCCAAATGTCCGTCACAGGTAAAGAAAATGTAGAATATACATACAATGTACTATTCGGCCATCAGAAAGAAATGAACTCTGACACATGCTACAACATGAATGTGTTGCCAGAATTTCTTTCTATGCTGAGTCCTTGGTCTCAGATGATGAGACTGATTTCTGAGCTAACCTTGGCCTAGAAAATGTGGGTCCCTGTCTATCCCTGAGTGGGGGAACCCTGTACCAAATAGATCTTGAGAACATTACACTAAGTGAAATAAGCCAGGCATAAAAGGACAAGTACTTTGAGATTTAATTTACATGATATACCTAGAGTACACAATTTGTAGAAACACGAAGTAGAATAGTGGTTACCAGGGGCTGGGAGGAAGGAAGGATGGGGAGTGATTATTAATGGGCACAGGGTTTCTGTTTGAGAGAGGATACCCAGGAAAAGTAAGGGCTGAGAGAACAAGTCTTCTCAAAGAAGCCCGAAGGAGATACCTATAAAGTTCTCCTGGTGTCCTCTGAACTCAGCTGTTAGGAATTTGTAGAAATTCCTGGAAACGAATGCTTGCTTCTGCTTCTGTAAAATCCTGCACTTCTGTAAAAGTCCAAGCCTTCCTTCTCCAGCTCAACTGGAGCTGGAGTTGGTCAAACTGACCACCGAAAAAGGTATCCAAAGGGCCCTTGACTGGAGAGAAAAGGGAAAAGACAGAGCCAGTTGGGGAGTGTGGCCATCTTTGGACTCTAGTCCACTGTGGCTCTGCTGGCTGAAATAAAGCCCTTCCTCTTTTAAACATATGGTTGAGGGTGTGGTATTCCTTTTCTCCATCAGGTCTCATCTTCCTGCAACAGGACAATGGAAAGAGTCTGGAAATGCTTGGTCATAAAGGTTGTACAATATTATGAACATACTTAAATGTCACTAAATTGTATACTTAAAAATGGTTAAAATGGTAGATTTTATATTATGTAATTTTTTAAAAAAGTTAAAAAGGACAAGCCCTCCTGAGAGACAGGGAGAGAAGGAGAGACCGAGATAGAAACAGAGACAGAGAGAGAGACAGAGAAAGGATTAATCAGAGTCTGAGAGAGAAGCATCAAACAGAGCCCAGTCCAGGTTCAGTCATCTTCAACTCAGTCCCTTCTGCCCCTGCCTTGAAATTTAGGGTTCTAACACAGCCCTGAAGAAAATCTTCCCATAATTTATATGAACCCACAAACCTATGTGTGTGTGTGTGTGCCTGTTTCATACTGAAGTTTTCATCCTTTCAGAACTCATTTCTCTACTTGCAGATTAATTTGAAGGCAGAGACTATACTAAATTATTTAATATACAGGCAGTGCCCAGGTTACAAACAAGATAGGTTCTGTAGGTTTGTTCTTAAGTTGAATTTGTATGTAAGTTGGAACAGGTACATTTACCCATTACTTGTAATAGCTTCTGTTCATAAGTTCTAGTTATATGTCAGTTGGATGTTTATAACTTGGGGATTTGCTCTGATAGCCTCTCTCTATAAGTGTAAGTTATACATAAGTCAGATGTTTGTAACTTCAGGATGCCTGTAATGCCCTAAGCCCTAGTACAGGGCACTCCCACTCCACAAAAAGTAAGCCCTCAGCATGATACAAAGGACTCATTGATCGTATGTTTCCTAACTCCACATACTCCCCACATGAATTTCTACATGAATTTCTCCAAAAAATGAGGCTCTACATATCTCAACATGAACCTTGGTTATGGGATAGTCTCCAATTTAAAATAGCAGTCCACATTGTTGGCCCTCAAACTGCCAACACCTACCTTTGGTCTCTGCATTATTCTCAGAAATTATTAATACTGGGCTCAACCTATTTTCAGCCCCCTAAATCACTGAATAAAAGGCTGACATTTTCTTTATCCATCACTCTCATCTATCATGCCACATCTATCTAAGAGCTCTAAATATTAACAGAAGCTGGAATCACTCATAATTTTAGTTGCATTGTTGTTATATCCTTAAAACTAGCACTTTCATTTCATGTAATAAAGTGTAATTTAAGGTATTGACTAGGCAGAAATAAAAAGTTACTCAAAAACATTTTACTTTGCCTGCCCTGAAATAAAGAACATCAATTTTCAAACCTGCCAATCTTCCCAGCTGTTGAACATTTAAAAGCTAAGTATACTTTTAAATTATATATAATGGCTGCCTAGGAATTCTATTTTTTTTTTTTTTTTTTTTGAGATAGAGTCTTTCTGTCACCTCAGGTAGAGTCATTGTAGGTGACTGAAACCTATGACTTCTGAGCTCAAGTCATCCTCCTCCCTCAGCCTCCTGAGTAGCTGGGACTGTAGGCAAGTGCCACCACAACTGGCTAATTTTTCTGTTTTTAGGGATGAGTGTTTCTGTTATAATTGATTTCTAATTTTATTCCACTGTGGTCTGAGAAGACAGTGGTATAATTTTTATTTTTTTAAATTTGTTGAGACATATCTTGTGACCTAGGTTGTGATTAATCTTAGAAAACATTCCATGAACTGATGAAAAGAACATAAATGTCTGTTAAACCAATTTGTTCTAGACATCTGTTTAATACCATTGTTTCTTTGTATATTTTTTGTTTAGAGGACCTATGTAGTTCTGTCAGTGGGATGTTGAAGTCCTCAGCAATTGTGATACTGTTTATTATTTTGTTTAGATCAAGTAGGATTTGCTTTATGAATCTGTATACTCCTGTATTGGGTGCATAAATATTTAGGATTGTTAAATCTTCTTGTTGAATTGTTCCCTTCACCATTATTTAGTGACTATCTTTGTCTTTCCTTACTTTTGTTGATTTGAAGTATATGTTATCTGATATGAGAATGGCTACACCAGCTTTCTTTTGATTTCCATTTGCATGGAATATTGCTTTCCATCCATTCACTTTGAGTCTAAATGAGTCCTTATGGATTAGATGTGTTTCCTGGAGACAATAGATACTTGTCTTGTATTTTTTTTTAAATCCATTCAGCCAGCCTATGTTTCTTCAGTGGAGAGTTAAAATCATTCACATTTATTGAACGTGTTGGTATGTGTGATAGATTTATGTTCACTCTATTGAGTAGGCTCTTGAACCATTGTGGGTATCTGGGTTCTGAACTTTAGCTTGTGGATTGTTTTACACAGGTGGGTATCAGTTGTGCTGATCAGCATATAATGGAGGTCTGAGTATTTCCTGAAAGATAGGTCTTGTCTTTCCAAATTCCCTCAGGGATTGCTTGTCTGAGAAAATGTTTATATAAGAAAGTTTTGCAGGATACAGGATTTTAGGCTGGTCATTCTTCTGTTTTAGAAGACTGAGGATGGGTCCCCAATACATTCTGGTTTGTAAGGTTTCAGTTGAAAAGTCTACTGTTAGTCTGATTGGTTCTCCTTTGTAAGTTACTGGCTGGTTCTGCCTTACTGTTTATAGAAGAGCCCATTCTGTTTACTTTGGCCAGCCTAATGATTATGTGTCCGGGTGACTACCTCTTTACAGTGAGTCTCCCAGAAGTCCTATGTGCTTCTTGTACCTGGATATCTAGATTTCTAACAAGGCCAGGGAAATTTTCCTCAATAGTTTCCTCAAATAAATTATCCAACCTTTGGTTTAGTGCATTAGCACAGTGGTTATGGCTCCAGCCACATACACTGAGGATGGCAGGTTCAAACCTGGCCTGGACCAGCTAAATGATGACAACTGCAACAAAAAATAACCATGCATTGTGACGGGTACCTGTAGTCCCAATTACTTGGGAGGCTGAGGCAAGAGAATCACTTAAGCCCAAATATGAGGTTGCTGTGAGCTGTGACGCCATGGTATTCTACCAAGGGTCACATAGGGAGACTGTCTCAAAAAAAAAAAATAAAAGAAAAGACAAAAAATTATCCAACCTTATTGTATTTTCTTCTTTGTCCTCAGGGGTGTCTATGATTCTTACATTTGGACTCTTGACACAGTCCCACATTTCTCGTAGGGTATGTTCAATCCTCTTAATTCTCTATTCTTTCTCTTTGGCTGACTTATTTAGCATAAAGGTATTATCTTCAAATTCTGAGATTCTTTCTTCTGCCCGATTAGCTTATTCTTAAGGCTTTCCACTGTGCTTTGTAATTCCTTGAATGAATTTTTTGTTTCCATAAGATCTGTTTGGTTTTTCTTTAATACTTCGATTTCTTTAGAGTTTTTTTCACTCATTTCCTACAATGTCTTTTAGATTCTTTGTGTTGAGTTTCTATTTCTAGTTTGTATTTGCATAAGCTTCCTTATAGCCCATCTTCAAAATTCTTCATCTGGCATTTTAACTTTTTCATCTCATTATTGCTTAGGCTGGTCCTGAACTTCTGATTTCAATCAGTCCTCTTACCTTGGCCTCCCAGAGTGTTTGGATTACAGGCATGAGCCACCTCTCCCAGCCAGGAATTCTATTTTTAACAATCCTGTAGTGTTTATTTGGTTCAGGAACATGATTGCAAAGCCTTTTTAGGCTCCCTTACTAACCAACATGGCTTCGTAGAAAATTTGCTGCAAAATGGTGCTTTGAAAACAGATTATTTTCAGTGCCCATTGAGTGCTTCTTCTGCACACATCTGTCAATGCTTTTGTGGGTGGCTTTGTTTTGTTTTGTTTGTTTGTTTGTTTTTACCAATCCCTGACCACAAAGAGAACAACTTGGACACTAAACCAGAACTATATCAAAATTCTCTCTCATAATAAAAAGAGTATTATAAAATACTGGTTTTCAAAAAAAGAAAAAAATCTATACATTGCATTGTTGTCCAAGCAAGGTGGCACTTATATATTGCCCAAGGTCATATAAGATTTTGGATGATTTTTAATTTTTTTTTTTTGAGACAGACTTTCACTATGTCATCCTTGGTAGAGTGCTGCGGCATCACAGCTCACAGCAACCTCAAACTCTTGGGTTAAAGTGATTCCTCTGCCTCAGCCTCCCAAGAAGCTGGGACTATAGGCACCTGCCACAATGCCTGACTATTTTTTTTGTTGTTGTTGTTGTTGCATTCGTCATTGTTGTTTAGCTGGCCTGGGCTGGATTCAAACCTGCCAGCCTTGGTGTATGTGGCCAGCACCATAACCACTGTGCTATGAGTGCCAAGCCGATTTTAAAATATTGATTATGAAAAATTTCAAGCATACACAAAAGAAGAGGTGATAGTACAGTGGATTCCTAAAAATCTCTTACTCAACAACTATCAACATTTTCCCAGCACTTTCTATTGAAGACTTTTGGGGGCTTGCCATATGATCCAAAGATATATAGTACCTTGAACTCAAAATATTTTATTGGTTATTATGATCCAAGCAAAATTTTTAGTTCCTATCAAAATTGATTAGACACCAGCCTATGTTGATACAATATCCAAAATATACCAATATACAATATCCAAAATATACCAATATACACATCCAATATCCAAAATATACCAATATACACATCATTATTCTGGTAAAGTTATATGCAATTCCTCTAATTCAATCATATATCATTAATAATATTTTCTTGAATAGTCTATTTTTATAACTCTTAAAAGTAGGTTTAATTTACTTA
This sequence comes from Otolemur garnettii, assembly GCF_000181295.1. Taxonomy (NCBI): domain Eukaryota; kingdom Metazoa; phylum Chordata; class Mammalia; order Primates; family Galagidae; genus Otolemur; species Otolemur garnettii. The sequence continues at coordinate 24,617,623 of NW_003852400.1, forward strand.
GGTCGGGTGGGTTTTAAAAAAATTACTTCATATTTGATTTGGCACCTCTTTTTAGTTTTATTCTAACACAGATGATGTGGGCTGGGACAATACACAGTGGACCTTTTCTATCTGTTCAGTGAGTCCACATTGGTTGATTTAAAAGTGGCAGCTCATGGGCAGTGCCCATAGCTCAGTGGGTAGGGCGCCAGCCGCATATACCCAGGCTGGTGGGTTCAAACCCAGCCCAGGCAGTTGCTATTTTCTTCTAAACAACAATGACAACTGCAACAACAACAACAAAATAGCCAGGCAGTGTGGCAGGTGCCTATAATCCCAGCTACTTAGGATGCTGAGGCAAGAGGATCACTTAAGCCCAGGAGCTGGAGTTTGCTGTGAGCTGTGATGCCATGGCACTCTACCAAGGGTGACAAAGTGAGACTCTGTCTCAAAAAAAAAAGGTGGCTGCTCAACACAAATGTTCACGGACAGATGAACAGTTGAATAGTGGAGTGCACACAGAGTAGAATATTATTTGGCCTTGAAAAATAAGGAAGCTCTGAAACATGCTACAACATGGAAGAACCTTAAAAACAGGTGTTAAATAAAATAAGTCAGACACAGAAGAAAAACTATTATATGTGTCCACTTACATGAGGCACCTAGAACAGGCAATTTATAGAAATAAAATGTAAAGTAGAGGCTACCATGGGGCTGAGAGGAATGAGGACAGGGGAGCTACTATTAAATATATACAGACTTTCTGTTTGGGATGATGAAAAAGTTTTGGAGATGGATGATGGTTGTACTTCCACATGGTATAAATATACAATACCACCGAGCTGTACACCTAAAGGTGGTTAAAAGGTAAATTTTCTATTATGTCTATTTTATCATAATAAAAAATTGCTGCTTTAATAACAAGTCAAATTTTGACTTTGAAATGTGAGAACTTTAGACTCGGCACTTCTACTATTAAGAATTTAGCTTACGAAGATAACCAAAGATGCTAAGGTAAACAAGGGTGTTCTGTAAAATGATAGGACAATAATGTTGAATGTCTAATCACTGAAGAGTCATTACATAAATTATCATTTATATAGTCAATGGAGTATTGTACATCATCAAAGTTATGCTTTTAAATGACACGGAAGATATTCAGTTTAGTTTAGTAAAAAATTTAGATGAAAAAGTGGAAATAAAAGAACACCGATGTTGAGTTGCCCCTGAAGTTAGTCCTTTTATTTATCATTATAAGGGACTCAGAACAATTTTAAGTGTGTGTGTAAAAATTTAGAGAATCAAGGCATGATCAAGGAATATTTCTGGAATGAGATCAATGGTTATTTTACTTGTCAGGATTTTTTATTTCATTCTAAATTTTCTCCTGTAATCATGCAATACCTCAGAAAAGAAGTAAAAATACATATTTTTAAGTAATGTCTCTTCCATTGGACCTATTTTCCCATTTCCAAGCCCAGGCAAAATTATCAGCACTGACCACACCCCGTGGACAGACTGACAGGTGCTTCCCTGGGAGAAGACCAAGACTCCAGCTCCAGGCTCAGCCTCTCCCCTCACCACCCCATGGTCCCTTCCTCTCTTGGATTCCTTCATGTTGTGGGTTTTTCTATCTCCTTTATCAAAGTTTAAGTTCCTCTTTGTTGTGGGTTTTTCTGTCTCCTTTATCAAAGCTTAAGATTCCTGAGGTGCCCAGCACTGGACTGGGTACTATAGGCAATTAACAAATGGTAACAAATAAATAAAACATACATAGTACATTTGTCTTCCATCCATAAGTTTGGGCTATAGGGAGGAAGATTTAGTGCATTTTCTTCTTAAATATTCCCCCCCTGCCCTGGCTTCTACATACATAGTACTATCTGCATGGCAAAGAGTATAAAAGGCTGGAAAGAATGAGCACCTGAATGTCAAATTAATAAAGCCAACAAGTAAATGGAGGGCAGAGAAGGAGGAGGATGTGGGTACAGATTGTGCATTGGGGAGGCTATTGTCCACCTGTTGCTGAATACTTTTGCTTTTATATAATAATTTAGATTATTAGTACTCCTCAGTAGGTGAGTTTCATTGGTACATCAATGTGTAAAGATACAAGTTCTTCTCCTTCTGCACCAATAGATGTTAAAAATCCAAGCAATATGCCCACACCATTCAATAAAGTAACATTGACTGACCCAAATATGCCAGGCACTGCCTAAAGCACTTCAGAGATATGATTCCATTTTATTACAACAATAACCCTGTGAGGTAAATACTATTATTTTCTTTAAATAACAGATAATGAAACAGACACACAAAGAGCTGATGTTCTCAGGTAATGCATAGCTAGAAAATAAGAGAGCCACATCTTATATCCAGACAACCTGTCTCCCGAGTCTATTATGAAAGTATCCAAGTGGTAGATATTATATAGTCAGAAAAGTTTCATACTGGCCTTTGAACTGAGATAATACAGCAGAATGGCTCTAATATTTTTGCTCCTTGCACTTCCATAATTTTTTAACAATGAGAATATAATACTTTTAAAAGAAAACTCGTATTAAGTATAAATGGAAGAATTTGAGGTTTGTACTATGCAAATTACTGAGTAGTTAAGTAGTTTAGCTGCTAACTTGGAATGAACCTACAATTAAGATTTACCACCATAAATTTATCAATCAATCATGATATATTCTTTTCACGTAGTATGAATGTACTACTGAGTTTAATTTGGAAAACCACAAGTAATTTCAGAGATGATTGCAGGTTGCTACACTTTATAGCTGTCACTTGCCATTGTTAAAGGAGTAGGTTTCTGATTCAACATTTTGAGAGTTCTAGAGTAAAATGTGCTATAAAAGTACTTATTAAAATATTGGAGTTAGATATCACTGGCCTGGGACAGTGTAATTCTATGTTCCTTTATAAAAATGCTTTATTGAAGGCATTCTGAAAGACCCCTTAAAGCTCGTATATCCATTCTCTGGTATATTCACGTAGCCTTTCCTTTGTTTTGAAGCTTAGTATGTTCCATTTGAGAGAAAGTGTTGAATACCAAAACAAACACCAAACTAGTGCTAAAGAGACCTGGTTTGGGTTTTGAATACAGATCTATTTTTTGAGCCAATTGATTTTGCTATACTTAGGAGTTCACATTCATAAAATGGCAGGTGTGACATGGTCCTGGATAGTTTTTCTAAGATTACTTCTGGCTCAAAACACTAGAATTCTATAAACCAAGAGTCCTCAAACTTTTTAAACAGGGGGCCAGTTCATGGTCCCTCAGACTGTTGGAGGGCCAGACTGTGGGTCCCGGGATGAGTTGGCTGCTAAGCAGGACAGGCAGTGGCGGCAAAAACGCCTGGCGGGCCTGATAAATGTCCTAGGCAGGCTGCGTGTGGCCTGCAAGCCATAGTTTAAGGACGCCTGTAAGCCATGGAAAGATATCATCGAATCTTAAAGATAAGCTGGATAGGAAGCACGAGACAAAAATATTACATTATTATCTTTATATCAATCAGGATTTTCAGTTGCAAGCAATGGAATGCACACTGGCTAGCTTAAGCCAATTGGGGTTGATCAAAGATACTAGGTAGCTCAAAGAACTTCCAAGAGAGCTTGAAAAACAGGTGTGGATGAGTCTTGGCAAGGACCAACATAGCCAAAAAGAACATCCAACTCCATATACTGCAGATGGTTACAGGGAAAACACCTCTGCTGCTGCTGGCTGCTGATTATGCTTGGCACAGGACAGCATAAGCCAGATTACCACAAGCCCTGAGGGACAGGTGCACCACAATTGCCAAATAATAGATTCATCTGGGCTCAGCTGCCTCCTCATATAGCCGCCTTCTGCATCCAAGCCCCATGCAGGTACATTTAATTACTGAAACTGAAGTTGCATCCTTACAACCCTGACTATGAGAGATGCTGGGGAAATTTGTTTTTAATTTTCCTCTTGGAAGGCAGAATCATAATGTGGGGATGCAGAGAAGATAATTAAAAGATACTGGACAGGACAAATATCCAGAAATGTTATTTCTGAATATAAACTTTATATGTCCTATAGCAAAAGATGGTTCTAGTACCGTGTTTCCCCCAAAATAAGACCTACCCCCAAAATAAGCCCTAGCAGGATTTCTATGCATTTGTTAAATATAAGCCCTGCCCCGATAATAAGACTTAGTGATGGGTGTAGCCGTATCTGTGTAGCCATGCCATGCATTTTAGCATGGAGAGGAAGACATCCCCTGAAAATAAGCCCTAGTGTATTTTCTTAAGAAAAAATAAATATAAGATAGTGTCTTATTTTGGGGGAAACACGGTACTTATTACTAAAACTCATTTTCTTTAAAACCTTATTGCCTCATACTGATCAGAACTTAGCTGGAGAAATAGAAACCATTCAGGCTAGTTTAAGAAGAATGAAATTAAGAGAAATTGCTCTAAAGAAGATCGGCACATGGCCTACAGATATATGAAAAAATGCTCACCATCCTTAATCATCAGAGAAATGCAAATCAAAACTACTTTGAGATATCATCTAACTCCAGTGAG
>NW_003852400.1:24622516-24624854 GCF_000181295.1 Otolemur garnettii
TCCTTCATGTTCACATGGATGGAGCTGGAAAATGTTCTTCTGAGCAAAGTATCACAAGAATGGAAGAAAAAGTATCCAATGTACACACCCCATTATGAAACTAATTTATACCTTTTATATGTAAGCTATAACCTAATAACAGCCTAAGAATATGGGGAGAGGGAGGGAGAGGGGTGAGGGGAATGGGTAGAGGGAGGGGGATTGGAGGGATCACTTCTGAGGTTTATCTTATAGGGGTACAAGTGAATCTTTCTAAGAGCAGAATGTGAACATTTTAAAATAATAACTAAGAAAATGACATGAAGGTTATGTTAACCAGTTTGATGGAAGTGTTTCGGATTTTGTGTGAAAACCCCACCCTGTACCCCAGAAGTGCATTAATGTACATAGTTACCATTCAATAAAAAAAAAAAAGAAGAATGAAATTTAATTCTGAGATTTGTCAGGGGGGTTAAAAGGGCAGGTTGTCAGCTGAGCTTTCAGGGATGACAACAGCCCAGAAGTGGTTTACCAAAACACCAATGTGTCTCTTCTTCTGGTGGAGGGAGCTGGAACATTTGCTAGGACTGCTGGTAGCAAGACAAGCACTTTGGTGATCTGTGCCAACAAACTGCCCTCATTCACTGCACCTTGACACCCACTAAGCTAGCGTCTAGTTGCTCAGATTTTTATGGCAGTTGCTGAGAAAAATCACATACTTTCATCATGGCGATTGGCACAAAGAGAAGCAAAATGTTCAGATTCCATCTTCTGCCTTTGTAATGTTACTCAGGTGCATTTGCTGGGTAGAAATACAATCACCTGAAGAATCAGAACTGGAAAAGTGTCTGGGGAAATTTCCTTGAAACTTCTATGGGTAGTATGGGATGAAACAAATGACAAAGTGAGCCATCTGCAATCTGTCACATTGTGTGGAGCTCTTAGGACAGCTGGTAATGGCTGTCCATTCTTATCCATGAGCTATCATTTAATAAATCATGAAGGAAGTGAGTATACTCCAGTGATGCTCGGGATTCTAAAAAATTAAGGAAGTTGCCCCCTGTCACACAGCTAGAACATGGAAGAAACGGGTTTGGGGGCAGCGCCTATAGCTCAAGGAGTAGGGCACCAGCCCTATATACTGTAGGTTGTGGGTTCAGACCCGGCCTCCGGCCAAAAAACTGCAAGAACAAAAAACAAACAAACAAACAAAAAAAAGGGTTTTGAATCTAAGCTTGCTGGCTCCAAGTGTAGGAGTCTTTCCATTCCTTTCTTCATTGCTTGCTTGTGGATAACCAGACTCATCTCACACACACACATGCTTAGAGAGATGGTTCACTTGCACATGGCATGTTTTTCTTTCTCAGCTCGGTTTTGGGCCCCAGATTAGATCATGAGGCAGGAAACACGCAAGTTCCTAGATTGTGTGCTCATTAGTTGCTTCCTTTGCAGATACTAAAATTGGCGACGTTCCTGCTGTAATGGGACGTAATGGAACCATAATTGCATAGCGAAATCATAATGAATCTATTCCATTTATGGCCAGAGATATGATGATGACATTCAGTCTAGTTTCTGAAATAGAGCTTCAGATTAGGACACCCTAGAATCAAAGCACATTTTTCCCCCAAGAATAAAGCTTAATAGTATATATAATTCCAATATTGCTCCTTATTAAAATTTTTATTACAGTATATTCTTAGTGAGACCATTTGATGAATGAGATTTCTATTTTGGGTATCTGAAAGTAATGCACAGCTGCTACACAGTTTATATTTATATTTTAATAATTAGCAGTGAAAGAAGAACTCACATTTTTACAATTCTAGGTATATAGGCGTGAAAGAAAAGACAATTAAAAAAATAAAACTGAACAATTTAAGGAGGTTTTATAACGTTTTTGGAAAGGAGAATATCGGATCCTTTAAACATGCTTGAAGATTGGACTTCTCTAGGGAAAAAAATGTTATGAGGCTATGTAAAGGCACTCCTTACTGCTACTCAGAACAAATCAATTGCACAAAGATGGCCTGGTGCCATGGACTTGGAGGTGTGATTTTAAATACCTTTTCCAATATTTTGAGGCAAGTCACTAAGATTCTGCTCTTGAGAAGGTGGTGTGGGGAAGGATGGTCAGCAATGCTAGATTGCTAAATTATAGCTAATCCCATCCTGTGAAGCAGTTTAATTCCCAAAGGAAGAGAAGCAGGGATACTTATGTCATCAGGACATGGATTGCAGGCCAAATGCAGAAATTCTCTTTGTTTCAAAGTTTTAAGTGAAGATAGCTTTTTGTGAATAGAGAGAGGCCTTTAATAACCAAAACATAATCATTAAGTTCTTTGATACAGGAAAAATC
>NW_003852400.1:24625098-24633912 GCF_000181295.1 Otolemur garnettii
GGTCCGGGCTGGGGATTCGAACCCGCCACCTTAGGTGTACGTGGCTGGCGCCTTAGCCGGTTGAGCTATAGGCGCTGAGCCTCTTTAATTTTTTTTTTTTTTTAACAATAAAGTAAAAAAAAGATGTTATCTCATCACCTGTAGTCCCAGTCACTGGGAAGGCTGAGGCGGGAGGATCGCTTGAGCCCTGGTGTTTAAGGTTGCTATGAGCTATGATAACATCACAACACTCAATCCAGGGTGATAGACTGACACTCTGTCTCAAAAAAGAAAAGAAAAACGTAATCCCTTTCTGTTGGGTGTCTTGTGGACCTCAACCTGGGACAGTGGCCAGCAAGGGAGGAAGTGCTGAGGAAAGGACAAAACTTACACCAAACTTAGTGCATAAAACTAGAGGCCTGTAAGGGCCTGTTTCGTGTGCCTGGTGGCAGCATGAGAACAATACAGCCCCTGTCTTGTTTTCTGGAGTCTTTTTATTGGGTATATAACAGAGTATACATGCAAGGATGCACAGTAGTCTTTAGTCAGCAATCATGGTTAAAAATGAGAGAGGAGAAATTACAGCCCCCAGGAAGGTTGAGTAAAGGTACACAGGGACAGGGACACAGGGTAGTGGGACATCTGAAGAGGCCAGATAAAGGTGCAAGAAGAGGGAGGGGAGAGCAAGTCTCAAATCCTCAGACAGACATCTCAGCTTCTTTAGCCTAAGCTATTAGTTTATGGTCTCAGCTGCCTGCCCTGCTGATTTCCCCATGCAGGGATAGTCATGTAGATATTCCCCTAATTGGGCAACTTCAGGCCGCTTTCTTCATGATTAGTACAGGGGTGGCCTGCCTGTGGGCTTTACCCCGGCTTTTGAAGGGCCCATGGGGTCTCAGCCTATCTATTCCCACACCTTTCCAAGTGAATATGGAAATCAAATTCCATTTCTTCCGTCCCCTGAGTATTTGATTATTATTGAACATGGCATTCAGTGGAAACAATACCCCTATATTCAAACCTCTACTGGTGTGGAGATACTAGAGCACCGTTTCTTTAGTTATAGGATGCCAGGTGTTCCCTGAAGTAGACTAGGGAAGCGATTCTCAAAATTGAGTGTGCACAGATCATCTGGAGGACTTGTAAAAACACAAATTGCTGGGCTTCTGCTCCAAGGCTTCTGATTCAGCAGATCTGACAGTGCCTGGAAATTTGCACTTCTAACAAATTTTCAGCAGCTTATGCTGCTGGTCTGAGGACCACACTCTTTACTTGATGTTTCCTGGGAAGTGAAATTAATGATGAAAATGGGAATTCGTTAAATAATATTACATAAACCCAAACAGGTTTAGAATTAGATTGCCAACCCACTCTACTTTATTCAGATGATTCAGTCCTTATGATTCACCAAAAGGACTATACCAAGTGCAGCAGAATGGTCGAAGGAATTCTGAATATGCAGTCAGAAATGGGCATATAAATTCTAGCTCCATTTCTTATGAACTTTACTAATCCTGGGCAAGAAACCTACACCTTATCCTCTCTGAACCTTGGTTTCCTTATCAGCAAACTAGGGATGCTGCCATCTGCCCTGGAGAACCTCAGAAATTCTTACAGGGATCAAGTTACATAATGTATCTAAAAGTAACCCATCAACAGGAAAATGACAAATAAACGAGAAATAGAATTCTATCCAGTAAAATATAAGTTCAGCCTTGACGAGCAGGTCCCCAAATAACTGTAACAACAAAATAAATGACAGAACAATCAAATTATGTGTCCATACATTAAATAAAAATTTCTGACTATATAGAAGAAATTTTAGAAATTAAAATAAACACCATTTGTAGGCATCTATAATTTTTAAGTTATATTATATACTTCCAAGAGATAAAAAAACAACAACAAAGTATTTTTCCTAGTCCCTACTCCACTGAGGAATTCCACTCAATCAATATAATTCAGACATCAAATTCTCCAGGGGATATCAGCTGGATGTCCTTTAATTTAATTCAGTTCTGACACTATTTACCTGTCAGGTCCCACAAGTTGAGGACTCAGTCTCACTACTCCCCATATCAGATGCCAATTGTAACACCCAAGTTGTAACCTATACTTCTGACCAACTGTCTATAAATTAGGGTTTCCATGACCCCCTCCTTAGGTTGGGTTAATTTCCTGGAGCAGGTCACAGAACTCAGGAAAACACTTTACTTATATTTAACCATTTATTATAAAGGATGTTGTAAAGAATACAGATAAATAGCCAGACGGAAGAGGAGCATAGGGCATGGAAGAAGGTGTATGAGATTTCCATGCCTTCTCTGGGTGTATCACCCTCCAGGAACCTCCATGTTCACAAGTCCAGAAGGTCTCCATACCTAATCCTTTTGTGTTTTTGTGGAGGCTCCATTACATAGGCATGATTGATCATATCATTGGCCATTAGTATCAACTCAACCTTTAGTCCTTCTCCCCTCCTCAGACATTAATTTCTACTCTTCTAATCACATGGTTAGTTTGCCTGGTAACAAAAGCTCATTCTGAGGCATCCAAGAGCCCACTACAAGTCACCTCTTTAGAACAAAAGACACTCCTATTACTCAGGAAATTACAAAGGTCTTAGGAGCAATTTTTGTCAGGAACCACGGTCAAAGACCAAATATCAGAACAAAAGAATCTCCCAGTGCTACAGAGTTTTTAAGAGCTCTGTATAAGGGACCAGGGAGCAGAGACCAAATATATACTTTGCATTATATCACAATATCATAATACCTAATCTTGATGTGCTTAGTGTAAATAATATTCTTTTAATCCCATATTACCTTTGAGTCTTTCATAATATTAATAACAAGTCTCATTTATGTAGTATTTGTATTTTCTTTCACATTATTTAATCTTCACAGTCAATTGCTGAGGCAAGTAGTATATTTTCCCTCTTCACTATTCCCACTTTTGTTAGTGGCCTTGGCTTCCCTCTTGCTCTGGAATTAACTAACCACCACCATTGTGGAATCTTATAGATGTATTTTCATCTCATGATACCTATGGACATTACTTAAGCATATGAGATGGCTCAAGGTCTAGATCTTGATGTTTATAAAGTTAGGTACCCTTCCCTCTCTTCAGTGTCTTCATCCAGAGGAGAAGAAGAGAGCTTTTGGTTTTCTCTTCCGTGGTCCTAAGCAGTGCTCTTGCCTTTTGTTTATGGTCTCCTGAAACAGTTGTCTTAAAAAGTCAGAATTGTGAATGTTCCAAGATGACTCTAGGGGCTTCTGAAATCTTTACTCTGAGGCTTGTACCCCTCTCAAACTCATAGCTACATTCTGTTGTCTAGTACCCCGACATCCAAATGAGAGGAGCACCAGAGGTCCACACAGCAGGCAGGGAAAGCTGAAAGACCTATCAATTCTCTAATGAGTATACCCTCATCACACAAAAGATTATAAAGCACTGAGGTAAATGGAAGAGAGAGTACCTTGGAGACCCGAAATGTGGGATAAGAAAACGAATGGTGTCTGAACAGGTGTGATTCACTGTAAAGACTGAAGAACAAAATGAAGAACAAAATTTAATGAGTGAAAAGTAAACAACTTATTAGGACCCCTTGAAATGTATTCTCAGAATATTTCACCTCAACTGTGTTCTCCTTTGAGAGCCCATCCAACTTTGTCCTGACTGTGTAAAGAGAGAAAACGAAATAACAAAGGTTTAAGTCAAGATTATACAGCTGGCACGTGACAGAACAAGACTTGTACCAGGGACTCTAAACCCCATGTTTTCCCTTACCCACTGCTGGAAGGTGAGTTCTCTTTGATGCTTTATCACAACCATGTATCATAAGACATGACCAGACAAAGGGAGCTGAAACCCAAATGTTTCCACATGTGAAAGGGCTGATTCTGAGCTTTCTTACGGAAACTCAGCATGGTTTTCAGTTGGCTGATAAGATTTGTGGACAGGCTGTGGATCCTCCTTCTCTCTGGCCAGTTTTCTGGTCCTAGGTCTGCTGATTACACTCAGCTCCTATCTTGAAAAGTCTGGGTAAGGGGTAAAAAGTTGTTTTGCTCAAAATCCCACCTTGCCTTCTTTTCTAAAGTAGTGTCCTCAAAGAGATGTTTGAATGCTAATGCCATTATTTGACCCAAGTAATTTAAACTCTGAAATCCTGCTTTCCTAGGTCTGGAATGAGAGAAGTGGATGATTTCCAGTGATAGTTTAACTGTAGATTCTAAAGGATTTTCAGATGCCTGACTTAAACATAATCTGCAGAATACCTTGGCCATGTTGCTTCAGTTTGGGATTCCATAATCCTAAACGTTTTCACATGAGAGTAACTATTTTTGGTTTCATTTCCTGATTTATGAATGACTACTACTCACTTTTGACTGTGTAAACTCTAATAAAAGCTAAAACATTTTGAGTATTCACTATGTGCCAGTTATATGCTTTTTAACCACATATAGCAGTGAAATTCTAGGATTATTTTTCAATCATTTTTCATATTGAATGGGCCAAAACTAACATTTTATTTTACCATAAAAATCTCCATCACGCAAACACAAAACCCCTAGAGTGACATTAAGACACACAGGCATGGTGGAGAACTCATTCTTTTCATGTGTGTGTGAGACAGTCTAATCTGTTATCCTGGGTAGAGTGCTTTGGTGTCATTGCTCACAGCAACCTCAAACTCAGGCTCAAAGCAATTCCTTTCCCTTCAAAGTAGCTTGGCCTAGCTAGTTTTTCTATTTTTGGTAGAGATGAGGGTCTCACTCTTGCTCAGGCTGATTTCAAACTCTTTTTTTTTTTTGAGACAGAGCCTCAAGCTGTCCCCCTGGATAGTGTGCTGTGACATCACAGCTCACAGCAGCCTTCAACTCCTGGGCTCAAGCAAGTCTCCTGCCTCAGCCTCCCAAGTAGCTGGAACCACAGGCACCCACCACAATGTCCGGCTACATATATATATATATATATATAGATAGATAGATAGATTTATTTATTTTTTTTTGGTTTCAGCCATCATTGTTATTTGGTGGGCCTGGGCTGGATTTGAACCCACCACCTTAGGTGTATGTGGCTGGCACCTTAGCCACTTGAGCCACAGGCACTGAATGTGGTTTCAAACTCTTGAGCTTAAGTGATCTGCCCAGCTCAGCCTCCCAAATTGCTGGGATTACAAGAGTGAGCCACCATGCCTGGCTGGGAGAACTCATTCTTGTCAAGGGATATGCAGGATAGAATTACACCAAACTCAACAGTACATCAGAGTGCAGCAAACAAAAGCAAAATTCTCTTTCACATCCAGAGCCTCTCTTCCCCTCAACAAAAGAAAGTAACTGCAGAATTTCACCCCTTATCAGTAATACTGGCATATTTCCTGGGAAGGATAGAGATAGCGCTCAGCATAGGCCTTCCTTCTCTCTTCATAGACATGCAAGTAATCTTCCTGACAGCAAGATGCCACCAAACTGGGATATTCCAGCTGGGTCAATAAGCAGGGGGCTTCAGAAGTGAGCCATAAAACTCTACTCAGAAGGAACATTATTCCCCCCTGCCTTTTTTTTTCAAGAGATATGAGGAGTGTTTGGGCTATTGTTTTAGAAGCTCCAAAAGGATCATTTATGTTTTCTACCTTCAAATGATCTTTTCTGTAAACTCTTTCTCAGATGCCAGTAAGAGTAAAGGGACTCCTGATTATCTTGGGTTTTCAGTCTCCTCCCAAGTAAATACTCCATATGTTGTAAAGAAAAAAAAATAGTTTCAGAGTTCAATGATTTAAATAATTGTGAAGAGAAGTGGATGAACTCAACAAGTGTACTCTTTAATCTGCTAAAGAATCCTCTCTCATCAGAAGAAGCTAGAACTCATGAGCAAAGCCATCACCTAAACTGCTACATGGTCTCCAGTAACTTTGTGCTGTGTCAGAGATTAGCTTTCACAGAAGCAGGATGTTGTCTAAGCAGACAGTTTTGTCATCTTTCTGCTTCCGTCTGAACTCTAATATCAAGCTGGATGAGATTATCACAAGGTGCCTCTTTTACTTATAAGATCATAGCAACAGAAAAACATTCATGGAGCTGTATTTGGACTAAAATACAACAGGCATTCTCTCTTCCCCTTTTGCATTGTGTTTGAAATTATATCAGTATGTCACATCATGTTTGTTCTGTTATTATATATTCTTTCACTCAATTTGGGATGTACAGGGAAGAAATATATCAGAAGCAATTCAAAATGGATCAGTATCAAATTGATCTTGCCAACTGATTTTTTTCACCCTACAATTCTATTTGGGGGAGGCAATGCTTATCAAATTAGTCATTGTTTACCCAATAAAATTTGAAAAAAACATATAAATTTTCTTTTGGGGGGAAGAGCTAGTATTCCACAAACAAAAAATGAAATTATACATATAGGTAAGAGAGGGATACTAAGAATGAAAATATTTCCTGTAGCAAGGAGGGAAATAGACTAACAGTAAACAACACTCACTAATTATAACCAGGCAGCAATAAACAAAAAAAAGTATAGCAGGTCAGATAGAGGATTAGTGGGGAGTGAGGCAGAAGAGTAATGATCAGTTGGGGGGTGGTTCTTGGGTGAAGCATATGCCCAGGCCTACCCTGGAGATGCTGACTCAGAAGGAAGGGCTGGGGTCTGGGCAACTCTAAATTTAAATAATTCCCTAGAGCAGTGTGATTCACCCTTCTCTGAGACAACCACTGCTCTCAGAGACTGATTCTTCGTAGTTTGGAGAATGATACTTCTTAGTTTGAAGGAAAATGAAATAATTTTTCTGGTATGAACTTGTGTCCCTCCAAAATTCCTGTGTTGAACTCCTACCCCTTCATGTACTAAGAAGAGTATTAGGAGGTGGGGGGTGGATCCCTCATGAATATGAATGGGCTTAGCATCCTTGGACCCTGGAGATCCCCCTTCCCCCTTCTACCACATGAGAGCACAGTGAGAAGGTGCCATCTGTGAAGCAGGAATTGGACCCTAACCATATGCCTAATCTATCAGTTTCCTGATCTAGACTTTCAGCCTCCAGAACTGTAGGTAATAAATTTTTATTGTTTATAAGCAACTCAGTCTTTGGTACTTTGTCCTAGCAATCCAGATGGACTCAGACTGAAGTGATGACCTCTAGCAACATTTCCCACAGCCTGAGAAGCAGCCCACAGGCCAGGTCACTACACAGTCTTGCTCCTTGGCTTTATCCAACATAGTCTGGCTGACTTGTTCGGTAGATCTTGTCATTTAAAACACGAGAATGTGTAAGAGGTCTCCAAAACTGTGTTTTCTCTTTATACTACCTATGTAAATGAATAACCTCACCTCCCCACCTATCCCCCAAGTTTTCCTGGACTCAACTCCATTTCTCTCCTACATCTGCCATCTAGTCACTTGCTGGGGACAATTGCCTCAACTTCCTTCTCAGCTCTCAATCTTATCTCCTTCTATCGGCCCAATAACTGTGCTTTGGTTCAGGGCCTCATGATTTCCTGTCTATAGTCCTTTCCGGAATTGGTTTGCCTACCTTCTGTTTTGCTCCCTTGAGGCTGTTCATAAATCTGATCATTCACTTTCCCCTACTGATTTTACAACTCCCCATTGCCTGCAGAATAAAATCCAAGTTTAGCACACAATGTCCAAACTGGTCTCAGGGGTTTAGTTTAAAACTCAGTAATATAATGAGGCATGTGGGCTGGATGGGAACAGTAGGGATTTGGGCAGGCTGCATTGCACTGCATATAAAGGCTGCTTCTAGCCTTCCATTATTCATAGCTGTATCAATGCTTATGTCTTCCATTTTTCAATAGAAGCTGATGTCATATTTTTAATTAAACATGAAAACCCTATGTTACCCAATTCTCCAGCCTGTGGACCAGGCCCAGTCCAGGTGTGGCTACTTCATGCCCTTTGTTTAAAGCCTGCCCTGACTTCATCTGAATAGGTCTGGTGTCCAGAGATTTCAAGTTGGTTAAACCATGCAGAGCCTATGCACTGCTAAGACCTAACTCAACAGAAGTCAGAAAGCTTAATAAATTTTTGCCTTCTCACTTTCCTGTTCAAAACCCAGTTTTCTCTCTAATACATGATAAAATTAACCTCTAATCACAAAATCACTACCTTTTGTAGAGCTCTTTGCTTTATTTCTTCTTTATCACTTCCCTATAGTGGACTTCTCTGTGTCAAAACAGATACACCAAAATGTCCCTAAAAGGCTTAAAATGGTAGGATCGCTTGGACATTCAGGAAAAAAGCTGGAAGGGCTGTGAAGGTGGGGCTCCCGCAGGAAGGCTGTGCTCACCTACTCATTTCTTGTTACCAGGAGCATTACAGGGCATGTTCACTTCTCCACACACAGCCTCTCAAACAGGCTGTAACTCTCATCTTCTCACAGGGCCTAGCTTGGAGAGAATATCGAAACACTGATTTTCTCCACATTGTCCAGGGTCACTGCTACCCTGTCACCTATACCTTATTTGACTTAATGTTAATGAAAAGTACATCTGTGATTTCCGTGTTCTTAACCTTTTTAGATCTTAGACCTCCTTAAAATCTGAGGAAATCTATGGTATGGATGCTTTTCTCATGAAAACAGACATTGCACAAAAGTTTATAAAATGTCCATGTCAGGTTTAGTATAGCCACAGCACCAACCCTCCATTCTACTCAAACTCTCATCTATAGAATATCCTGGTTAATGAGACAACAATGAGTAGTGATCTCTTCTCTTTTCTCTTCTCTTCTCTTCTCTTCTCTTCTCTTCTCTTCTCTTCTCTTCTCTTCTCTTCTCTTCTCTTCTCTTCTCTTCTCTTCTCTTCT
>NW_003852400.1:24633934-24660202 GCF_000181295.1 Otolemur garnettii
CTCTCCTCTCCTCTCCTCTCCTCTCCTCCCCTCCCCTCCCCTCCTCTTCTTTCCTCTCTTCTCCTCCCCTTCCTCTCCTCTCCTCTCTTTCCCTTCCCTCCCCTTTTCTTTTCTTTTTGAGACTGAGTCTCACTCTGTTGCCCAGGCTAGAGTACCATGGCATCAGCCTCACTCACAGCAACCTCAAATTCCTGGGTTCAAGCAATCCTCCTGCCTCAGCCTCCCAGCTGGGACTATAGAGGCCTGCCACAATGACAGGATAATTTTTCTATTCTTAGTAGAGACAGGGTCTCACTCTTGCTTAGACTTGGCTTAAACTCCTGAGCTCAAGCAATCCTCCTGCCTTGGCCTCTCAGAGTGCTCAGCATGAGCCACCATGCCCATTTAACAGTGATTTTCTATGAGAAAAAAAAATACAGTGAACACAGATATAAATGTTCATGAATCTCCCCTCCTTAGTCTAGCACCCAAATAGGTCAAGTACCACTGCCTTTCATAGACAGCATCCTCTTTCCAGAAGTTGGCAGAAACAAAGATCTTTCTGGTGGATTTTTTGCCCAAAGTTTTTACTTGAGGAAAAGTTGTACCAAAATTTAATTTATATGCTTCCAGTGATGCCTTGTTGCAGCCAGACAGAAAACATGGTATTTTTCATTAGATGGCTCCTGGATGGAACCTGAGTCATTCTGTGAAGGAATAAAAAAGAGAGAGAGAAAGGGAGATGGGTTGACATTCAGGAGGGAAACTCTCAACTTTGTGGGGAGTCGACACTTTGCTAAAGATCCTACAGATCAGAGTCTGGTATTCAGTGGTAGACATTTAGAAAACTGGTTTTATTAGACTACCAAAGGATGTGAAACCCTGGGAAACTAGTCATACTTTTCACCAAGGCTGACTAATATACCACAGAATGCTAGAAATATATCTATTTGAATAGAGTAGAATGCTATCCTTGTCCTCTTGCCACAATACAGCCAAGTTGAGAGACCAAATGAACAAGGGAAAGTTGCAAAGGACACACTTTTAAGTTGGAATGGCCAGTCTCATGGAGAAGCCTGCATGCTCCATCTGCCTGCACTCTCTCCCTATCGTGGGAGTGTGGCTGTCAGGGAAATCTCCTCCTTAAGATCAATGCAAGTATGTTGACTATAAAATACAAGCACACAAAAAACACTATAGATGACATGCCCGTGATATCTTCTCTTTAACATGCTGCTGCCATTAACATTTCATATATATCCTCCATCATTTGTTTCTTAAATTTACACATATCCCAGATATCAGGTCTATTAGTATCCTCTTCTCTGAGCTCCCTAAGTAAAGGATGATGTATATTTATTGATGGTTTTGTAAGAGGCATGGAGTGAACTGCTTTCAAAATCCTCTTTAAATTCTCATTTTTAAAAAACTCAAATCTGCTTCTGACCAAGCCTCCGGTTCTGACTCACAGTTTTGTGAACTATAGAGATAGAGAAACAAGTTTAATGCCAGAGAAGTAAATTCTATCAGCAAATTCCAGGATGTGAAAAATTCTGCAACACATATGTCTCAGTTTCTTCAATAAAAGAATGAAAAGTTTAAAATGGAGGGAAAAATGAGGGGAACATAAAAGAAAAAAAATTAAGGAGTATATCAACTAAGTACAGCACAGGAATCTTATTTCAAATACCCTTTAAAAATGCTTATCAACAAGCATAATGTTCAGCCAAACACCAGGAATACGTGCTGCATGAGTCTCCTTATATAAAATTCCAAAGCCAGACAGTGCTTACCTGTGTGTGGGATAGTCACTGGGGTTGGGAATCAGCTTCGCGGGTGCCTTTTAAATCAGATCCTGGTTATATGGATGCATTCATTTGTGAAAACTCACCAAGCTGTAAAGTTATGTACTTCTCTTTATGTTATAAAATAAAAAGTTTTCTTTCAGTCACAAGGCAATTCGATTACTGATAGTTGATGATACTAAGGAATTGCCAATTTTTATTGTTTTCTTTTGGTCAATGGAGATGGAGTTTTGTCCAAAATAAGTCTTAGAGTTTAAAAATACACACTGAAATATATCTGGGTGAAATGCGATACTTGAGGTTTGCTTTCAAAGGAGTAAGGGAAGTATGTTAAATTGGCCACGTGTTGGCCATTGTTGAAGCCAGGGGATGTTAAGGGGCACATTAAGCTGTTCTCATATACTTAGCTAAAAATTTCCCTTACACAAAGAAACTGCAGAATCCCTATCAGACACTTCCTTTTGCTCACTTCTCTTTCTTGGCACTTCCCTGGGACTTTCCTCCTCTCTTTCTTCTCCCACCATTGCCTCCTCTTACAAGATGTGCTTTTCTCAGTGGGCCTTTTATACTATCTCCCTCCCCCTGCAGCTCATCTGGTTTCCTTTGATCTGAGCACCAACTCCTCCTCCAGACCCTGAAGGCGCAGTCTCCAACCAAGTGAGTTTATAAAAATAGTCAACAATGCCTGGCCATTTCCAGGAAGGCACAGGGGTCCCATTCTAACTTCCAAGATCAACAAGTTCCCATATTCATTCTCTCCTCCTCCCCACCATATGCATGAATAGGTAGGTTTTATTATCTCTTGATAAAGTTGGAAAGAAATGCTAACAGCCTCAGAAACATCAATGTTGACCTTTCCCCAGTGTGGGCGCCTTCCACTGACCACTAAGCCATTCCGTGAAGGTCCTCACAGCTTTTACATCAGAAGGTGATTTTGTTCTGAAATTAGTTCCCATTCCAAAAGTTCATCTTTTTGGAGCTTTCAGCCTCTTCACTCTGACTATTGGCGGCTTTGGAGTTTTCCTTTAACTGAGAAATTGGGATTTGGGAGAGCAAGGAGGAAGAAAAAGTGCTTAAGAATAGTTTATTGGCTGAGTGGGAATTTCTGGTTTAAAACCAAGTGGATGGGAGGCAAAACTTTCGCCCAAATCAGATTTGTCACATCTGTGTTTCAGGAATGGGGGTGGGACAGGATAATTAACTTGAATTGGTCTCGAAACATACATTTTCAGCCTAGAAACAAAGTACACAAATCCATGTTTGATTTAGGAATTAATAAACAGATGTGATCCGGAGAAAATTAAAACGTTTTATCAACCTCTGTGACGCTCATGATTCTGACTGTGTGAACCTGCGTTACAAAGCACTATATCACATCCCCCCAGATTAAAAGTTTCGGCACTAGGGAACTTGCAGCTCTCTCACAGCCATGGGAAAGGCTGCAGTCTGCTGCTGCCCGATAGGTCGCGTTCATTTATGGAGCATCTTAATGTCCTTTCTGAGGAAAGATCCCCACAAAGATCTGCTATCATTACCTTCCCCCAAGAACTGTATTACTACAGAAAAAACAACCATCATAATACCTTCCAGGCAAAGCAGCGGTATAGGTGACTGTGGCATTCCTTGGAAAAATTTAACATATCTTAAATATCCAGAGTATTCATACGACTCTAAACAGTCTGCACAGAAATAATTGTGAAGCAGGTAAATTCTCCTAAGAGTTCCACACAGGAACAGATAGACTGGAAAGATATTCTTCAGATTCTTGAATTTTACAACCTCAGACTGCTCCTGATGAAGCTTTCACACAAAGGTCACTGGTGTCTGATGGAGATAATCCCACTGTGTCGGCACAATTTATAGCAGTACAGGTTTTTGGAGCACATCTGACTACATATTCATGCCACCCTGAATTTATTAGCAGAGACGCCCTCTTGAAAGTGACACTGTTCTAATCTAGTGATCATTAGCATCTATGCTTTAGGATAACTTGAGTTTCCACATGCAAGGAGGGAGGTGACAGGCTCGGAGCAATACTTTTAATAAGTCTCGGAAAATAGGACTTAGTCTGTGGGCACACAGCAGGCCAGTCTGGCCAGCTGGGGTCTGTGTAGATCCTGATAGCGTGTAGGTGTGTGAGCTAAAGTTTCATCTAAAAGGCAGGACGAGTAGAATGCTCAAAGCATGGGCTTTTGGCCAGTTAACAGAGTCTAACAAGCTTTCTTTATTTATAAGACATCAGTGATAACAGTACCTATGACAGTGGCTTTTGTGATGATTAGATGGTTTAGTATGTGCAAACCTTTAGAAAGGGTTTTCTGCTCCACAGTTAGTACTCAGTAAATGTCAACTACTTTGGATTAGGGTGTTCAGTAAATAACCAAGAATAATTGCGATCTTGATACAGTGTTCCAAAGATATTTACAGGAAGATTCCAGGGAAGTATGGCACAGTCATGTCTTCTATTTGTGTGTTCGAACTCATTTTAATAGAACACCGCGTCTCAAATGACAGAAGTGGGCTTGTGTGACATGATGCAGGACGTCAATAGTTGCCCCTAAAGTCACCATACAGAGTGAAAATGGGAAATTGTAGCTAACTGTACTTTTATCTGCAAAATATGCCTTACAAAATTTTACAAAATAGTTACAAAATATTCTCTACATGTTGGCCACCTCTTTGTAAAATTTTGTAAGGAATGTTTTGTAACTAAACGTACATAGGGCTGCAATTTCTCATCTTCTCTACATATGACGACTTTACGGGAGATTATTGGGACCCCCTGAAGAAAGAGCACTGGACTTGGCGAAAAGCATCCTGGGTGTAAGTCCTAGGTTGTCACCAGCTCTGTGACCTGGGATTAAGCAACTCATCCCTTGGGCTTATAAGAAGAGTTCATCTCTGAGTTGCTTCTAGCTTTACACTAGAATTTGATGTCATGTGATACTTATTTCACAGTTTCTTTGAGAGGATACATATTAAGGTTTAACAAAGACGTGTTAGTCGGGGCTGTGCCTCCATTTTCCTCTTACTTAAATCATCTTATTTAAATCCTTCGAATCATCTATTTAAATTTTAATCGTTATTCAATTCATCTGGTTTAATAATCTAAGCACATTTACATGACAGCAGATTGTAACCCAGGAGGTGACACCCCGCCACCCTTACACCAGGACAAACTGACACTGAGGTAGAATTTGACAAATATTTCTCTCAAGATACCGGATCTTGTCTTTCATCTTCCTTAGTAACATTTGTACGGATAAATATGCCCTGAGTGGACAAATCTAGAGAAAATAATTTGTAGAGACCCAGCCACGCTGCTGACCAGTTTCCCTTGTTCCTGACCGCCCACGTGTCCACCTGGTCAGCGCTTCACTGCAGGCTGACATAGGAACATGATGACCTCTGTGAGGACGGGGGACTTTGGATTCCTGCACATCGGACTGCCATCTGCTTAGCTAAAGCCTGGTCATTAAGAAGAATTAAATTACTTAACAATCCAACAGCAGGGATGGCAGATCTAAGAAAAGACCCCAGTGGGTGAGCTAAATTTCATACAAAATGTGCCTTCCAGAATAATCTCTAAAGGGCATTCATAACCATCTTTTCTGAAATTATGGGGAAAAAGAAACCCCTGACACACACTGATATTTTCTCTAGCTAATTCCCTTGAAGAAGGAGTGCTCATTATCAATTCAACATTTAAACTGATGCACTCACCAGGAAGGATAAATGAAATTCTGTAGATATTATCATGCAAATTCCATCTTAAAGCTCCCCGGTTGTAAAAAATGTTCAGTTGTATATAACCACCTTGGCATTTCCGTGTAAGGTACGCATATATACAGGACTGATTTATGAAAAAATCAATGCTAACATATTATTTAAAATGCCATAAATGGAGAGCAAAATTTACAAAAGTTGACATAATATTCAAACAGCAAAACCTGAGGTTGGTTGGCATCTGTTCCTCAGGTTTGCATACATATTATTTCAGGAAAAAGTGGTGTAGAAAATCCCAAATCCCTGTTAACAAAGGATTCACATTCCCAGTCAGGGAAATCAAAACCAGTTCAATGAAACCTGTGTGGGATCTTAAGAGTACTAGGGATTGTGTAGACATCAAAAATAAACCAGGCAAAGATTCCGCTATTGCTGTAGTGAGAAGAGGGAGGGGAAAATAGGTGTGCAATTAAATATAAAGCAGCCTGTGGTAAATATCATAGAAGGTGTCCACAAAACACTTGGAGATGATTGTGTTTGAAAGGAAAAGAGATTAGATTTGGGGAAATAAGAAAGATCTTGTGTGGAAAAGGTGCTATTTCAGCTCAATTTTGAAAAGTAGGTGGGGTTAGGATAGCAAACAAGTGAATGGGAAGAAGCTATTTCAGGTGGCCAGTGCATGGAGGGGAAGGAGCACCATCTCATTTGGCTGGAAGGGGGGAGCACCCCACACCCCACACCCCACCAGCGTGCTGACGAGGACCTGTAGCGGAGGTGCTCTGCAGAGCACAGGCCCCCAGGGACTGGCTGCCTCACTCTTTATTCTCAGGCCTTATTTCTCATGTTCATGTCCTTCGTAAGAAATTGAACTATCTTTCATTGAAATCACTTAAGTTGAGCACTGGCAGAATGACTAAAGAAGAAGAAACCGAGAAGGTGAGGAAGAGACAGAGGTGGGGTTGAGGGAGACAGATAATGTGGGAGGGTTGGGAGGAGGCTGGGAGGACTGGGCTGGGCATCCCTGGAAGGAAGACTATCCCTACTGCCTTAGAGCAGGGGTCAGCACACTTCCTCCCGTCAGAGTCCACATGGTAAACGTTGTAGGTTGTACAGGCCATATGCTCTCTTTCTCATCTATTCAACGTTGCTTTTGTATTTTGAAAACAGACACAGTGCATAAATGAACGAGCAGGAGTGTGTTCCAGTAACACTATTTACAAAAACGGGTGGTAGGCTGAATTGTTTGCTGACTCCTTTTCTTCTTTTAGAGAATCATCAAGGAAGGAGAAGAAACGTCTTACGGTATTTTTCAATAGAGATAAAAGAAATTAAAGGCTGTCTTTGCCATTTTCAGTAAAGTAGGAGGCCAGGTTATCTGTTAAGGAATGCGAGTGGAGGATAGAAGAAATGGAGACATCTTACAACATGGGGTCAGCTAAGGATGAAGACACTCGAACCGGTTTGAAATCTTAATGGGGCCAATGGCTCTTGAGCCAGACTGGAAAAATCTATAAGAAGCCTTGACCAATCTGAGACCTGGCTAATTCTCAATCATTTTTTATTTTTTGTACGTGTTGCATAATTTAAATACAACGTACAAATACGAAGCCATTATATATGCCAGTGTACTGAAAAAAATCTACTACTGTAAAGTCCAAACAGAAGGACTTCTTGTTTCTATTCACAGATCTCATCACACAGCCTACTTTCATCTCATCTGCACAGCAAGTTAAGCCCTGTATATAAAGGACAAGCAATCAGGCGTTGGCTGAGAGCCTAGAAGGAAAAGATAAGGCAATGGGTAAACTACGGAATATGTTTCAGCCATCAGATTACCAACAGTAAGAGCCAAGGTTGGCATAGAGGAAGTTTAGTTCTGTTTTCTTTCTGTAGTGTCAAATGCAAAGAGCTCTGGGGCAGAGGAAATATGAAATGCTGCTTCCCCAACAGGCACTCAAAAGTTAGGAGCTGTCTGGCACTGAGCATTCCAGGAACATAAGGAAAGAGCAAGCAGCCGGCTTTCTCATTCTGAAAAATGGCCTCTTTTAAAAATGCCTTGGGCTTTTCACATTTCTTTAGCCCAGAGGCTAGTTCTAGGCCTGCCACTGAGAGTGAAGGAAAGCGTCACATGTCAGTCAGACACAGCAAGCTTTGACAGCAGAGATTGGCAGGCACTGTGGATACACTTCCAGTTCCTTTTAACGATACCCTGGAGGAATGGACACTGCTTTTAGGCATTTTGATCAGGCAACCCATTAAAAGTATCACACTGAGCCCAAGAATCACCGCAGCTGGAAAGACAGGCTTAGTTGCCCTCTATTTGAATTTTCTAATTTGCCTAAAACTGACAGAGCCAGACTTGTCAAAGAGGATTATTTGGCAGGGCGGCCTCTCCCTAAGAGGATTCCCGTCACTCGGCCCTCAGTCCCTATTGATGGAGTGCACAGCGCACGGCGCCTCTCTGCTACACTTGTCACCTCCAACCATTTCTTTGTTTTATGGAGTAAATTTCCATCTCAACTCCACTGTTACAAAGCAGGGTTAGAGCTCTCTATGGTAACAGCAATCGAAGGCAAGAGCTGAAATTCCAGAGTTGCCCCTTCTGAGCGACGTTGAAAATCCCAGCTCACAGCCCCAGCACAGTTAAACATTACAACATCATGGTTGCCTCTTTCTCCCTCTCATCAAGGGGATGCCACAAGCTCAAGACCCAGGACTGCGCATCTCAAGGGAGGGCAGGAAAACACCAGACAGCCCAGGACAATGTGGGGTGGGAAGCTGAAACGCTGGGACTGCGATACCTTCTCTGATTAATTGAACAAGGTTTGCAGCGAGCACTTCTTCCTGCCTGCCTTCTGGGCTCATACCTGGTCTCACTTCTCAACAATATTTGCCTTGTTTCTGCCATGTACATGACACACTAAAACTGATATTATTTGTTCAATGTTGACCATGACTGTGGAACACTTACTAGGAGTGGGACAGTGTCTCTCAAGAACCCTAAGTGAGCAGTTGTCCCTGCTTTACGGATGAGAGAACTCCAGCTCTGAGAAACAAGAACACACAGGTATGGCAGGTTGGGATTAAAGCCCAGGTATGTCTGGCCCCAAAGCCTGTGTTCATATGTAGACACAGTTCAGTGGGCCCTCGGGAGTCTGCTCAGTAACCAGGAAGGGGCAGCTCTCAATCCACGGAGACAGTGTCCTGGTATCACAGCAGTGGAGAAAGCAGGCGTCATGAAAAAGTGCTAGAACATTTAGAACATAATCAAGTATGTGCAAGCTAGCTCTTCATTAAAAAAAAAAAAGTTTGCATCTGCACAGTCTACACTGATAAAAGCATTTGCAATTTGCAAATTGTTTTCACTTGTAAAATGTCATTTGATTTGCATAGCAACCTTGGGAGCATAGCAGGACAAGCACCATTTCTATTTTCAGATGAAAAACCATGGAGTTTCTGAAAGTGTAGAAAATATACCTAACGTTACATGGCTAAGAAATGAAAAGGATTAGAGGATTAGAAGCCTCTTTGTCTGGTGCTGAGCCCCAATTTTCCCTTTTATATTAGGAAGCAAGAGCTTCCATTCTGTGTGTTTGTCACTTAAGAATTCTGCACATTTTCCCCCAGCTTACACGCTTTTGCCTCTGGTTCCTTAGAGAAGGCATTCACCAGAGCAATGGTTCTACTTCCAGAGCAACCTAAAATAAATAAAATGAAAAGGATATAAAACTGGTCTTCATCAGTGAACGACAGCTGGATTTAATTACTAAAGTTAAACAAAAAGTGGGACGGCAGATATCTGACCACACATTGGTTTTATAGGTAAAACCAATAACTGTACTCTACAATAAAAACACATGCACACATACAAATAGCAGAGGGAGAATTTTCTTTAAAAGGTGAGGGTGGAGGTAGAGGGCTCAGCCAGAATTTCTGGACAGCAGCAGTGTAATGGTACACTTATATTGACTAGTGGCCCTGAGACAATTACTGAACCAGGAAGCATTCATAAGGAGTACAATTGTACATGAAATTAAAAAAGACAACAGAAAACAGAAGGAACCAAAAATGGATACAGTACACAAACTGAATCTGAATCATTAATCATGGGCAACAATGTACAAGAGAAGAAAATAGTCACGAAATGTGTACCGTGATATATCCTGCTATTCTCCTGGCTTAGGGATAGGGCACCCAAGAGGAAAAGAAGTAACATGGAGCACAGAAAGACAAGAGGAATCAAAAGAGAATGGAATCTTGGAAGCTCGGGAGAAGCTGAAAAGTATTCACTATGAAGAAGAAACTCTCCTGAATGATGGGGCATATTTCTCCGTTGCTTTCTGTATTATTATTATTAAATAAACTTGAGTCTGAAGGGCTGGGGGAGGACTTTTGACAATTCTAGCTGTCAGTCCCTCTGTCGACAGTTGCTATTTTTTCTTATTGCTATTTCATTCCTTCCCAGCATCTCCCTTTATCTGGTAGGTGACTGAGCTGAGTGGTTCCACCCCCACAGCACACGCTGCTCCCTCCTCACGCTGGAGCTGCGCCTCTTGGGGAGGAAACCACACTTTGTGTTGAAGGAGAAGCTGGGGTCACTGGAGACCTCACGTGGCCTGAGCGGCCCTGGCAGTCTGGAGTGTGGGGTACCATGATGTTCAAATACAGATAACCATGGCAGAAACTGGCAACGGACCCCACCTCCAAATGAAGATGTGGGAGGTCTTTATTCCCCTGGTTTTTGAGGGCAATGACTGGCCCCAAACATTTTAGATTATTATTTTAGAGGATCTAGATCAGTGTAATGACAAACTGTGACATACTGGGTTCTACCCTGTAATTACCAAAGTTACTAAATTTCAAAACATTTTAGTAATGATCTAAAATAGAATGACACTGTGCATGCAAATGAACTTCCGGGTCTGTCAAAGGCTCTCAATGACATCACCCTCTCTGGATCCAGTTTAGTTTGAAATATAAGCCCAGAATTAAAAAGAAAAAAAAATCTAACCTGACACATTCCCATTTTAAATGATCTCCCCCCAGCTGTATAATCAATTTAAAGAAAGGATATGGATGTGACTGTTCCCAGCTAAGCCTGTAGGTAGTTCAGGAAGATGCTTTGTATTGGGTACCAATACTCATGCTGGCCTCTTCGCACCAGGACCTGTCCTGGCCTCCACACGAGCTCAATCACTACCTAGACCAACCCAGTCTTTACCGTATCACATGGATAGGCCTCCCACACTCCTCTTTCTGAACCTGACAGACAAAAACTGCCAGCTCAAACATCCAAACACGAACTCCCTCTTATCTTTTTAGTTTAAAGACATACATTCTTCAGGTGAGAAATTCCAAGGTAAATTCCAAATTCCCTCTATGATTTTTATGACCGGCTCACAGGCAAAGCTACACTTCATTTGAAAGTTCCCACATATCTGTTACAAACAGCTTTTCCAAAAATCAAGCTGGGTATTAACAACAGCATTTACTGCTTGCCAAAAATGTACATTGGGAAGTAGAATAAAACCAAATTAGCTGGAATGGTGATAAATGATCATACGCTAGTCATTATGGCATCAACCTTTGGCTACCACAGGAGAAAACACCTTCAAGTAAAACCAGTTTACCTTATTTGCAGATGAAGTTAGGCAAGGGAAAGCTTGCCTTTGAATTCTGGGGCTTACAGTATATGGCAGTGGGTTTGGTCTGTTGACCAGCAACATCAGCATCACCTGGGAACCTTCTAGAAATGTAAATCCTCAAACTCTACCCCACACCTGTAGAATCAGGATTGGGGGGGGGGGTTGGGAGGTGAGGCCCAGAAATCTGGTTAATAAGCCCTGAGGGTGACTGCAACAAATGCTCAAGTTTGAGAGCCACAGGCCTAACAGCACTGGGTGAAAACTGAGGTTAAATGAAAATCTCTGCCACTTAAAAAGTTTACCATCCTATGACTTTCAAAGCATCATCCTATTTTTTAAATGAGATTTTTATTTTAGAATAGCTTTAGACTTACAGAAATGTTGCAAAGATGGTACAGAGAATGCCCAGAGACCCTGTACCTGGTTTCCCCTGTTTTGAACATCTTGTATCAGTGGGATACCTTTGTTGCCACTACTGAAGCAGTACTGACTGCATTACTATTAACTAAAGCCCATACATCATTCAGATTGCCTTAATTTTTGCCTAATATTCTTTTCCTGTTCTGGAAACTCATTCTGGATATTAGATTAATTTAAATTCCTTAAATATAAAGAAAATCACCAATGTCCTGTGTATAACACCTCCTGATTCTCATCAAAGTTAGCCACAGAAATGTCTCCGTAAGTGCCTTATATGTGTGATAAGATGCCTGGTGGCATTTAACATTTCGTATTCTATTATACCTGATATTGCTTAGAAATTTCAATTTCAAGATGCTAATTAGAATGTGCCACATATCACTACTTAATGAATCTGAAATCTTGGGCAAAGGTCTCTTGACTAATCATTATTTTCCTTTGCTGCTTCTAAAGCTTTTGAATTTTCCCTGTTATGCCAAATTCTCTTTGCAATTAAATAATTTAGAGAAAAAGCTCTCAGAGAAGTCATATGGATACCCACACATGGATACCCACACAAGACCTGATATTCATAAACTGTTTTACTACTTATATAAATTGACATATTCTAAAAATCCTGTTTCTTAATCGTTGTCTTAGTTTAACACATTGTTCTGGGTATAACAATGCAGTTTTGAATGCATTTGAATTCAATTACTTTGAATGTAATTCCAGGATTCACCTCTCTGTCTCTCTCTCCAGAATGTAAGAACTACAAGAACTGGGCTCTACCGCTGTGTCCCCAGAGCTTATCTTGGTACTTGACATGTGGCAGGCAATCAATAGCTATTTGATAAACGTATGATGAGAACCTGATAAGAAGGAGATCACATGCAGCAGTTATTAAAGATATCTACTTATTACAGCAATATAAAGTAATAATTCATAATGAAACACTTCTCTGAAGGAACTATTCAGTGATTTCCCGAGCATCAGTCATCCAGCCGCCTCCTGCCACTTTTCTCTTCCTTCTCTCCTTTGTTTTTCTCTATAGAAGGTAACACAAACAAGGCACCTTGTGTTGGATCTTGACACAGAGAGAGAATAAGTAAGAGAGAGAGAGAGAGAAAGCAAGAGAGAGAGAGAGAAAACTGGCACAATTTGTTTAAACTGTGAATTCTAGGTGAATGCAGTAACTTTTGTTAGAAGGTAATGTTCCATGGCTGCTGACAAGTAATAATATAACTGAAAAAGAAGAAGGTGCAATGGGGAACCAGTATCTTCACCCTGGCCAGTGCCCAGGGCACTCATTTAAATTCAGCATCAGATTTCCTGGGCATAACGTTATCAGAGCATGTTAGAAATATAGTTTCATCGAGAATACTGCACAACAGCCCCTCCCCAAATTTAGGCATGTAATGCATTCCGGTGTTCACTTAGTTTTGGACTAATAGCGTAGATATTTCAAATAGCAAGTGCCTTATAGCGGGATTTTTCTTCCCGTGAGTCCCTTGCCTCCCCCAAACCCCACAAAACTCCATTTTAAAAGTTTTCCTCCCTTAGTATTTCATTTTAAATGCTTTTCCGAAAGTGCAAGATTCTGAACATTCACGTAAAACAACATTTACAATGAA
Source organism: Otolemur garnettii (assembly GCF_000181295.1). NCBI lineage: Eukaryota > Metazoa > Chordata > Mammalia > Primates > Galagidae > Otolemur > Otolemur garnettii. Next base: position 24,647,123 of record NW_003852400.1, read on the forward strand.
AAATGACATTATGGAAAACTGGATAATGATTCCTACCCTCAGGATTTATGTATGAATGCATCTTCTCTTATTACCTACCACAAGTGATAGGTATAACATTATTTGCTATGGTAACAATCCAAGGGAGCTACAATTTATTAGTCTAGTTATAAAGTTGTACCAACTATTTATGAGAGTATTAGGGTAAAATCGAGTTATCCACTGTTTTTCTGGTCACAAACCACAAACTCTAGAGCAAAACCAAGTCAAGGATAGTCTAGCTTTTGCTTCTCTGGGGGAAAATCTAGACTTCTGCTGCCTTTTAATTCTGATTGTGAAATGGAATAATAGAAAAGGGTTTCAGATAAGATTCCAGCTGAATGGGACTTCAGAGATCTTCCAGTTCATCAGTTCAATTTTCTTCTATTACAAACAGGAAACCCAAGGCTCTGAGCAGTCTGACCTCTTCAGGGTCACGCAACTGAATTAATGTGAAAAATGAAGGGAAAAGAAATAAATACAGATGAAACTAAAACTCTTAAACAATACTTAAGTACTAGCAGATACATTTATGGACTTTAGGCTACATTGACAAAATTTACCCCTGCTATAATACAGAATTCATAGTTCACTGCGAAATTCTACCTGTGCAGGTTGGTATGGCAAACAGAATCATAAGCAGACCCCTCAAGATGTTTACATCTTAATACCAGAAGCAGTAACTATGCTACCTTACAAGGTAAAAGGGACTTTTGCAGATGTGGTTGAATTAAGGATCTCCAGATGGGAAGGTTATCCTGGATTATCATTACCTGAGTGGGTCCACTAGAATTGTAAGAGTCCTTATAAGATGGAAGCAAAAGGGAGAAAGTCAGAAGAGGAGTTAGGACGAGAGAGAGAGAGAGAGAGAGAGGAGCTCTGGCTTTGAAGATGGAGGACAGAACCATAAACCAAGGAATGTAAGCAGCCTCTAGGTATTGGGAAAAGCAAGAAAACTTATTCTCCGCCAGAGCATTTAGAAAAAATGCAACCCTACCAGTCCATTTTGGGCTTCTATACCAAGGGAGGGACTAGGAGTCTTTTTCGAGGCTGAGAGCACTGGTGTGAATGCCTGACCTCCCGGGGCACAGAGGACGCTGGTGCTTTACTTGGGGGACCTACACACCCCATCCCAGGCCCCTTTACAGTCTCAGAGGAAGCTGTTGCTGCCTCTTCTTTCGGTGCCCCCCTTCTGTGTCTCCCAACCTTTGAAGACCAAGTGTGCCCGTTTTCGGTGGCCAATCTGAACTTTTTCTCTCCCTTATTTGCATATTTTGAAGAGAAGAAAATGTGATATTCACCAGCCCAGAGATTTAATTTGAGCACCTAAAAAAGTCCATATCTAATCAAGCCATTCAATACTAATTTCTTATAACTGTGTTGGTCACTGAACCAGGAACTGTGGGTACAGGCTATCTCTCACAGGCACCCCCGTACCAGACTCCTGGACTTTTAAAAAGAACCTTTTTTAGGTCTTTCTCCATTTAGGTCATATCTCTAATCTATCCTCAAATATGTCGAAGGTAGATCTTTCAAAAACTGCTCCGTATAATACACAAAGCCACTAGCCACAAGTGCCTATACAAACATACATTTTATTTAATTAATTAATTTATTTATTTGCAGTTTTTGGCCAGGGCTGGGTGTGAGCCCACCACCTCTGGCATATGGGGCCAGCACCCTACTCCTTTGAGCCAAAGGTGTTGCCCCAAACATACATTTTATTAAAATTAAAAACTCATTTGCCCAGTTTCACTAGGCGCCGTTTGAGCATACAAAAGCTGCCTGTCCTGGACTGCGCACATGTGGAATATTCCCACCATCATAGGAAGTTCTATGGGGCAGTCCTGTTCTCCAGTGCAAACCTGCTCCTGTCACTGCTTCTCCACTGAACGTTGCTATCAGCCTAAGGAAAACTTACACACTTTCCTAGGTGGTATAGAATAGAGCTTTCTTTAATGTGCTGGCCTTTGCCACTTCGTGTACTGCCAGCTCCCTCAAACATGCTCCTCGATTGGTGGGGGCCTCCCTCTCTGCTGGCCTCTGCCCTGCCACTTATCATGCAAGACTCAGCTTCTGTTACTCTCAAGGTTTAGGTGAGCCTTCGCGGATGCTAACTTTAACATCTACTTTTCTCCTTTCCTGGCAGATTCACGGTAAGTAACATTTTTGCTTTAGTTGTTTGCACATTTGTCTTTCAGTAGCTTGTGAGCTCCTTGATATCAGAATATGTTTGACTTGTGTGTATTTATGTAGCTACCTCCCTGTAGATGTGCATACGTTTGTATGTATTTGTATCGGCACACATATGCATGTGCATATACATACATGTCTATTTAACTTGAATGAATGGAGTGACTAAGAAAGAACCATGATGTTTTGAGAAATGTTCCATGTTTCTTTTCTCTACTGAATTCTATTTAAATGGATTGCTTTATGTAATGATACGAATGTTTGTGTCACCCTTTTAAATTTCTGTGTTGCAAACTTAACCCCCAAGTTGATGGTATGAAGAGGAGGGACTTTTGGGGAAGTGGCTAAGTTATGGGCTAGAGCCCTCGTGAATGGAAATAGTGCCCTTAAAAATATACTGAAGGGAGCTTGTGTACCCTTTTACAAGCAGTGAGAAAGTGCTGCCCATGAGGAATGGGCCCTCATCTGACAACCTACCAACACCTTGCTCTTGGACTTCTCAGCCTCCAAGACTATAAGAAAACAATTTCTGCTATTTCTACTGGTCTATGGTCATTTGTTATAGTAGCATTAAGCTAGATATTAAGACATGCTATTTCTGAAATTAGTAACTTGCCATTGTCAATAGGCTACCTAGTCATTTATGGAATATTGATTTTGGATTCTAAAGGCAGGGTAGAGTTTTACTTGTATATACTGTCAATCATATTCCTTTTCAACAAGATCACCTTGACATAGAGTTTCTGGCTAGATAGCCAAGGTGCTGACTACAGAAGAAGACAAGTTTCATGCCATGGACATAACATTATATAGTAATCCTGCAAAGGAATCTGTCAGGAAAAGTTTTCAGATAAAACAATTAGTAGGGTTCAATTCTCTGTTCCATTTGTTCAGGCAAATTGCTTTCCTATTTACAGAAAATCACTGAGTTGAACATATTAAAACAAATATTAGCTTTGCTCACTAAGAAAGTTTAAAGCTCTATCTCAAAGGAATGATATTTCCATGCATAACTTTAATAAAAATCAGGATGTGTTATAGCCTGCAGATTGCTGAATTTTTATGCCCAAGGAATTCAACTTGAATATATCAAGAATTTAGTGCTAAGTACTTGAGTGATTGAATCATGCTAAATGCCACTTTTATCATTAGATTTGCTCTTTATCTTAATTTGAAATAAGTGAAACTGCATAAAAATAATAAAAATAATAGCTGTCTTTCATTGAAGGCCTTTCATGTGTCCGGCGCTCTGCCAGATGCCTCCTTGATAATTCTCACTTAATCTTCACAAACTGTCCTCAAAATATGCACATTACCTCCATTTGCACATGGCAGAAATGATGCTCAGAAAAGGAAAGTATCTCATGCAAGATGAGAATGCTAGGAAATAACAGAGCCAGGATTTGAAGACAAGTCTGACGCTAAAAGCTAAATTTTATTATCCAATTCTTAGTTTCTTGCAGACAGTAACCTACCTATTCCATCTTGTATTTTGGAGCTTATAGGAATTCAGAAAGCAGCATACAAAGTTTTTGAAATTTATCAGAAGAGTTTCTCTTCCAGTGGAAAAACAAACGACCAGATAATAGAGAAGAACTATGGCAGATGGTAAAATCCACACATCTCCAGAGTCTGCCTCCTGTTTGCCTCCACATCGTTGCATAATACACACCACAGGGTGCAAAGAGGAATTGCAAGCTGAAGATAAAGGTTTCGATCCTTTCTTTTCTCACTGCTTTGGGTCTTCCTTGGAAATGTTGAAATTTACAAGGAAAAACCTAAAAATTCTAATTCTATTCCCTTACAACCTGCCGCACTGTTGAAAAATTAAAATCTCCATTCTATATACATAGGGAAAAAATCTGAAAGGATGTAAACAAAAATTACAACAATAGTTAGGAATGGTTCTATCTTCTTGTCTTTAATCTCTATAATGAAAAGGTACTTTGATATAATCAGTTAGCAATATTATTTAAGTGAATCAAAGATGCAAATTAATTTATTTGATTAACCTAAAAATTAATCCTCATTTTTTTTCTGAAAAAAATAAACATTGCTACCTCACTGAATTTTAAAGAAGGTCAAATGAGATGAGAAAATAGGTCTTTGAAGAGGTTGTTCACAGTCACGCAGTGAGGTTAATCCCGGGGTGGGGGTGGGGCTCCAGGGCCTGCCCTCTCAATCCCTTCTGCACTGACTCACCAGTACCCTCGGGTCCTACTTGCTTGGACAGAGACTTATTCATAGCAGCAAATCTAATAACTTGAACATTCCAAGAGAAAAAAATCTTGGTTCTTGTAAGAAGCACATGAACTTTCCAGAGAAGGAGGGATAACCTGGGGATTCGAACAAAGGGGATAATAGGAATTCTTTTCTTATGAATTCTTTCCCAACACTATTTCGATGACAACACTGGTGAAATCAAAGCCCGCTGCCTCCCAGTTATCTCTTGTAAGAGAGATGACATTGGACAAATATACTGAACTTCCTGATTCTCTATTAAAGATTTACAGGAAAATGCAAACAAAGGATAATAAAAACTACAAGGCTGTAGTTTTGTCATTAAGCCTTGCCATTAAGTTCAAGGGCTGGTTTTCCTTTAGGAATATCTTAATTCCATGGGACCCGGTGCTTTCTCCAACATAATGCTTGGCTAGAACCTTTCTTTTGACCGGATATTAAACATGACAATCACACCTGTCCTTCTGCGATAATAGGAACAGAGGAGAGCTTTTATTAATCATGAGTTCCCAGCACTATCCACAGACACTCGAAGGATTATGTAAAAGCTGCTGTGAAGATCACTGCCTTCCTGTTGGGCAGGAAGAGATGGCTTATCTTGCTCACTGGCACCAAGTGCCTTGGTTTGCTTTTCAAAAAGGATTCTGTGTGACCTCACAGGCTGCCACTAGCAGTTACTTTCACTTGGCTGTGGGGGTGGCATTTGACATAAGAACACTTTGCAGAGCAAGAGAATGTTAACAGCACAATTAATAAACTGCATCATCTTTTAAAAATAGTGTCTATTTTTACATTTATTTCTGAGTTGTGAAAAGTTCTTCCTTTGAGATGTTGCTGTTTTCACTGATCAAAGGCTAAAATTAAATCACCTGCTTCTCCAGGGGATATATATTTCTCGTATTCTCATGGGCAATTTAACCTGCCTCTTGGAATTGTGAGTTGTCATTAGGCAGGAACATGACAAAGAGCAATGCTTACATGTTCCTGACGTGAAGCAAACTCTAGGGATCAGAGGGATTTGGTAGCATTTAGCCCATTAAAGTGTCTCACTTTTAGTAAATCCTGAGGACGCCAGACTGCAGCTCTTTATCCAGTTTGTAAAGCTTTGCACTGAAACTAGAGAGTCTGACGGTGAGCCTTATACCTTATTGGTGTTCTAACAATTTCAGGTTTGCTTTTTATGCTATTCACAGAATGGCAAATCCCAATCTTTTTGCAAAGAAATTAAGTTCACATACCTGGGGGGATTTTCTGGCTCTGGAAATACTATTTTGCTGTCCTGAAACCAAAAATGCTAAAAGAAGATTTGTTTAAGTATTTGTTATATATTCTGCTTATTTTCGGGTAAGATAAGCTCTTCATTTTCCTTGCCTTACTTTCTTCACAAATTTTAGAGGATCTGTATTGATCAGTTATTAAATTTTATAATTTCCTTCATAGTAACTCATGTCTAAACCTCAAAAGAGATTGATAAGCCTAAAATGGGTTTTGCTAGTCTGAGAGGCCCCTGTCCTGTCAGCCTCTTGATTGCATGGAAGAAACTGCTTGGAACTTGTGTTGGTTTCACAGTCAGAGAAACAGCAGGCTTGAGCTGTCTATGTTGTGGTTTCTCTCAAGAGGCACCAAGTGTACAGTAATAGCTTGGTGTGGAGGACAGAAGACGCATGGTATAAGCGACTCAGATGAGATACGCATCAGAGTGGTAAGGAGAAATCACACTCATAATGCATGGCAGGCTTTTCTTGACCCATAGAAAGAATGGGAGGTGATAGCTGGGCATTGTGGTGGGTGCCTGTAGTCCCAGCTACTCTAGAGGCTGAGGAAGGAGGATTGGTTGAGCCCAAGAGTCTGATGTTGCTGTGAGCTGGGATGATGCCACAGCACTCTAGCCTGGACAGCAGAGTGAAAAACAAAACAAAACAAAACAAAAAACAGAGAAGGACGTGAAAGTGGAACATAAAAGTATATCACAAATGAACCATGTGTTTGGGGAAATCCTTTCAACATGGTTGAGAGTATAATATTTTGAACACAAGATATTTTCTCTTAGCCCTATCTCTAGAAGGCCTTGGCATAAGTTCCCACAGACATAGTGACGAAAATGTCACCAAAGCAGCTGAGCCATAGCAAAAGTGGAGGAAGACATCATGGATGGCTTACTCACTAACCGGAAGAGTACCCTATGTCCTACCCAGCACGTGGATGAGATTGCCCTGTGTTGGGTCAGAGTTGGGAAGAGAATAATTGGGGTTGGGTTTGTACCTGGAGTAAGTTAGAAAGCAGAGGGTGAAATATTCCATTTGAAATATGATTAGTTTGAGATAATAACTTTTATAAAACTATAGTTTAGAAGGTGTTATGTGCCTTGGGGATGGGAAAAAATCTCCATGAAAAATGGTGTCCAGTTGTATAAGTCTTCAAGCTCCTCTTTCTAGAGTCAGTTGTGTTGATTGAATGCTACAAATACCACTTTCTAACTAGAAGAAGTAATTGGAATGTGGGTTTAGGTTGAACAAGTCCTGATTTCCAGACTTCTTGTCGAAGATTCTGGGAACACCATTGACAAGTATCTCTTGATCATCTCATTGACAGCAATTTACAGAGAAAACAAATACATATAATCTATGTATTGATACATAGATTCCTTAATTTACCCTTAACTAGTAAGACAGATCTGTTCCAAAACAGATTTATCATAATTGTTCAGTAGCAAAACTAAGGAAAAATAGAGTGATAATGATCCGTAAAGTATTTTTTTTCATTCACTACTATTATGTAATCTTTCTGTTCTCATCTGTTGATACAAATATCCAAGCAATTATATCAAATGCATGGAGCAGTTCCCAGAACAAGAGGAAAGGTGATAGATTCAGAAACAATGGCTTCAATGGGCCCCATCTGGCTCTGAGCTTGCACATTTGGGATGCTCTCCTTCATCTTGACCCTAAGTCAGATCAGCTCATGGAAAATGTAACTTCTTGGAAAGACCTATTTGCTAATCAGAACCTGCTATGGGCTAATGAGTAGGTAATCAACATGAAGTCAGTAGTAATTGACACACTCCTGTGTTTTAGAATGTATGCAATGTTGGTGGGGAGGATAGTAAAGAACATACAGAAAGGGTGAGCACGGGGTTTTCTAGCATTGTCAGCTGGTCAGGAAAAGGGCTTACGGAGATCTCCAAACAGACCTGTAAGGAGCTAGCCAGAACTGGTAATCCCAGGCATCTCTGGAAGTGGTAAAGTATAAAGGGAAACATGGTTGAGGCAGAAGACTTGAGCTTTGTTTTGTGTAAACTCAGTCTCTGAACTTGAAAGCAGCAAGCACAGTTCACAGTGAGAATATTATAGATAAAGATGAAATGAAAGGTTCCATACTGAATATGAGACCTCTAATCCTCTTCCCCTGCTAGGTTCCCTGAATACTGGCAGCCAAGCATGTACTTATATTCCTTCCAAGCAAAAGATGAGAAAAGTGTTTGAATACCCTGACCAGCCCACCAAAATGCCTAAAGATGTTGAGATATGGCCCATCCAGATCACCCTCCAGCAAAGACCACACTCAAACCTCATACCCACTTGCACAAAACTTCTGGAGTGGTGAGGTCTCAGCAGAAGACCTGAAGCTATGGAAGAAGAGTTGTTCCAGTCACAATAGAACAGTGGTTCTCAGCGAGGGACTTTTTACTCTGTAAGGGACATTGGCAGCATCTGGAAATATTTTGAGTTCTCAAGATGTTTTAAAAGTGGGATGCTGGCATTAAAGCATACAACCAAAGATGCCACCAAACATCCTACAGTGCCCAGTACAGACCCCCCAACCTCAAGGGCCAGTAGTGCTGAGGTTAAGACACCCTGCGCTGGAGGAACAGAGACTGAGCAGACAGTGAATGAGAACAGATGACACTGGGTGCATCCCCAACTCTATCTTGATCTGCCAGTGCCTCCATTGGCTGAACCTAACAGGAAGTCAGAAACTAGGGACCCCAAATGATGGGGTCCATTGTAATCAGCCTTGGGTCTGGGGCACTGAAAGTGTAGAGAATAGGTCTGGAGAGTAAGCACACAGCCTGTGATTAGCTGTTTGCTTTTATTTTTAAATATCAGATTAATATGAAGGTACAAATAATTAGGTTAACATTGTTTGTGTTTGTTAGGTAAAGTTCAAATTATAGTTGAATTCTTCACCCAGAAGGTGCCATGTACCCTCACATTGTGTCTATTAGATAAGAGCTTACCAACCCCCCTTTTCCTTCTCCTTCCTCCCTCCACTTGAATTTAATTGTGTTTTTTTCTCATGTGGGGTTGTAGTTGTTTGTCTATTGGTTTCATATTAGTATTAAGTACACTGAATACATTTCCATTCTTGTGATACTTTACTAAAGAGAATATTCTTCAACTCCATCCAGGTTAATGAGAAAGATGTAAATTTCTCCTTTAAATGCTAATACATGACACAAGGTCATAAAACAAATAGAAAACAACCATCATTGATAATCTCTGAAGAGAAAATGTATCAACCCAAAAATATAGATAAAAAGTTTGAAAAAAAAGAAAAAATTAGAGAACCAAAAGATGCTTGGAAATTAAAAATGAAATAGAAAAAAAAACAAAAGCCTTTATATGAGTGATACTGGCCTGGGACCAGTGGAAATGGTGATTTTTATGTCTAGGTTGATGTGGAACAAAACATACAGGACAGAGAGCACATGGAACTCTTCTGTCAGGGGGAAGAGGGCCATGAGAACATAATCCCCAGGAGCTAGTAAAATACTACGGCAAAGCACTGGATTAATTCAGCTGTGCAGTTGGAGGATGAAGGCAGTTTCACTTTGTTATTCAAGTCCAGTATGGCCTCACTTTATAACTGGGTAATGTACACACTTGAGTTGTGTGGGATTTCTGGTTTATTTTGCTCCTACCATCTCATTAGGACAGTGTAGTAAGTGTGTAGTAAGACTCCTTAAGCACAAGGATAAACTACCTTTTCCCTTCAGTTTCAGCATCTTCGGGACTATCTTGACAGCTCTGTGTAAGAGAAAAAAAAGGGTTCACTTTGCCTGAGAACCTCAAGAACTTAACTGGGAGAAATGATGACTGGACAAGTTGAAATTCCTCATCCTCTGACTAAGATTTTCAAGCTACTGAGGGGGAATGGCCAGCCATTACTTTTCCACATGGAGTATATAAAGGGACAGAGGGAGTTAATACTTGTGTGTGATCAGATTTTCCCCTTCTCTGGCTCTAAAGAACATATGTCAGTTCCTTAGACAGAGAGAGAGGTATACCAGATGCTCTGATCAAGGGAATGGAAACACTGGGTGGAAATAATCACAAATGATATATCTGATAAAGGATTGTAATTTAAAATATACAAAGAACTCTTAAAACTCAATACTAAGAATGGGAGCAACTAGAATTAAAAAATAATGAGCAAAAGCTCTGAACAAATGCCTCCTAACAGAAGACATCTAGGGTGGCAAAGAAGCATATGAAAAGATGTCCGGCATTATATAGCACTAGAGAATTGAGGATTAAAACAACAATGAGATACTAGCAAACACCCATTAGAATGGCCAAAATCCCAAACGTTGACACACCCATGGCTGGTGAGAATGTGAGCAACAGGAACTCTCATTCACTGCTGCTGGAAATGCAAAACGGTACAGCCACTTTGGAAGACATTCTGGCAGTTAATTAAAAAAAAAAAAAAAAAAGCCGTGGAGGGTGAGAGGAGGAAATGGGGAAGAGGGAAGGTGATTGGTGGGATCTCATTGAATGTGCACAGTGTGAGGGTGTTCAGCACAGCCCTGGGGTGAACTTTGACTATGACTTGAACTTTACCTTAGAAATGAAAACAATGTAATCTAAACATTTATAATCTCACATTAATCTGAAATTTAAAAAATAGGGCTTGCCACTTGAAGTCTACTAGGATGTAATTTTACTTGGTGTATAGGTTTGAAAAATATGAATCACATAAGTTGTGGGGGACCTTTCTTCCACACTTTTAGCATGGAAATTGTTGAAATTGAATAAAAAGTCAGCTATGATGACCACTATAGGACTCAGCAGAAAGAGGTTCTATAGGGGTAGCTACCACCAAGAGTTACTCAGCATCAGGGAGACAGGACTAAGAGAGATAGTGGGAGGATACTCGGACAAAGTAAGGTCTAAAAGAACAGAGGTCTTCTCCCGGAGACTTCAAGGATACACCTATAAGGTGAGTCAGCTCTTAGGAATTTGCAGACTTAAATTCCTGAGACCTGGAAACTAATGCTTGTTTCTGCTTCTGTAAAAGCCTGTGGTTCTGTAAAACTCAGAGCCCGCTTCTCTAGCTTGATTCAAAATGACCAATTTGAAAGGTACCCATGGGCTGGAACTTTTTGACTGGAGATAAGAAGGAGAAGGCCAAGCCAGTTGGGGAACACAGCCATTTTGGGATTCCGGGTCTCCCACCACTCTGCCAACTGAAATAAAGCACTTCCTCTTTTAAACATGGTGTTTGGGTGTTCATTCTCTCCATCAGGCCTATCTTCCTGAACAGCAGAAGTTATTATAGTGCATGCCTCCTATTGAAAGAAGAAGTGAATTAGGTGGACTGCTGCATACAGTTGGGACAGTAATTCATTGCAGAAGGACATGCCCCTTAGGGGACCAGAGAAGAGCAGGATCTAGCTTCAGCTTCAATCTTGAAAAAGAGTGAGATAAGGTCTCATTCTTTTGCCCAGGCTAGAATACAATGCACTATTGTAGTTCATTGCAGTCTCAAACTTCTGGTCTCAAGCAATCCTTCTGTCTCAGCCTCCTAAGTAACCGGGACTACCCACACACACCATCACAGTGGTTAATTTTTCTTATATTTTTACAGAAGGGGTCTCACTATGTTGCCAGGCTGGCCTTGAACTTCTTGCCTCAAGTGTTCCTCCTGCCTCAGCCTCCTGAGGCACTGAGATTCCAGGTATAAGCTACCATGCCTCGCTCGATTTTCAAGTCTTCTAAGCAGACTGTATCTGCCTAGAGGAAGAGTACCTTTTTCTAATTTGCACAGAAGTGCTAAATGTAATAGAAGGGGCACTGGTAGTTTCATGACCTTCCAAGCACATTTTTCTTTCAGAATTAAGGCATCTGGAGGCTGTATTCCAGCAGCTTTGCTGGAAGGGTGTTGTCCATTTTCTGCTGCTTATAGCAGAATATCTGAAACTGGGTAATTTGTAAAGAAAAGAAATTTCTTACCCTTATGGAAACAGAGTTCAAGGGCAAGGTGCTGTATCTGGTGAGGACCTTCTTGCTGGTAGGGACTCTGCAGAGTTCCAAGGTGGTGCAGGGCATCACATAACAAGGGGGTCCAGCACGGTAGCTCATGTCTCTCTTCCTCTTCTTATAAAGTCACCAGTCTCATTCTCAGAATAACTCATAAATTTTTTAAACCACTAATCTGCTAACCCATGAATGGTCTAACCCATTAAGTGGGCAGAACCTTTATGATTCAATCACCTCTTAAAGATTCCACCTCTCAATACTGCCACAATCAGGGATTAAATTTCTACATGAGGGCAGCACCTGTGGCTCAGTCGGTAGGGCGCTGGCCCCATATACTGAGGGTGGCAGGTTTGGACCCGGCCCCGGCCAAACTGCAACAACAACAACAAAAATAGCCCACGTTGTGGTGGGCACCTGTAGTCCCAGCTACTCAGGAGGCTGAGACAAGAGAATCTCCTAAACCCAGGAGTTGGAGGTTGCTGTGACGCCATGGTACTCTACCAAGGGTGATAAAGTGAGACTCTGTCTCTACAAAAAAAAAAAAAAAAAAATTTCTACGTGAGTTTTGGAAGGGAAAATATTAAAACCCAGCAAGGATAGACTCAGGAATTTGAGGTTTGATAATTGTTACTATGACCCCAATGGGAGTAAGCCCAGATTTTTCTAAGCCTTGGAAAATGCAGATCACATTCATTGATTTTAATTTATACCTTATAAAATGACTTCAATATGAAAAAAACAGGTTTTTGTTTTTTAGTGCAAAGTTAATTTAAGGTGACTTTTCAGACAAGAATGCATATTTTTTATTTCCCATCTTTAGTTTCTCACTCTTTTTTTTTTTTTCAAGAGTATGTGGGAAGTTATTTAACCTGCCTTCAAAGAGCATGTATAATTTGGTTCTAAGTGTGGAACAATACATTTTATTTAAATGTTCAGGACATTATGTAGTTCTAGAAGAGATTTTTTAAAAAAGTATTTTAAAAGCAAAGGTGTTAAATACAGCAATTTACTCCCAATGACATTACACGCTGCCTAGTCAGATTGTTTTTCAAGAAACACACACATAGAATGTTATGTGTTAATCAGACTCCTGTTCAATATAAAAATGATTAGGGCATAAACATTTCATAATAGGAAGTTATGATTGAGGACTGAGAATAATATCTCCCGACTTGCTCTGTGGAACAGATAATCAACTTGTCTTTCAAAGACAAAACCTGCAGTGAATGTTTTACTTGGGAAATAAATGAAATTGATTATGTATTCTCAGCAAAAAAAAAAAAAAAAAAAAAACCACTGTAATTACTTTCAATCTCCTCATAAAATATTTTTTTCACTAGAAGAGATCTTCAAAATTGTTAAGAGA
>NW_003852400.1:24661106-24700874 GCF_000181295.1 Otolemur garnettii
CAGAGTCTCACTATGTTGCCCTTGGTAGAGTGCCATGGTGTCACAGTAACCTCCAACTCTTGGGCTTAAGCGATTCTCTTGCCTCAGTCTCTCAAGTAGCTGGGACTACAGGTGCCTGCCACAACGCCTGGTTATTTTTTTTGTTGCAGTTCTCATTATTGCTTTAGCAGGCCCAGGACGAGTTCAATCCCTCCAGCCTCAGTAAATGTGGCCGGCACCCTACCCACTGAGCTATGGGTGCTGCAGTAATAGGATATTTTGAAACAAGTTCATACATTCTTAGCCCTCACCCTTTTCAAGGGCATTGATTGGTTGAGTCAAATGAAGCAAGAGATACTTTTTCTTCTCCTCAGCCTCCATGGGAGGGTGAAAGATAAGGAAGACAAGCTATTACGAGCACAAACTGAGCTCCAGCTTTGGAGAGTCAGCCCAAGGGGGAACCTTGCCCTTAGTAGGGAAGCTGTAGTCACATCTTCCCTTGTGACAGAACTTTAGGGAAACACTTGAAAATATCTCCCAGTGAAAACTCCTCTCACCGGGAATCTGTCAAACCCACAAATTTCATTTGTGTTCATCCAATACAACCCTTCCTCCTCAATCAAATTTACTACGATCTTGACAAGCTGGAAACCAACAAGACACAATTTATCAAAGATGAGTCCTTTGCTGTATGTGTGTGTAGGACAAATTTATGTGCTCTGTAGAGGATACAAAGATAAATGAGAAGTAGTCACTGCCAAGGATGATGATAAAGATATTTAGTCACTAGTATGACACTAACTAGAAGTTAGTGGAGCTGACTGGAGCCATCAGGGAGATGACTAGAAAAGAAGCCAATTAGAAAGAGGTTTTAAAAAATTCAACCAGTATTCTCATCCCACCAAAGTCTCTATCCTTATGAAGCTGAGTAATGCAATAGAATGAATAGGAAAACATACTAACGTAGATAAAGATCAACTGTAATGTGTCATTAAATACTGTGGGCTGGAAGTGTATGCATGTGAGTGCTGCGGAGTGAATATAGGTGTGGATGTAAAGGAGATGAACCTCAAAGAACAGATATGAAAAGATGGAGATGGAGAGGACATTCAAGAGAGAAAGAATGGCCTGAAGAAAAGTCTAAAGGCAAGAAATCATGGGAATCTTTACAGAAACCCCAAATAAATAGTCTAAGGTGTCTGGAAAACAGGTATATTAGGAATATATATTAAATATCAGGGGTTTCCCCATATCATGTAAAGTCTACTAGACAAGCAAGTGTGTTTCAAAGTAATTTTTAGGTAATAGTGAATACCTGACTTTTTTTTTTTTTTATTAAAAAGGAGCCTGACTGGAGCCATCAGGGAAATGAAAGTATTCCATCTGGAGCCATTCTTCTCATCTCCTCTGGAGGAAGTCAGACTAATGGACCCCAATGATGCTCAAGTCCTAATTTCCAGAACCTGTGAATATGTTACCTTGCATGGAAAAAAGGAATCTGCCAATGTGGGGGAGGTCATGGACCTCTATTCAGTTGTAGAAAGAATCCTAGAGGGTTTGGAGCACACAATAAAATCATGTGAGCATTGAAAGCATCTGTCACAGACAGATACTGTGAGAAGTACCTCACCTTTCCTGCTAAATTTGGGAATAGAGAAAGGAGACCATGAGTCAAGGAATGAAGTGGACTCTAGATCCTGGAATAGCCCTCAGTAGAAGATAAACAAGAAAATGGGATCTCAGTGCTGTACCTTCAAAGAATTGAATATTAGCAACAAGCTGAAGAAGCAGGAAACAGATGCTCCCCTACAACTTCCAGAAGGGAATGGGAACACAGCCATAGGCAACATGATTTTAGCCTGGTGAAACCTATACTGGACTTCTGGCCTACAGAACTGTCGCAAAATAAACCTGTGTTTAAGCTCCAAAAAATTGTGATTATTTGTTATTGAAGCAATAGAAAACTAATATAAATACCTTGGAGGCACATTGGTTTCCTTTTAGTTCTTCCAATGAGTCATGTGCCACTTTGCACACACTCTTACATCTAACTGGTCTGCCTTGTCGTGTGTTCATGAGGTCTGTTTCTTCCTGACTGAATGAATGTGGGGAGATTGTGTGTTTCCAGGAATTTGTCCATTTTCTCTATGTTTTTGAGTATGTAGAGATTTTCATAGTATTCACAGATAATATTTTGTATTTCTGTGTTATCAGTTGTTATATCTCCTTTTCCATTTCTGATTAAGCTTATTTGGGGTCTTTTCTATTTCTGGTTAATCTAGCAAGAGGTCTCTCAATTTTGTTTATCTTTTCCAAGAACCAACTTTTTTTTTCATTGATCCTTTGTAATCTTTGTTTCCCATTTCCCATTCCTGACTTTACTTACTTTTTCTTTTGCTGGCTTTGCCATTCACAATAGCAAATAGAATACCTAGGAATATACTTAACCAAGGAGGTGAAAGATATCTAAGAAGACGTTGAGGAAAGAAATCACAGATGACACACATGGAAAAATATGTCTAGAATCAACATTGTTGAAATGTCCATACCACCCAAAGTAATTTATAGAGTCAATATTATCCCCATTAAAACACCAATGTCCTATTCCAGAGATCTGTAAAAAATGATTCTACTTTATTTGGAAGCAGAAAAGAGCCTGAGTAGCCAAAGCATAAGTAAAAAGAATGAAGCTAGAGACATTACTTTACCAGACTTCAAATTACTACAAGCATATTGTAACCCACACAGCATGCTATTGGAACAAAAATAAAGACATAGCCAATGAAACATAAGAGAGAACCCAAATATAAAACCATCCACATTGGGGGAGGGGCAAGATGGCCGACAGGAACCAGCCTCCCACAGAAGCTTCCGTCCAGAGGGAAGGATAAACTCCAAAAAATACCCAGCAAAGTTGAAGACTAGGAGCCCAGCTGAGAGAGAAGAGTGATATCTGCAGGACAGCTCTGCTGAGGCAAGTTGCCACTCCTAGAAAGCAATCTACAGGTACATAATACATCTCAATGGAAAAGAGTCCATCCCCTCTCCCAAGAAAGTTGTGTTTTTCTCTTTGTTTTCTCTTTGCCTGCTTCTGTAAGTTTCCAAAAGGTGAGCAGTGAACTGAGGACCTATTATCTCATCCCACACGTGAGAGCTACAGAAAGTGGGGTTTACTCCCCTAGAGGGATCCTGCTGAGACTATAAACACCCTCTCACCAGGCAGAAAAATTGAACTAATGTTTTGCTGCCATTTTGAATTTCCAGTCCACCCTTCCCCCCTTGCCTGCAGAGGCAGTGAGAGGAGGCCCAAGAGCAGCGTCATCCCAACCCTGCGGGACCAAGTACCCTGTCCCAGTCCTACACCCAGAAAACTTCTTGAGCTGCATGTTCCCTGCATGGCTGCTGGCATTCCCATTTCCAGGCACCCTCGAGGGGTAGCCCAAGGACTGATAGAGACCCACATTCCTGGAATCCCAGGCCTGGTGGCCCAAGGACTGAGAGAGGATGGTCAGTTGAGAGGGAACCACACTGGAGAGGCAGTACCCTGAGGTGAAGAGCAGCAGCCGCAGCAGTGGGAACAATAAAGCTCACACCCCTGAGACTTTTCTGGACAGACATGCCCTGTCTCTCCAGGCAACCAGAGGAAGTTGGCATCTTCTCCAGTGGCAGCCAATGGTGGAATGATTTGGGGATGGTCTTCAAATGATGCAAATTCAGCACGGGGCAGAATCAGTGGAAAAACTCTGGCAACCTGAATAACCAGAGAAGATCAACTACTCCAAGGAAGGATAGGGCAGATGCAATTGAAGATCCCATCCATAAACAGAAGGCTGAGATGTCAGAAATTGAGTTCAGAGTCTGGATAGCAAATAAGATCAACAGAATGGAGGAAAGGAGGGAATTAGAATTTCAAATTATTCAAAAGATGTCTCAAGAAATCAATGATTTCAAAGACAAAATTACCAAAGATTTTGACACATTGAGACAAGAGCTTACACCCTTAAAGATCTGAAAAATACAGTAGAATCCCTCCATAACAGAATGGACCAGGCAGAAGAAAGGATGTCTGACACTGAAGACAAAGCTTTTGAATGCACCCGAGCTCTCAAAGGTGAAGAAAAATGGAGAGCAAAAATGGATCACTCTCTCAGAGTGTTCTGGGATAATTTGAAGAAAACTAATATTCATCTTATAGGAATCCCTGCAGGCGACGAAGTTGCTTCACAAAGCACAGAGGCTCTACTTCATGAAATTATGAAAGAGAACTTTCCAGACATGCCAAGAGATTCTGAAATTCAGATAGCAGATAGTTTCAGAACCCCAGCACAACTCAACCTGAACAAGACACCCCCCAGGCATGTCATAATTACCTTCACTAAAGTTAATATAAAAGAGAAAATTCTGAAAGCAGCTAGACATAAGAAAACCATAAAGTACAAGGGGAAGAATACTAGAATAACTGCAGATCTCTCTGCAGAAAACTTTCAGGCTAGAAGAGGTTGGTCATCAACTTTTAATTTCCTAAAACAAAATAACTTTCAACCCAGGATCCTGTATCCAACTAAACTGAGGTTTATTTATGATGGAAAAATTAAATACTTTAATGACATTCACACGTTAAAGAAATTTTTCATAACTAAACCAGCCCTCTAGAATATTCTCGGACCTATCCTCCATAATGACTAGTATAATCCTCCACCACATAAGTAAACTCACACAGAAAATTTTGGTCAAAACCCAACTTCCACACTGGCAAAAGGATTAAAGATGTCCACTGGACTTTTGAAAAACTTGATACCCAAAATTATACCAGACTTATCAATATTCTCAATCAATGTGAATGGTTTAAATTGCCCTCTAAAGAGGCACAGGCTGGCTGACTAGATACAAAAACTCAGGGCAGATATCTGCTGCATACAAGAATCTCATTTTACCTTAAAAGACAAATATAGACTCAGGATGAGGGATGGTCATCTATATTCCAGGCAAATGGAAAGCAGAAAAAAGCAGGTGCTGCAATTTTATTCACAGATACTATAGGCTTTAAACCAACAAAAATAAGCAAGGATAAGGCTGGTCACTTTATATTTGTTAAGGGTAATACTCAATAAGAAGAGATTTCAATCATCAATATTTATGCACCGAACTAGAATGCACCTCAATTTATAAGAGATACTCTAATAGGCATGAGCAACTTGATCTCTCCCAAATCCATCATCAGAGATTTTAATATTCTTTTGGCAGTGTTGGATAGATCCTCCAACAAGAAGATCAGTAAAGAAATTTTAGATTTAAACTTCACCATTTAGCACTTGGATTTAATGGACATCTACAGAACATTTCATCCTAACAAAACTGAGTACACATTTTTCTCATCAGCCCATGGAACATACTTCAAAATTGACCATATCTTAGGTCACAGGTCTAACCTCAGCAAAAAAAAAAAAAGAATAGAAACTATTCCTTGCATCTTCTGAGACCATCATAGAATAAAAGTTGAACTCAGTAACAACAGGAATCTGCAGACTCATACAAAAATATGGAAGCTAAATAAGCTTATGCTGAATGATAGGTGGGTCAGAGACAAGACCAAGATGGAAATTACCAAATTTTTGGAACAAAATGATAATGAAGATACGAGTTATCAGAACCTCTGGGATACCACAAAGGTAGTCCTAAGAAGGAAATTTATAGCACTGCAAGCCTTCCTCACGAAAATAGAAAGAGAGGAAGTTAACAATGTAATGGGACATCTCAAGCAACTGGAAAAGGAAGAATATTCCAATTCCAAACACAGCAGAAGAAAAGAAATAACCAAAATTAGAGCAGAATTAAATGGAATTGAAACAAAAGGATTATACAACAGATCAATAAATCAAAAAGTTGATTTTTTGAAAAGGTCAATAAAATAGATAAACCTTTGACCAACCTAACCAAGAAAAAAGAGTAAAATCTCTAATTTCATCAATCAGAAATGATAAAGATGAAATAACAACAGATCCCTAAGAAATTCAAAAAATCCCTAATGAATATTACAAGAAACTTTATTCTCAGAAATATGAAAATCTGAAGGAAATTGACCAATACTTGGAAGCACGCTACCTTCTAAGACTTAGCCAGAAGGAAGTGGAAATGTTGAACAGGCCTATATCAAGTTCTGAAATAGCATAAACTATACAAAATCTCCCCCCAAAGAAGAGCCTGGGACAAGATGGTTTCACGTCAGAATTCTAGCAAACCTTTAAAAAGGAACTAGTACCTATACTACTTAACCTTTTCCAAAATATAGAAAAAGACAAAATACTACCCAACACATTCTATGAAACAAACATCACCTTGATCCCCAAACCAGGAAAAGACCCAACAAAGAAAGAAAATTACAGACCAATATCACTAATGAATATTGATGTGAAAATATTCAACAAAATGCTAACAAACAGAATCCAGCAAGACATCAAACAAATTATACACCACGACCAAGTGTCTTTTATCCCAGGATCTCAAGGCTGGTTCAACATACATAAATCTATAAATGTAATTCATCACATAAACAAAATAAAAAATAAAGACCATATGATTCTCTCAATTGATGCAGAAAAAGCTTTGGATAATATCCAGCATCCCTTTATGATCAGAACACTTAAGAAAATTGGTATAGAAAGGATATTTCTCAAATTGATAGAGGCCATCTATAGCAAACCCACAGCCAATATTGTATTGAATGGAGTTAAACTTAAATCATTTCCATTGGCTTGGCGCGTGTGGCTCAAGTGGCTAAGGTGCCAGCCACATATACCTAAGGTGGTTGGTTCGAATCCAGCCTGGGCCCACTAAACAACAATGACAGCTGCAACCAAAAAAAAAAAAAATGCCAGGTTTTGTGACAGGCGCCTATGGTCCCAGCTACTTGGGAGGCTGAGGCGGGAGACTTGCTTGAGCCCAGGAGTTGGAGGTTGCTGTGAGCTGTGATGTCATGGCACTCTACCCAGGGAGACAGTTGAGGCTCTGTCTCAAAAATAAAAAAAAAAATCATTTCCATTCAGATCAGGAACCAGGCAAGGTTTCCCATTCTCTCCATTGCTCTTTAACATTGTAAGGGAAGTTTTAGCCATCACAATTAGGGCAAAAAGGCAATCAAGGGTATCCATATAAGATCAGAAGAGATTAAACTTTCACTCTTTAGAGATGATATGATTGTATACCTGGAAAACACCAGAAATTCTACTACAAAACTCTTAGAAGTGATCGAGGAATACAGCAGCATCTCAGGTTACAAAATCAACACTCATAAATCGGTAGCCTTTATATATACTAACAGTAGTGAAGCTGAAAAAATAGTCAAGAACTCTATTCCATTCACAGTAGTGCCAAAGAAGATGAAATATTTGGGAGTTTACCTAACAAAGGGCGTGAAAGATCTCTATAAAAAGAACTATGAAACTCTAAGAAAAGTAATAGCTGAAAATGTTAACAAAAGGAAAAATGTACCATGCTCATGGCTGGAAAGAATTAACATTGTTAAAATGTCCATACTACCTAAAGCAATATATAATTTTAATGCAATCCCTATTAAAGTTCCATTGTCATACTTTAAAAATCTCAAAAAATAATACTTCATTTTACATGAAATCAGAAAAAAACTCAAATAGCCAAGACATTACTCAGAAATAAAAACAAAGCAGGAAGAATCACGCTACCAGACATCAGAATATACTATAAATCCATAGTGATCAAAACAGCATGGTATTGGCACATAAACGGAGAGGTAGATGTATGGAACAGAATAGTGAACCAAGAGATGAGCCCAGCTACTTACCACTATATGATCTTTAACAAGTCAATTAAAAACATTGAGTGGGGAAAAGATTTCCTATTTAACAAATGGTGCTGGGTGAACTGGCTGGTGACCGGCAGAAGACTGAAACTAGATCCACACCTTTCACCACTAAGATAGACTCTCACTGGATTAAAGATTTAAACTTAAGACATGAAACTATAAAAATACTAGAAGAAAGTGTAGGGAAAACACTTGAAGAAATCAACCTGGGCAAAAATTTTATGAGGAGGACCCCTGGGCAATGGAAGCAACATCAAAAATACACTACTGGGACCTCATCACACAAAAAAGCTTCTGAATAGCCCAGAACACAGTGAGTAAAGGAAGCAGACAGCCCTCAGAATGAGAGAAGATATTTGCTGGTTATGTCTCTGACAAAGGTTTAATAACCAGAAGCCACAGAGAACTCAGAAGGGAACAACTGATGCAAAAAAAGCTTTGGATAATATCCAGCATCCCTTTATGATCAGAACACTTAAGAAAATTGGTATAGAAGGGATATTTCTCAAATTGATAGAGGACATCTATAGCAAACCCACAGCCAATATTGTATTGAATGGAGTTAAATTTAAGTGATCTCATCTCAGAGTAGGCAAGGGACTTTAAGAGAAACTTCTCTGAAGTAGATAGGCGCATGGCTTACAGATATATGAAAAAATGCTCACCATCCTTAATCATCAGAGCAATGCAAATCAAAGCTACTTTGAGATACCATCTAACACCAATGAGATTAGCCCATATTATAAAATCCCAAAATCACAGATGCTGGTGTGGTTGTGGAGAAAAGGGAACACTTCTACACTGCTGGTGGGATTGTAATCTAATATGTTCCTTTTGGAAAGATATCTGGAGAACACTTAGAGAACTAAAAATAGACCTACCATTTAATCCTATAATTCTTCTACTAAGTATACATCCAGAAGACCAAAAATCACACTACATTAAAGATATCTGTATCAGAATGTTCATTGCAGCCCAATTCATAATTGCTAGGTCATGGAAGAAGCCCAAGTGCCCATCAACCCATGAATGGATCAATAAATTGTATATATACACCATGGAATATTATGCAGCCCTAAAGAAAGATGGAGACTTTACCTCCTTCATGTTTACATGGATGGAGCTGGAAAATATCCTTCTTAGCAAAGTATCTCAAGCATGGGAGAAAAAGTATTCAATGTACTCAGCCCTACTATGAAACTAATTTATAGCTTTCATAGGAAAGCTATAACCTAATTTTAGGCCAAGAATATGGGGATAGGGGAGAGGGAGGGGAGAGGAGGTCAGAGGATGGGTGGAGGGAGGGTGATTGGTGGGATCATGCCTATGGTTCATCCTATAAGGGTACATGTCAATCTTTCTAAATGTAGGATATAAATGTCTTAAGAGAATAACTAAGAAAATGACATGAAGGCTATGTTAACAAGTTGGATGAGAGTATTTCAAACTGTATATAGAAACAGAACACTGTACACAATGATAGTATTAATGTACACAGCTATGATTAAAAAAAAAAAAAGAAGAAGAAGAAAAAAACATCCACATACAGCCAATTGATTTTGACAAAGTAGACAACAGTATATACTGGGAAAAATAAGCCCTATGCAATAATGGTTCAGGGGAAATTGGATGACCATGTGCACAAGAATGAAATAAAATCCAGTTCTCTCATCACTCACAAAATGAATTTGTGATATATAAAATATTTCAATATAAGGCATAAAAGTATAAGAATTCTAGAAGAAAATGTTGAGAAAACTCTTTTAGATATTAACCCAGCTAAAGAATTTATGAAGCGAAGACCCCAATGGCAATCACAGCAATAACAACAACAACAACAAATTAATGAGAGTTGGTTAAATTAAAAAGCTCTGCAAAACTAAGGACTCCCTACTCAGACTGGGAGAAAATATTTACAAGCTATACATTCAATAAATGGCTAATAACCAGAATCTATAAAGAATTCAGACAAATCAGCAAGAAAAAGCAAACAGACCAATTAAAAAATGGACAAGAGACATAAATAAAAATTTTTCAAAGAAGTTAGACAAAATGTTTGATAAACATATGAAAAATTGCTCAACATCACTTATCATCAGGAAAATGCCAATAAAAACCAGAATGAGATAGTATAGTGAGAGTAGCTTTTATTCAAAGCCCCTATATGACATATGCTGGTATAGATGCAGAGAGAAAGTTTATAGTACTGGCCCACAAATGGGCCTGCAGTAACACTAGTCAAATTTACATTTTGATTCTACTACTTTCTTCAGAATTTCCTGTGTCAAGCATATTGAAAAATATCTACCATGTATCCTACGGTCAATGTAAACTGCAGTGACCAAAGGTCTCATTTGCTTTTCTTCCTTGTTCTAGAAGCTGTGACTAGTTCCTGGTCTCTGAGAAATGGGTCAGGTCATCAAGCCAAGTGGGTACCTGGTATATTTCAGGTGTATTCTATAGGCAAAATGCCTATATGCCTCTGGCCAAAAAAGCCATTTAAGAGAGAGAGCAGTGAAAAGACTTTGTGCGGGCACACTTGTAAGAAACTGAGGCAGAATCCCATGTGGCCAGGTTGGTTGTAAGCCTTACATGACCACGGCTTTGGCTGAAATAGCATTTACTGCATTAAGGAATTAAGGTTGACTTTATAAGGCCAATAAAAAATCCCTTTGGAAAACTGGCTAGATATCCATCAGTAACCTTTCCTGATCTGTGGTAAGTAACAAAGATTGTTTGCTGTTGGGTCTGGGAATGGAAATGTGCTTGGGGACCTCAAGAGAAAAGGAATTTACCCAATACATACAGGTATCTAATGGCACAGATGAAACTTGGACATATGATAGGCTTTTGAGAAGTCCAGCCTGAAAATTCCTTATAAACGGTTCCAGCAAAAAAGGCCTACAAGGGAGCAGAGGTTTGCACACAAATTCCTGGATACCCAAGAAGTTTCTTTATGCCTTGTTTAAAGATTGAAGTAACAGCCTCCAAAGGGCAAGGCCAGCAAGGGCAGGTATTCAATCTACCCTGTTCCTCCATAGCCTCAGGCATTATCAGATAAGAACAAAGAAGTAATGGCTAACAACATGTTCTCCATTAAGTTATGTTATATTAGGTTATGTTAAAAGGGTTATGTCAAAAGGTGTATGTTGAGTGGATTATTGGAAGCTAATCACAAGGTAGTCACATGATGTTTAAATGGATCAATGAGGTCATTGCTGTATTATGCACATGTACAAAATATAAACCAACCACAAATAAAGAAACTCGCCATTTTGCCTGAGCGAGCAGATGGTCACCTTTATTTAAAACGCAATTTCAATAAGCATGCTTATTCTCCACAACATTGCTTTTCTGCAAGACCCATACGGCAACAGGATTCCAGGAGCTGATCAGGTGTAGGCAATGGGGTGAGGAGGAAAGGATACAGGTTTGTGTCCCTGTGTCCTTTGATAACTGTGGCCCATTTATCTTGCTCACTGGCTGGATTATCTCAAAGATTTTGCTTAACTTCTTTGAACTTTACCTGTAAAACAGGAAAAAATAATAAAGTATATAAAAATGGAAGGAAAAATTATGTAAAAGTTCTCTGTTAAGGGTTATTTTCACATCCAAATCCATATTAAGCCATCTATCCATTTATCTAGCTTTCTAGAACCATCTTGTTTCTACTTAGTTCTGATAATAGTGAACTCTGAAGTTTTGTGCACTGAGTTCAGGTATTATAATTGTAAAAATACAATGCCAGATAAGAAAAAACCTACTTAAGTAGTAATAACTAATCCAAAATTTTCTTAAGAATGCTTTCTTATCATGTCATCTTTGAATCACCATTTTTTAATTTCATTTCTGAGTGAAATTATATAATGCTAACAAGTTTTCCTAGTGCTGTAGCTTAGGAAACAAAGACAGTTCATCTGGTGGAGTATTTGTGCTTAGAATTTCCTACAAGTCAGTACTTTCCACATTTTGCTATGATATTCCCTATAACATGCAATTGTGCAAGCCAGTGCCAAAGGTGATTTGAATATGTTATTGAGAACTAGATAAGCAGAAGAAAATTTCCAGATTTCGCTGGCATGTGGTGTTACAGTGGCAGTAAGTCTGTACACATTTCAGTATAGAGTAGGCCTTCCTAATACATGGGAAGTCCAGGCACTTGTGGAATTTTCCTCCTTCCAGTGTTTGGAAATACTATCAGAGTGATGGTCTCTCCTGTACTTAAAAACCATTTCAGTCCTACCTTCATCTTCAGACTCCTGGTCAGTTTGTTCTGCTTCCACTGACCTGCTGTTGCTCCCATAGTGACCTAAAGGACTAATAGGAAGTGGGGCAGGAAAAGAGATGCTCACTGGAGCACCTGCTCTCAGGTGTCACATGGCTCTATTTCTTCTCCTTCTGCTTCTCCTTTCCCAAACAGGAAACTCTGAGGCATATCAATTCAGACCAGTATGTTATTCAAGGAAATGGAAAACGAATAACAATGCCATTAGAATTGGAAAAAGAATGAAAGTTTCTCGAAACAGTGAGGGAGAGAGGTTGAGACAGGGAAGGAGCACTGTTGAGCACATTATTGAGCTGGACATGGGGACTCAATCCCACCAGTGACCTTTGAAGGAAGTCTATGGAAGCTCCATAGAATTGTCCCTCAGAAGGACTCTTGTCCTTTGCTGGTGAAGGTTGTCTCTAGGGGCACTAACTTCCTGACACTTTCGGGCTGGCTTTGTGATCAAGTTTAATAAGCTCCTCTAGCTTTAGAGAAGGGCCCCAGGCAGAAAAGTGGAGTAACTCAGATGCAGATGCTGACAGGAACTGTCCTTCACTGCTGCAGCTGAAATCAGCAGTGGGCTGAGATGTGACACAGGATGCAAAATACATCTATCACAACTAGTGTCAGTGAAAGTCACCCCAGTGCTTATGCTTGTAACTTTCATGCAATGAAAAGAACACATCTGGGCAGTGCCTGTGGCTCAAAGGAGTAGGGCACCAGCCCCATATTCTGGAAGTGGTGGGTTCAAACCTGGCCCTGACCAAAAAAAGGAAGGAAAAGAAAAGAACACATCATCAGGTTAAGGGATGTTGACAGTTCCTACAGCGCCAAACACTTGCTCTATTTCAAGAACTGGAAGGAAATATGGTCAAGTATAATGTGTGAATCTTTAACTTCAGAGCCAGACAGATTGGGGACAAAGTCCTTGTTTCACCACTTAATGGTTGCATGTTTTTGCAAATTACTCAATTTACTTGAGCCTCAATTTTCTCATCAATAAAATAATAGTAATGTTACTAGCTGCTTCATGCAATTATGATGGGAAGTAATCTGATGCCTAGCACAGTGTCTGGCACAAAGCAGCCAGCTAGTAAACCTCAGTCCCTTTCTCCTACTTTACAAAAAAGGATTATTTCCCCTCATATACTTACTACATGAAATAGCAATTCATGTCTGAATTATAGTTTGAATGTCATTTAAGAATTTTTGATAGTCCTTGGTGTTTTAGTTTATTATTATTTTAGTTTATTCCCTTAACTATGACTTCCCAGTATATCCTAATTATACCCAAGCTTGAAAAATACAAGACTGCCCTAAACTGGTCCAGAGAAACTTTTATGCACGATCTGACACAGTAAGGCCTGCTCAGCAATTCCTACTGATCAGCTTTCGAGTCTTAACATTTCAAGGACATTCAGGTTCCATGACATAGGTAGGCATAAACTGAATAATAAAATAGGGAAACCCACTCCTGAGCTTTTGAATCAACATCTCCAGTGAGAGATGTGGGTCAGGATTATGGATTTTGGGTAAAATTATTCTGAAACATAGCCAGGTTTAGAAATTTTCATTCAAGAAGCTACTTTATAAGCGCAAAATCATCAGGATTAAAAAGAATCTTAACATTTGGGGGGTTGAACTTTACTTGGTTTTATTTCCTTTATGCCCTTTGTCTCCCTATCTCCCCACCAGAATTCAAGGTCTGGAAGAAAAAAGGCAGGTTTTGTGTGTTACTTTATAACATTTCCTGTGAACACTTTATCATCGAATTTTCTCCGTGATCTTGCAGGGCTACAGATAGAGAAGATGAGCCTCAGGGGACTGATTAATTTCCACATTCAGTGGCAGAGCCAGGAACTCAAATACGGGGTTTTTAAATTTTATTTATTTATTTATTGCTTTTTAGCAGGTTCTCATTCTGTCACCCAGGCTGGAGGGCAGTGGTGTTATCACAGTTCACAGCAACTTCAAACGCCTAGGCTCAAGTGATCCTCCAGCCTCATCCTGTTGAATAGCTAAGACTATAGATATGTGTCACCATGCCTGGCTAATGTGTTCTCATTTTTTGTAGAAATGAGTGAGATCTTGCTATATTGCTCAGGCTGGTCTTGAACTTCTGAGCTCAAGAAACCCTCCCACTTGGGCCTCCCAAAACGCTAGGATTTCAGGCATGAGGCAATGCGCCAGGGCTGAACACAAACCTTCTTTCAGTGCTTCATTATTATATTTTCACTGAATCACATGAATTCCGCCTAGTTTTTCAGTTTTCAAAGCTTTTCTTCTTCTTCTATATTCAGAAAAACCTTGTCAAACATTTTGGCATAAAACAGGACTTTCATGGGGCAGAATGTTGACACTGAGATGAAATAACAATGATTCTAACTAATTTATTCATAAATATGTAAAATACTCATATCAAATGTGTTAAAGAAATGATCCTTCTGCCAACACATTTAATTTAGGTAGAAAATATTTGCTTTGCTGACTGGCTGATTAATAAACATCAAATAATTACATCATTAAAATAATAATTTGTCAGAAAGTGTGGTGGCCCCTAAACAGGCATAATCCATTGCTTCTCCTTAAATAGCACAGTGATACGACTCATTTTATTAAGCTGAAATTTGCTGATATATTAATTTATATTTCTGACCTTGAAGTTAATTTAGAATGAATTTTAATCATTTTCCTATAAATCCCATATATTCTTGAACTCCTAACCTATGACTACAAAATAAGGTTAGACTTTTTCTTTATATGTAAAGTTTAATGGAATGAACCCTTATTGACTTCCTGGTAGAAATCAGCTTCCCTCAGTTGCCATCTCTTCCATCAGTTGCCACTGATTTCTAGAAATTTCTCAGGGCATTGCCCCCATATCTCTCATTTTTCCTCTTTTCTTTCCTCCTTTTGCTGGTAGGCTACCTCCTCTGGGGCAGGTGACTCCTTGGTTATTATCTCAGCTCTAGGCCCAGTAGTCTTCCCCTGATATCATCACTAATAGCTTCAGTTACCCTGATTGCCATTCACTGAGACTAAACCATACAGTTAAAAAGAGTTTACTGCAAGCTCGGGGAGAATGCCAGTTTTAGAATGCCATTCTGTAGCATCTGGTTTTAGGTTACTTCCCAAGAACAATGGGCAGATACTTCTTTATGCCTGTGTGACTAGAACAGCTTAACAATGGAGGTTATCTCCATGGATCAATACCAATATCTGCTATAGACTATTTAAACAGCCTGCACTCTCTGGAAGGGCCATTTTCCATCTTTATATCTTTTAAGGTACATCATTTGATTCAGGTACATTTTTTTCAATCATGCTTGCAGTGCTGCTGCTTTCCATGGTTAACCAAGTTTATTCAATACTTACTTAAATTGATATAGGAACTCTTTATGCTAGTAAGAAAAAATATGACATAAAGCCTTATATTAGTCTTCCAAGGACAAAAATCAACTTTTTTTCCCCATAGGCCAGAAAAAGGAGAACATAAACTTCATCAGATGCAGTAAAATACACTCCAGACCTAATAGTGGTCAAAGAATGGAGGACTGTAAGAAACACAGTGAAAGTAAGGAGAGGGAAAAGTAGTGATGGTAACATGATTAAGGCACAAGACAGGGAAAAATACACACAGCTGCACACATGTACGCCTACACATTAAAACATCATACACCCAGGACCATCACACAAGTAAAATAAGATGGGAAAGATGGCAAACCAAGACCAGGAAACATACCCAGAAATCATGGGCAACATGATGGTGATCTGTCCCCTGGAGTATACCAAATAACAACTTAAAACTGGGATTTTTGTTTAACTATAGGCACAGAGAAGTAAATCTGAGAGTAAATCACAATTCCTATGACAATTCCTCTGACCCCCAAACCAGTACCCATCCCAATTCAAAAAAGATCTTTAAAGTAAAAATTATATATTTTTAAATTAAATCACAACTGGGTACATTAATGCATTATGTAAATGTACATTAATGCATTATTTTAAATTAAATCATAACTGGGTACATTAATGCATTATGGAGTACAATGTGAAATGCTTATATCAAACTGGTAAACATAACCATCACCCTCACTTATTTATTGTGGTAAGACATTTATACTCTACTCTTAATAGTTTTGAAATGTACCATTGTGTTGTGCACACTAAGGTGAGGTTCCAACAAATACATTCCCTCTTCCCAGGCTCCCCTCTCCCCTCATCCTTCTCTTCCCTTATTGTTCCTGGACTATACTTGTGTTTTATCATTTGTGTGAATGTGTAGGTGATTATATAGGTTTTGTAATAGTACTGAGTACATTGGATAATTTTTCTTCCATTCTTGAGATACTTTATTAAGGAGCTTTATGTTCCAGCTCCAGGCAGGTAAACATAAAAGTAGTGAAGTCTCCATCTTTTTTATAGCTGCACAGTATTCCATGGGATACACGCACCCCAATTTGTTGATCCATTCATGTGTTGATGGGCACTTAGACTGCTTCCATGACTAGGCAATTATGAATTGGGCTGCAATAAACATTCTGGTGCAAATGTCTTTGTTGTAAAATCATTTTTTATCATCTGGGTATAAACCTAGTAGAGGAATTGCAGGATCAAATAGTAAGTCTACATTAGTTCCTTGAGTATTTGCCAAATTTCTTTTTAAAAAGGCTGTATTTGCTTGTATTCCCATCAGCGAGTTCCCTTCTGTCCACATCCACACCAACATCTGTAGTTTTGGGATTTTGTGATGTGGGTTGATCATACTGGAGTTAGGTGATATCTCAAAGTGGTTTTGATTTGCATTTCTCTGATGATTAAAGATGGTGAGCATTTTTTCATGTGTTTGTAGGCCATACTCCTGTCTTCTTCAGAGAAGTTTCTGTCAAGAGACAAAATTATATTTTTAAATGCATAATTTAGGCTTCTATCTGCGTCAGTGAAAATGGATAAGATTTTACAATAACCTGCAAAAGAAATTAGTCTTTCCTCCAGAGATATAATACACTTATTTTAGGAAACCAAGTTAGGTGTTCTACAGCCACTTTAACAGTTTTAGCACAGAACCCTAAGCTATACATTCTCTAAACTTCAAGTTTCTATAAGTAGTTCTACAATTAAACCATTAAAAAAAAAAGTAGGCTATAGAATCTGACAAAGACAGGTTTAAAATCTGGTACTGACATTTACTAGCAGTGGAAATTTAACAAGTATATTTAACCTAAGATTGTTGTGGCTCTTGTTTTGTAAATAAGAATGGTGCAAAGTTCAAATGAGATAATGTATACAAAATGCCTAGCCAAGCACTGCCACACATCTTTTGTAAGGTTCTTTTGCCTTACTGAGAGCACACACTGGAAAATAAGATCCTCAGCATAGCATCCACAATCTTTGTGCATTATTTTCTGGTCTCACTGTGTCTTCTCAATCTCATTTTACTTAGGCAGCAGTCTTGGATGTATGACATATTTTAATATGTAGGTATATCTGCATGTGTATAAGTGGGTATTTTTTCCTGTCTTGTGCTTCAAATTTTATTAATCTCCCACATTTCATGCCTGGTAGTGCACTGGGTGCTTTAACAAGGCTTCTTTCAATGAACACCAAGTGAAAGACCCCTCATCCTGTTCTGGCAGGAATAGCTGACACTTGGTCCTCTTCTCTCACCAGGTTCTATTCTACGTGCTTTACATATGTAGCTCACTTTAATTTTCCCAGCACAACAAGAAGTAGGCCTTATTATGATCTCAGTTTTATGGACGATGAAACAGGAGGAGAAAGGTTAAGCAACTTGCCAAGATCCAGTAAGTTAGCAAGAGGGAGAGCTGAATTTCCAGCTCCAGTTGTCTGGATGCAGAATCTGTACTGATTTTATGAGCAAAGCACGTAAGATCCAGTCCAAAGATTCTAATACCTGCTACTGATCTTAATGTATTCTTGAAAAAAATAAAACTAGAAAAATTATAGAATTTATTTTTTTTAAGTTTGCATCAATTCAATATAAAACACATATGGAGACATGTCTGAAGAAATAGAGTTTCAGTTCTAAGAAGCCTGATATTCCACAGGGCTTAACGACCGTCATCCTTCATGACCTTGAATAAGTGTGGGAGGTTATGAGGTGGGATAATATGACATAAACCAAAGAGCTTTTATAGTTCTCCATGCCTATTATTTTAAGTAATGATATACATGACAGTAGCTTAGAAAGTTGAGCAAAGCTGCAACAAATAGCCACCAGATATAACTCCCATCTTTAATCCTTCACTTGTTCAAACTTTTACATGGCTCATTTATTCATTCAACAAATGGCTGAAAAAGTAAATGAGCCATGCTCATGCTCATGGTTGTTATGCTGATGCTAGTGCTGGAACTGTGAGAGTGAGAAAGATGCCTGTTCTGAGTGAACAAACTTTTCATTTGCAAGAGAGGGACAATAATCAAAGATCTATCAGGTTATGTGTTGTTTCTTTCTTTTATCATAATGTCTTACCTCCTTCCCCCATTTTTTCTTTCATGGTACCAAGAATGTTAATTTTTTCTCCTTCCCCACCTCCCCCAGTTATACCACAGTAGAAACCAACTTAAAAGAAATCCTTGACTTATTACCCAGATGAAGATTCTTAGCCATCCTTCCCAGAAACCAAACAAGTCTGAGCCTGGGGGATGGAGAATGAGAAGGTTCAGGGGCTACTCAAATGATATCAGGAGTGGGGAGGAAACTTTTTGTTATGAGATCCATATAGCATGGAAGAAAGATCAGAGAGAAAATGTAAACACTTATAAAGCTCCCAGAGGAAATGTACATACAGCCCTCTAAGCCTGGGATATTGTGTGCAATAATTATTAGCAATTACAATTATCATCCTCTTCATTGTTTTTCTATTTTAAACATGACCAGTCCTTTCAGCATCAGGGGATCCAAAAATCCATCTCCATTGTTGAATCTAGACTGCCAACACCCTGCCCCTGACACCTCACTCAATTGTCTCACTCTATCTGTCTTACCACTGCAGGCTTCTACAATAACCTGCAAGGTCCTACTCAGTTTCTCTCCTCTTTTGGCTTGGGGAAGGTTCCCCTACTGCCCATAGGTCTCCTATCTCTTATCATATGGATGACCTATGCTCATTTCTATACAAAAGTAGGAAGTGCATCTTCAGTGAGGAATAAGAATCCTCCAAATCAATACTTTGTCTATAGAAATCTAAATCTATTTGTATCAAAAAATATATGCATTCCCATGTTTAATGCAGCACTGTTCACAATAGCCAAGATATGGAATCAACCTAAGTATCTGTCCATGGATGAATGGGTAAAGAAATTGTACCTACACACAATGGAATATGATAAATCCATAAAAGAATGAAATCCTGCCATTTTCAACAACATGGATGGAATTGGAGAACATTATACTGAGTTAAATTGGCCAAGCACAAAAAGACAAATCTCACATGTTCTCACTCATATCTGGGAGCTAAAAAGTAAAACAATTGCTCTCCTGAAGACAGAGGGTAGAATGATGGTTACCAGAAGGTGGTAAAGGTAAAAAGGAGGCGAGTATAAAGTAGTGATGGTCAATTAGTATGAAAATATAATGAGTCAGTTAGACAGAATAAACAATATTTGATAGCACAACAAAGTGACTTAATCAGCAACAAGTTAGGATATACTTCAAAATAACTAAAAGAGTAGAATTAGAATGTTCCTAATGCAAAGAAATGATAGATACCTGGGGTAATAGATACCCCAGTTGCCCTGAATAGATTAGTTCACATTGTATGCTTAAGTCAAAATATCACATAAACCCTATAAAGACATACAACTATTGTGTACCAACAATAATTAAAAATAAAAAATTCCACATAAAAAAACCTACTTGTATGAATTCACCTTAAAGTAGGTACATACCCCACAAAAGTAAAGATTAGTTGATTTGCAGGTTTGAAAATCCAGAATAAGAGTTAGCATGGCAATTATTGCATTTACTCTGCAGCAAGCACTTAGGATTCTTTGCTGGATTGTGTTGGCAACTATACAAAACCCAGGAAGAAATGGCCTAATGCTTTAAAACTGTTACCTAAGTGAGTTAGGCAATGGGTCTGAGAAGTGCTAAGAGGACACACTGTTAAGAAGTGGGAATATACTTCCCGAGCTGAGTGGGACCTGGACAGCCTTACCATGATGAAATGGGTGGCAGATAATGCAATTGGAGGAACCCTGGCCATGGAGGCTGTGCCATGTGTTTCACAGGGCACAGAAATCCTCCACAGGGGCCAAGGTGATGTCTGCAGCAGCTGTTACCACCAGGGGTAACGTTTCTATGGGCGGCCTGGTGTCTACTCTGCAGTCGGGGGGGGGGCAGCTGGACTCTCCATGTCATCTAACATCTTTCTGCATGCCACTGGGTCGATTTGGGGAGCCTAGTTGGGGGATTCAAAAAATACATCTTCTTCTCTCCCAGCTGAAACTGAGGCTAAAAAGGACCAACTAACAGAAAATGTACCTGAAGATCAATCTTCAAAGTCCCCTCATTCAAATCCAAAAAACACAAGAAATAAAAATCATGTAAAAACAAAAAAGTGGGGATATGGAAGTTTCTAGAATAGCAACTCATGAAAGAGACATGTTAGAGTAGGACTAAAGTAAATTTTACAGACCAGAGCTCATGTGATAGATCTTCCAATTTTCAGTTATGGGACGGAGGGCAATTTAACACTTATAATCTTTATTTCCTCATTTTTGAGCAGGCATAGAAGCTCCCAGAGAGGCTGTCAGGATTAAGTCAGATATGAAAGTGTTGAGAACATTATTCTTTATTATTTGGGTATTCAATGATATCTTCTATTTTTCCTTTAGAACAAGAGGCTCAGAGATAGCTGGATGCCAGCTAGAGAATATCTAGGTCATGCATGGCTGATACTGTTCACATGGCTTTTGTGGTCATTAACTATATGCTTGAAATTAGTTCACTGCATTCTACTCCAACAGCCCCCCCCCATGAGACTTATTCTAAAAGACAAAATATTCGAAGTTAGCAAAATGTGTAATGTACAAAAAATGGTTCTTATTTCTTGGAGTCACTGAAGGGACAGATGTACATTTCTTCTTATTTGTGTTGGGAATTCTTCCAAAGTGCATTAGCACTCAATGTCAACCACTCGGAAACTAACGCGTGGCCTCCACACATTGTTATCTGAGTCACTCACACTGCACTCTTCCACAGGCCTATCAATTGGATCATACTTTTTATTTAACATTTGTCATGGTCTATAGTAGGTAATATAGTATATATAAACCAATCATTGTGATCTCAACTTAAAGTACAAATTCCTTTTTTTTCTAATTTATAGAAAAATTGAGAAAAAAATATTTAAAGTGTAATGGCTCTTCAGATTTAAACTTGATGTACTTTGGGTTTGGAAAGACTGCTTGTCAGGAAATCATTACCGTGCTGAGGTTTGACTCACACATCTATTTTTGTACTAATCTCCCATCAAGGAACAAAATAGTCTTATCCTTATAGTGCCAATCAGCCTAACCCCCAAAGCCATCAGTCAGGTATCATTTTCCACTTAGATCTTTATATGGGATTTTCTGTCACTGCGATATGATGGAACCCCAAATTACCATCTAGAAGTACATATCTATATGTCACTATTGTAGATCAATTTAATCATTGATGGAAAAGTTGATCTTTTAGAAAGAATTTAACCACAAACACATGGACAAATGAAACTATTTTATTTATATTAAAGTATGTGAATTTTTATATGTTTTTTTTCTCAGTTTCTCAGTTGATCCCAAGCCTGGATAAACTTTAATAATACCTTTAATTAAATAAAGAAATATAAAACAAGAGGTATTCCTGTTCTTTCAAGTTCTAAATCACCAAAAGGATGATTATTTAAGCATCTGAAATCTTGCAGGCATAAATAACTGTGGACTTAAGAAATCTTCTTGGAGCCCATGATTGAACTTGCTAGGGAAGTGGTAATTGAGTAGCAGGGGCAAAAATAGCACTCAGACTGGAGCTTCATCAAAAGTAGCTCTCCCTCTAGGATGTGGAGAAGCAAAAATGCAACATGACAGGAAGACTCACATAAGAGATACCCAACAAATGCTTATTGACCCAGAAGAATTAAATAAGTGACATCCTGAGTGGACAAAATAGAGGCTGTAACTGAAGAATAGTTTTATTGGCTAATTAAATTATTCTTTCAAAAGTGCAAAGAACCAATTATTCACACACCATCTGAGTTGTGTCTCCCTTATGTGTTCACTTTACAAAAGAAAAAGACAAATGAACCATTTGGACAAGTTGGTGAAGGAGATCTCAGAGGATGGAGAAAACATCCTGAAACCCTGAACTCCTACTCACTGTGTTCATTGTTAATTCCAGTGGTATTTGCTCACACCAAAGGAGTAAAGTCTATATATAACGAAACTGTGCATTAGTACACAGAACGCAAGCATGGGTCCACAGGAGAATGCACAGCCCTGTTGATAGACAGTAATGATATCTTTATGAATACAAGCTAATAATTTCAATTCTTCCCATAAATTTCTATCCACTTGAAGCTTTATATCTCAAGTTTATCATCTCAAGAAAAGAGGCATTGGGGGGGGTAAGGGGGAAAGAGAGAGAGAATATGAGAATGGACTTGTTACATTTCTTTATAAATTGCTGTAGCATACCAACATTCAGGACTCAGTTCACACACAGACTTTGCCTAGAATGTAGAGAAAACCTCTTCTTCTCTCTTCAAGGCCATAAAACTTGTTTCTCTCTGATCAGAAGGAAATATGAACTGAAGTGAGAGAGAACACCTTTCTGTTTCTAGAGTTAGAGAGAATTTATAAAAGTAAGATGAAAGGAGAAGGGGTAAGAGGTAATGTGTCTTCAGAAGTGAGGAAAAGCTAATCAGTGGAAACCCCTTGTCCTGGCTTTCCCCATAGAATTTAAAGAAGAGTCTGTCAATCACGACCAATTTACACCAATGTATACCAGAGGGTACAGTGTAGTTTGGCAGACAAAAAAGAGGCCCTGCTATTTGGCTTTCAGGTCCATTCATGGTTTGTGTAGTGCAAGAATGGGACCCAGAAATTCCTGTAGCTCCAGGGTAGAAGTAGCGTGCAGCTGAGCTGAGAGCCTGTTGTGAAGCCCCCATAGGGAGGATGGAGCAGAACGTGGCATGTCTATAGCAGCAGTCGGAAATGAGGAGAGGGTGAGTCATTGAGGGAGGGACAAACTGAGAGGGGCCAGATATTGAATTATGCTAGTCAAAGACATCAACTGCTAATGGGAGCAGGGCCACCACCCCTGACAGGTGGACAAAGGGATTGTATCAGAGCCCCAAAGTGCCAGAGGACTCCACCCCCAGGAACCCATTCTTTTCTTTCACCAAGAGGTTGAACTGCAACACACTTTTATACTTGCCCAAGCACTACTTGGGGAGGAGTTGGAGAAGGAGGCAAACGAAATAAAACTAAATCTATTGTTTTCTTAGTGAGTTTGAATTATATCCTAAATTGATATTTTAAATAATTTAAACTTACTGAGATTTGTTTCCTCAGGCTTCCATAATAAAATAACATAAAGCAAGATGCTTAAATGAAAAAATTTATTTCTCATAGTTCTAGAGACTGGGAAGTTCAATGTCAAGGTGCCAGCTGGTTGGGTCCCTGGTGAGGGCTCTCTATCTTGCTTGCAGAGGGATGCCTTTCCTTGGTATTCTCACATGGTGGAAAGAGGAAACTAGTCCCTCTTCCTCTTCTTACAAGGACCCACCCTACCCTTATGACCACATTTAACATTTATTACCTACTCACAGCTCATATCTTCAAATATAGTCACTTTGAGGATTAGGGCCTCAACAAATGAACTTTACAGGGACACAATTCAACTTTTCTCAGCTACTAAATTTTGGGTTGCTTCTACTCAGTGGACTAAAGTTTTGCTTCAGAGAAACAAAATTAATAATAGACAAAATAAAAAAGCCATACCTTACCTGAAAGAAAAGCTGTATCTATGTGCTCTCTTTGAAGACATGCCCTGGGCTATTAATGACTTAAGACTGTCTTAAACTGGAAACAGTGCTATGGGCCTACTGTTGCCCATTTTCTAAATCCTCCCATATTTTCACAATAATGATTCTACCCTTAGTACATACTCTGTGTGGAGTATGTACTAAGTATGCGTTTCTCAGTAGATTTGGTTGACTGGACAACTTTATCAAATGAGTTGCTACTTTATGGAAGTGTTGTTCCATCCCAAGAAATTAATCACTCATGTATTTTCTAGTTCAAAGTCGAAGAAAAAGTGCTGATATTATTGCATGGGGCAATGTAATAACAGGCAGGAAAAAAATAGATTTTGACTAAATATACATAGTCCACAACCTAATTCCAATTCTGATGTTCCCTTCTAAAGAAATCCTAGCTTCAAAACATTTTGGCAAAGCTAGCCTATAAATAAATTATTGCTTTCTGCAATAGTGATAAGTAAAACCAAGGGCATCCTCCTTATGGCTTTGTTTCTTCCTCACAACATTGTGGGAAAGTGAAAGCGGACACTTATGGGTATCATGAAAAAAAGGACCCAACCAAAAGTCATAAATCAGATTGTAATCTATCTGGATGAAAAACCTTGACATTTTGTTAAAAATATATTCTCTTTATAGTATTTGCTACATTGGTGAGAAATGGAATTCAAAGTTTCTTTCTTCACAAGCTTTGTAATATTAAGGGATTTTTTTCTTCAAAATTACCACAGCATCATTTTTTGTTTCTCAATGAAATCTGATTCCTTGAAGGTGAAGTTCCTTATCATAGTGTGAACATGCATTGTAAAGAAAACCAGGAGATTTTCATTCAAAACATATTTCTACTACTTGCAAGTCATTTGTAAAGCCTCTTTAATTGTAAAGTGTCCCATCTATCTCAACGGGTTACTCTAAGGCTCTAAAGAAAAACGAGAAGGCAGTCACAAATATAGATACAAAATTGGTTGTCTTGTTCATGATAGGCTTTTATTAGCCTTTTTAAATTGAAAGAAACATAAATGGGAATAAAAATATTAGGCTTTTCTCCACTTACACATCAACAACTTCTGAAACAGATCATTCCTTTCAGTGATCTCTATATTTATACAACAAAGCATAGAATTAGTCATTTCAAAGATGTGAAAAAAGGTGAAGAGTTGGGGTTAGCTTGGAAGTAAAAGAGAGGAAAAGGAATTATTCACTGAGAGGAAATGGCACCTTTAGGATGCTCTCTTGTCCCTGACATTGTAGTACTTAGTCTTAAAAAGCTTCACTGGAGTTAGTTTTATTTGGTTGAGTTTTATTTGGCTCAGTCAAATTGCTATTTTGGTAGACTTATTGCTCAACAGCTGCTCATCTAATCAAGAAAAAGCCAAAGCTCAATGAAGAGCCATTTCCTTGCTTCTTTTTCATTCCTGTGCTAGTGACAATTGAATTACATTTTCATATGAAAGAAAATTTAGTGTTCAATAAAGCCAGCTGCAGAAGACTGAAAGTCAGCTAAAAGTCAAATCAAGACTCAAGATACTTATTTTTCTTGGAATAATGACCTATGGCTTTTATTTAACAAATGTGTCCCTTGTTCCTTTTGTAAGTAAATGTGATATTCTGAGTAAAGCTATTGAATTTCTCCCAGAATCAGTGCCACATACAAACAGAGCCTCTCTATTAATTCAGACAGGTTCAAAATGACCTTCTTTCCACATAAGTAGTGGATATCCTAATCCAGGTAACAACAGAATCTTGTTTACTAGAATTTCAACTTAGTTCTGCCAATGATCAAGTAGAGAGTAAGCATGATAGGGTTTCTGGAAGCTGTAGTATAGGAAATGTTTTGTGTATATCACCATTATACAACTGCACCAATCATACAGAATACCCCGCTGTGTATATAGTGACTCTACAATGTGCATTTTTCCAGAAAGAGGGATCATAACTTTCATTACTTCTAAAATATGTTCCTGACTCCTCAAAGACATTCATTCAATTTCAAAAAACAGAATAGAAAGTGTCTTCTCTTTATATTTGATTTCTATTTTTTCTTCGTTATGCACAAGAGCCAAAGTGGCTTCTATGCATTTAGGTTAAAAGCTTTGATTTACAGTTAATGGGTTATTATTCAAAGGCAAATTATCCATATTCTTTACTTTTCAGTAATTTCTGCTTATTTTATTTTTTGCTATTTTCACTAATTGATTATAAACTTGTTCACCAGAAGGCATATAAAAGGCCAGTGAGATGAATGTGTTATTTATTAATTCTGCTAAAAAGCTAGATAAAATGCGTCAATATAACTGACTGATTTTCAATAGGAAACCGTTCTATTATTTGACATATTCAAACCTTCTTGTTATTCACATATCCTTTTCCACTGACACTTGGAAAACAACCTTACCAGAAATAGATGTTTATAATACTGTGTAAGACATGTGCTTTTCTTTCTGTTTATCCAACAATGTGGTTTTCCAAAAACTTATGGAAAAAAAACACATTAGCTATCAAATGTAATAAATTGTCAATGAGTGACAATTCATCAATATCATGATGCTCCATGAAACTGGACATTAAAACAATTAGATGTGTGTGTATGTGTGTGTGTTGGGGGCGGGGGGAGGGAATCTCAAAACATCAAGTATTCAGACTAGAGATCAAGTGACTAGTATTCATTCTATAGTAACCCATCTTCCTGATGAGGACTCTGTAGCTTCTTTTCCACATCCTGAAAATAAGGAAATACAGAACTTGTTCACTCATACCAAATAAAAACAGTCCAGAATTCATATGCAGTGCCAGTCTCTGCCACAGCAATTTACAAGAGCATTTTGCTGCTCAGACAGAAGGAATTCAATCACCTAGTGCAGATAGTGAAAGAGTTTCATACGTTTAATCAGATATTGATTGATTACCATAATATTCTCCTGTAGCAATAACTGCAGACATGAGAAATAGGAGGAAGAATGGAAGACATTTTCAGGAGGATATGAAGTAAACAAGTGTTTGAAACTTGGAAACTGCAAAACAACAGCAATTTATACTAAAAAAGCTTTGTTTCACTTTTGCAGCCTATAATATAGTCTGCTCTTATTGATCATTGGGTTACTGACAGTATGAGATTTGTAGACAGTATGCCAGTGTTAATCATTATCATGTCTACTAGATTTCCTGCCAGATCTCCCAGCTAGTCGGTACTATCAGTGGCTCAAGAAGTCAAGTTCTAAAATGACAGGTTCCATTTTATATTTCAGGCTGCCTATCATGTGTATAACTACAAGTGTTATATAATTGTGCTGCTGGACTCTTAATAGAGTTTATACTTCTTGCTTCATAGAACATGCAACACAATGTATAAAGACTTGTAATGGATATTTTGATGAAGAAAAAATCAGGAACAGTCTTTCTTGTCTCAGTATTCTGAGCCTTTTCTGGTTGATAAAACTTCACTCTGTATCTCTAAGGACAACTGAGCCAGCATGGTTGTGTTCACAATAAGAGAACAATTCCATTTTACATTTTCCAAACATTTATAGAGTTCCCACCCTCTATACAACATTATTCCAGATGCTAAGAAAGATCACAGATGCATTACCATCCTCAAAAAAGAGGCAAAAAAGAAAAAAAATGTAAAAAAATATGGACATAGAAAATTCAGTTTCAATTGATTAACTCAGCAAACACATAAAAACCCCACAAATCTGTTAAGGGATTTTGAATTTGTGTAAAAATAGACAGTAGCAGAATTAGTGCAAAGGCAAGGAGGGTTGATGTGCTAAAATTTGTGACCTTACAAGAAGAAATGTTACACCAGACATAGGGATATAAGCAAGTAGCCCCTATTCATAGAATGCTTAAATTAAAGAAATAAAATATTCCTATAACTCAATATTTCTAAGAGCCTGATATGCCCAAGGATATATGTTAAACAAAGTGGAAATTTATCAACATTTAGATGGAACAAAGAATTATATTATTGGGCCCACTAGAGAAAGTTTTCTCAAAAGAGCATGATACTACAACTCTGAAATAGTTAGGATTTATCGTAAGATGTCATTATTATTCTCACCTTGGAAAATCTTCCCCCTTTCATTGATGAAAGATTTTTTATGTTATCTCTGGAATAGCTTTAGTGTGCTACTGAGAAGACACACATTATATTCACTTTTTAAAAAGTAGGAGTTAGTCTAAGGATCATTAAGTTTAAGTTTCAGATTCACAGATCAAATTCCTTATTCCTTCCCATCAATATTTTAGAATATGGTGTCACCATGAGATGTTCAACAAGTTGTTCTTACAAATTATGAAGAGGGGGGACAACCCAGTGGTACAAGACGTAGCCTATACAGTGTAGCTTGAGGTCTCTTCCTTATTTTAAATATCTCCCCATCAATGTCACATGGAGATTACCACTATCAAAGTCACTCATTCCTTCAAAGAAATCACATAAAATAGAACTCAAAAGTTTTGACAAAAAGATAGGCTAGGAAATGACATCACTATCTGATAGAATAGAAAGCTCTGGACTGTCCTTAGTAGACATGATAATTCAATAATATTCAAGCCAATTACGTTGTGAGAAATCTAAAAAACACTTTAAAGGCTTCTACACCCCAGAAAAGAGCAAAAACAAAAAAACCCCAAGACACATGAAGAAACAGGAAAATGTCTCCACCAAAAGAAAAAAAAAAATCAATCTCCTGAAGCTACCCCCCCAAATGGAGGTATATGTATTACCTAACTAATAACCCCAAACAATGAAAATAATGTTCAACAACTTCAGGAAAATGAACAAAATTAAAATTTCAACAAAAACAGAAAATATTAAAAAGGAACCAAACAAATTTTGAAACTGAAATATATAATGACTGCACTGAAAAATTCACTAGAAGGGATTAACAAGAGACTTGATCAAGCAAAGAAAAACAATGTTAAACTTGAAGTTAATCAAAGAAGCAAAAAGAAGAAAACATTAAAAGATAGTGAAAAAGGCTAAGGGGCCAATGAAACACCATTGGGCAGACCAATATATTCATTATATGAGTACCAGTTTAGAAGGAAAGGGGTAGAAAGTTTATTTAGAGAAATTATGACCTCAAAATTCCCAAATATGGGTAATAAAATGAAAATTCAGATTCAAGAAGCCTAATGAACTCTAAATAGGATGAACGCAAAGATCATACTGAAGCACATTATAATCAGAATGTCAAAAGACAAAGAGAATTTTGAAAGTAGCATTATGTACAAGGGAAGCTTCATGAGACTATCAACAATTCCTTTACAAGAAAAGCAAGAAAAGAATGGGATAAGACATTCAAAATGCTGACAGAAAATAACTGTCAATCAAGAATACTACTTTCAGTAAACTGTCCTCCAAAAACGTAGGCAAAATAAACAAAAACTGAGGGAGCTCATCATCACTAGATCTGCCTTACAAGAAATGCTAAATAGAATACTTCAAGTTGAAATGAAAGTATAAAACTCTGTGGAAAAGGTAAGTATATAAACAAATACAGAATACTGTGATACTGTAACAGTGGTAAATAAATCACTTTTAATTCTGGTATAGAAACTAAAAAACAAAAATATAAGAAATAACAATAACCATAGAAGTATGTTAACAGGTATACATATAAAATATATAATTTGTGACATCAATAACAAAGTATGTAAGGGGGGATAAAAAAAAGGGTAGAAGTTTTACATGCATTAGAAACTGCCATCAGAAAAACAGAGTGTTATAATTACCAAATGTTCTATGTACATATTTGTTAAATACAAAGAAAACACCTATAGAAGACACAGAAATGAAAATGAGAAAAGAATCAAAGCATAGAATTATAAAAAAAGAGGAAAAAGAGGAAAAATAAGACATTAAGAAAGAAAAAAGACAAGCTACAAAACTGACAAAACAATTAACAAAGGGTCAATAGTAAGTTTTTCCCTACCTGTAATTACTTTAAATATAAATAGGTTAAACTCCTCATAAAAAGACATAAAGTAGCTGAATGGATAGTAAAACAATAGGCAACTGCAAACTGTCTATAAGAGACTTTAGATTTAAGGATACACATAGATTGAAAGTAAATAATTAGGAAAGAAAGTATATGCAAATGATTACAAAAGAGAATAAGGGTGGCCATACTTGCATCAAAAAGCATCAACTTTAAATAAAAAACTGTCACAAGAGAAAGAAAAATGATGTGCTGATAAAGGGTCAATTCACCAGGAAGATATAATAATTATGAATATATTTGCACCCATCATCAGAGCACTCAAACATATCAAGCTAATATTGACAAAAATGAAGAAAGAAATAGACAGCAACACAATAGTAGTAGGGGATTTTAATAATGGATAGTGTATCCAAACAGACGATCAATAAGGAAAGAGAGAACTTAAGCATAGAGCTAACAAATAGAGGACATTTCACCAACAACACCAAACTGTACTTTCTGCTCCAGTGCCTGTGGAACACTCTCCATAATAGATCACATTAGGTCACAAAACAAGTCTTACCGAATTTGAGAAGATCAGAATCATAACTAAAATCTTTTCTGATCTCATGGGGAAAAAACTAGGTATCAATAGCAGAAGAAAACCTCAGAATTCATAACTGTGGTAATTTAAGGAAATATCTAGATATAAATTAAAATGAAAACGCAACATAACAAAACTTATGGGATATAGCAAAAACAATATTAAGAGGAAAATTTGTGTACT
Organism: Otolemur garnettii; assembly: GCF_000181295.1. Classification (NCBI taxonomy): domain Eukaryota; kingdom Metazoa; phylum Chordata; class Mammalia; order Primates; family Galagidae; genus Otolemur; species Otolemur garnettii. The sequence goes on from NW_003852400.1 coordinate 24,691,948, forward strand.
CCATTATTTTTTTAAAAACTCAAAAAATAAGGTAACTATATCTGATGGAACTAGAAAAAGACCCAACTAAGTCCAAAGTTAGCAGAAGGAAGGAAATAACAAAGATTAGAGCAGAAATAAACAAAATGAAGAATACAGAAATAATAGGAGAAAACATAAAAGTTATTTTCTATAAAGATCAAAATTTTGAAATCTTTAGCTAAACTGAGAGAAAATGAGTACTCAAAATCAGAAATAAAAAAGGTGGCATTACAACTAATGTCACAGAAATACAAAGGATCATAACTGACTACTTTGAACAAACATAGCTGCGAATAATAACAGAATAAATAAACTTCTGAACATGTAAAATCTACAAAGCCTAAATCATAACAAAATAGGGAATCTGATCAGACAATAACAAGTAAGGAGTTTGAAACAGTAATAAAATAGTCCACCCTCAAAGAAAAATTCAGGACCTGATACTTCATCAGTGAATTCTACCAAACATTTAGAGAAGAATCATTTAGAGAATAATTAATGTTAATTCTTCTCAAACCGTTCCAAACATATAATAAGAAACACTTCCAAAACTTATTTTATGAAGCATTGGCCTATACCAAAATCTGACAGATATCACAAGAAAAAATTATAGGCTGATATCACCAATGAATATAAATGTAAAAATTCTCAATAAAGTACTAGCAAATTGGATTAAATAGAACCTTAAAAGAATCATACATCTTCAGTCTTCTCTCTTGGCTCCACTACAAATCATCAGCCCCCTTGCTAAACTTCTGTCCTTTAAGCCTCCTTCTGGATGGGAGCATCTGTAAAAAGCTGGCTGCAGTCTGCCATCTTTGGCCCACCCCCCATGATAAAAATTCTTAACAAATTAGATGTAGAAGGAATGTATCTTCATACAATAAAAGCCATTTCTTGTGCTGACAGAAAAAGAAAATGTGGCATGTATTTCCAATGGAATATTATTCAGTCTTCAAAAAAGAAATACTGTCATATGCTACAAAATGGATGCAACTTGGGGACATTACTTTGAGTGGAATAAGCTAGTTATAAAAAGAAAAATACCACATGAATTCAGTTATACATGTGGGTGGAATTAAAATAGTCAAACTCATAGAAGCAAAAAGTGGTGGTTGCTGGGGGGCGGGGGAGAAAGAAATGTGGAGTTGCTATTCAATGCATGTAAAGATTCTGTCATGCAAGACAGAAGAGTTCCAGTGATCTGTACAACATCATGTTTATGATTAGCAATATTATAGCATACATTTCAAAATTTCTTTAAGAGGGTAGATCACATACTTGTGTGTTTTTAGTGACAATATGAAAAGGGGTGAGGATTTTACCTCAAACTAAGCACCTGGAGAGAAAAGAACAAAACAGGGTCAAATAATTCTAGAAAGAGAAAGGGATGTGTGTGCGTGAATGTGTGTGTTGACTCCAAAGAGCTTCAGGGAACTGCAGTTGGCTCCATTTGAATAAGTGTCTTCTAAAATTTAATAAGGCCCAGTGAGTCCTGGGTAACCACCTTGATAAGATCTGGCTTTGGTCTTGGTTTGCTGTTTTGCTTTCTCATTTCTGTGTCCTGAACTCTAGAGACCTTCTAGGGTGAATGGCAAACGAAAGAGAAAGAAATTTGGAGACAGGTAGAACCAGTACAGATCTTGGCTCTACTGCTTACCAGCTATGAGGTTAACTGTGTTGGTACATTGTTTAACCCCTGAGATGTAAGATCTTCATTTGTGAAGGAGGTTAGTAACAACCATACAGAGAACTTTATGTGAGTTATGTGAAATAAGTTAGATGAAATACATTTTAGAGTTGAAAATAAACTCAGAATCATTTCATCCAATGGTTTTCAAATATTTTTATGCTTGCTATTGCCTAAAAAAAATTATTACCTTATCCATATGAAATTGTCAGCTAATGCTTTTCCAGTTTAACTAAATTTTCATGTTAAATCATTACAAAGATATGCTTTTTATTACTGCTTTCTATTATAGTGTTAATATTGACACTTAAAATCATTAAATCACAGATATATATATATATATATTCCTTGGGATATATATATATATTCCTTGGGATATATATATCCCAAGGAATGTAAATGTTACATAATTCTAATACCTATCACCATCGATTTAAAAAGTATAAATGAAGAATATGAAAAATAAAACCAAACAAAAAACTTGGTAATGGGGGTATACGACAATTCTAAACCTAAAGAGATGAAAGAAACATAATAAGCAAATATAATGCATTAGATCTTACAATAAAATAAAAAAAACAAAATATATTACTATAAACAATATTTCTCAGACAACTAGATTTGTTTGAGTATGAACTATACATAAATATTAGGGAAAATTGTTAATTTTCCAACTTTATTAAATGTGACAATGATACTGTCCAGATTGAAGAATTTAAAAATAAAGCGTATGTCACTTATGTCTAAAAGGCACTTACACAAAAATGTGCATGGGCTCACAAACACACACACACAAAGAACACAAAAAGCAAGTGTGGCAATATTTTAACAATGGGTGTATTAACTTGAGGGTCTCCCTGAACTATTTTAAAAATCTTTTTGGAAGTTTGAAAATTTACAAATTAAGAAATTGGGGGGAAATTTTAAAAATATATGAGCAAGCTTTTCATTAAGTTGGAAATTCTATGTCTTTATTTTCCTTCTGAACTTGTGTTTCCATTTCATTTCCCCACATACATTTTTCTGAAAGTATTTCTATAGTGAAATACTTGCTTGTAACAAGTAACAAGCAAGTTACATTGCTTGTAAATTTTATCTCCAAAATGTGTTTGAAAACTGAAATTATTTTTCTGTGACAAAACTTCCCTCTAAATATTATACTACACAATACTATGCATTATTCCAGATTCCATTATCACTAAAACTATTAGGATATGATTGATCAAAACAAAATAAGATAAAATTTTCGAGAAAGGAATTATTTAATAAAGTAATACTGTTTCCCCTTATGTAGTTCATATGCCCATGAATGACTACCAGTCTACTGCTGAATGATAGGGTACCAACTGTTTCTATTTTTGTTTTATAAATAAGCTAAGAAATGTTGTTCACTTTTGTTAATAGATAACTATGGAAAAAGATTTGTTATAGCACTGTTATTTAGTTTAGTGAATTCCTTCAGAGTTAAATGCTAAAAATCTCAAAATTGACTGCTTTCCTAAAACAAATTAACCCTATCTGCCTTCAGTTTTCTTGAGAGCAAAGAATTAAGAGCCATTTGACTTTCAAAAGGGTCCTATTAGTCATTTGAATTATTCATTTTTTCAATTTCTTGGAAGATTATCAAAACTAATTTTGGTAGTTCTTCATAAGAAGAATTATGAAATGATCATTAATTTTATATGTTATATATATTTTTTAATTCAAAGGCAATCTGGTCCTCATCAGGTCAGCCAAATTAGACTTACATCCTCTTAAAAAAGGAAGAATGACTTTACTATATGCTTTAAGGCAGTAGTTCTCAACCTTCCTAATCCATGACCCTTTAATACAGTTCCTCATGTTGTGGTGACCTCCAACCATAAAATTACTTTCATTGCTACCAGCAGTACCTGGGAGTACAGGTGCCCATCACAATGCCCAGCTAGTTATTCTCTTTTTAGTAGAGACCAGGTCTCACTCTTGCTCAGGTGGATCTCAAACTTCTGAGCTCAGGCAATCCACCTGCTTTGGCCTTCCAGTATACTAGGATTACAGGTGTGAGTCACCATGTCAGGCCCCTAAATTTTCTCTAGCATCTTTTTGTCTTCCCTTATTTTCTTTGCATGTACCTGGAGACTCTAAATTGGTTCTGAGGCTTGTAGTTCCTTTAGTTGTAACTCCTGTCACTGTATAGGAGTCCTGTTGATGTAGTGGTGAAGTGTTAAGGGTGGGGAAAGGTTCTATAGTCTTATAAATAGATTTATGTCTTTTAACTATCCTGAGTTGGACATCTCTTTCCCCAAGGTTGGATAGGCTTTGGTGAAACCCTTGTTGGTTACACTCTGGTGAAATAGTTTCCCTTAATGGCAGGCCTTGTTAAACAGTAAAAAGAGTTCTGGCTTTCCTTCAAAACATCTACTGTTCCCCTCCTTCCACTGGATCTTCACTACGAGAAACTGACAGGGCTCTTGGAGAGAAAACTTACAAAAATATGGGATCTCCCCAAGACTGGGTCCCCTTAGAGACTGTTAACTTTTAGGTAGTCTACACTGAGCCCTGAGAAGTTCATGGATTGCAGTTTACTGTGTTCCTACCCACAGTGACCTCAGCTGGGATCTTCTGCTCCTGCAGTTCTCCTCCTGGTAAGCTGTGATGCTCTGTATTTACCTGTCTGTCTGTCCAGTTCTGGGGGCAGCAGTTTGCTCAGGCCCTAAATTCTCTGATGGATCTATGAAGAATGGTTGTTTTTTACCTGTTCAACTGTTTTCTTGTAAGAACTTCTAAGCTCTACATGTTGGAGAGAACACAGAAAGTCCTCAAAGCAACTTTTTTCATTTCACTCATTACAATTACAATATTGGGTAACTTAAATTATAAGTTACTATGAAGAATAAAGCATGATAAAAAGCTGGTTTTCCTTCAGTAAATGTGGGTGTCTGGGTTTAATGTTTGGAAATCATTTAGAAATTACTATTAAATTTTTAGATACAAATGATGAATTGTTACCTACATATATAATGAAACAGTAAGATTAGGGTGACCAGATTTTAACATCTGTAAGGCGGGACAACATGGCCAGAGGAGGGGGTGGGGGCAGGGGACGGGGCAGGGCAGAGCCTGACAACAATGCAAACTTTGATAAGCAGTTTTCGATAATCACTTATCAGCAATTATTTGTTATTATTACAGTTTAACATTATAAAATTAACAAAAATAATATAAAACTCATATTCTGCCGAAATAGCCACATGGCAGCTGAAAACCATATATTCCCTTCTTGTTCTCCTGCCCATTCGTGCATTCTTTCCAAAAATTGCGACTTTTTAAAAACGCAGCAGGACGCGGACAAGTTGTTCAAAAGCCGGACGTCTGGTCACCCTAAGTAAGATACATGTTACTGAAAATGAATCAATTCTACAAGTATTTCATATTAACAGTAAACAGAACTTATATTTTATAAGGTGATATAAGAGGATTGACCATAATTGGCATGAATATTGCATGATATGGTTTGATAAAATGGACTTTAAGAAGCCTATTGAATAACTCACAATATGATTACAGGAAATCTACAATTTGTTTCTGTGGTTTTATCCAATGTAATCTGAAAAATATGGTTGCCCATTAAGCATTACAGTTGCAATTAGAGTAACATCATTAACCTTTGGCTTTTTCTTCAAGCTAATGAAACAAGAGATGAGCATAAATCAAAGCTGAGATAAAACTATTTGCTTTCAAATGAATGAAAAAATTCATTTCTAGAATTTATATATCTTACCAATGTTCTTTTATTTACTCTCACCAGAGATTGCCAAACAAGCACTGATAGTAGTCAGGGATGTGACAAGGGTAGGATTACTAAACAAGTTTACCATCACCTTTCTGTCCAGATTCTATAATATGTTTTATTTCAAAACCTCCCAACAAGACCCAAATATCCCAACTCTATTGTTATTTTTCTCCATTACCAGAAAACCACAAGAATAACAAAACCAAAAGACCTTATGGTAGTCAGTAAGGGAGGTTTAAAAAACCCTCAATTTTTCAAAATAAGTCTTTTATGGATTGCCTAGATATTTAGGGACTAAATTGCCCTAAGATTTAGGATAGGTGAAGAGTCTGACATTTTTATATAAAGAGAAATCTAACTGTGATAGGTGGTGGAAAGGTATAATCTATATGAAGCTGGAGAAAAGTACAAATGGAAGTTGAAAGTAAGAAATCTTGTCTCCTTAAAACCACAGAGCCCATGCATACCTTAGAAAGAATTTGTGTATCTGCAGAGGTGTTCATACACCCATCTGATGACTACTAATTTAGTCTGACTTGCGCATTGTCAAAACAAAGAACTAGAAGCTTACAGAAATTGAGTGACTTGTCTAGCACTGCACAATATCCTCCACCCAGTGTTGTTTTCCAACTTACTATGTTATTCTCATTTTATTTGTGATAGAACTAAGTCTAAAATCTAAACAGGTTAAGAGTCCTGACAAAGAACACTTCAGCAGAGGTCAGCAGGGAACAGTGACTCCTGGAACTGATTGACTTACCTGGGATGCCTGAATAAGGAAACTCCCTTTCCTCCCTCCATTAACTTTCCCTCCACCTCCATTAACTTAGCTCATCCTCAGGAAAGGTTGGAGGAGGAGGGAGAATCTTGATTTTTGGCTGAGTGCTCATGCCAAGGAAACTAAGTTTGAAAACAGAAATAATTGGATTACATTGAATTGTCAAAGTGAACTTGTCTGGCATCAGGAAAAATAAGCCCAGGAGCCACATTAATTCTAGACATAGCTTTAAAAAAATTACTAGCAAGCAGATATTTGCTGATTATGTCTCTGACAAAGGTTTAATAACCAGAATCCACAGAGAACTCAAACATATTAGCAAGAAGGGAACAAATGATCACATCTCAGGGTGGGGAAGGGATTTGAAGAGAAACTTCTCTGAAGAAGACAGGTGCATGGCCTACAGATATATGAAAAAATGCTCTCCATCCTTAATCATCAGAGAAATGCAAATCAAAACTACTTTGAGATATCATCTAACACCAGTAAGATTAGTCTATATTACAAAATCCCCAAATCACAGATGCTGGCATGGCTGTGGAGAAAAGGGAACACTTCTACACTGTTGGTAGGATTACAAACTAATACATTCCTTTTGGAAAGACATCTAGAGAACACTAAGAGAATTAAAAATAGACCTGCCATTTGATCCTATAATTCCTTTACTAAGGTATGTATCCAGAAGACCAAAAATCGCACTACAATAAAGATATTTGTACCAGAATGTTCATGGAAGCCCAATTCATAATTGCTAGGTCATGGAAGAAGCCCAAATGCCCATCAACCCACGAATGGATCGATAAATTGTGGTATATGTACACCATGGAATACTATGCAGCTGTAAAGGATAGAGACTTTCACTCCTTCATGTTTACATGGATGGAGCTGGAAAATATTCTTCTTAACAAAGTATCTCAAGAATGGAAGAAAATGTATCCAATGTATTCAGCCCTACTATGAAACTAATTTATAGCTTTCATAGGAAAGCTATAAGCCAATTATAGCCCAAGAATACAGGAGAAGGGGAAAGGGAGGGGAAGGGAGAAGGGAGGATGGGTGGAGGGAGAGTGATTGGTGGGATCATGTCTATGGTTTATCTTTTAAGGGTACATGTGAATCTTTCTAAATGAAGAATATAAATGCCTTAACACAGTAATGAAGAAAATGACATGAAGGTTACGTTAACCAGTTTGATAAGAATATTTCAAATTGTGTATAAAAATAGCACACTCTACCCCATGACAGTATCAATGTACACAGCTATGATCTAATAAAAAATAAAAAATAAATTAAAAAATTACTATGTACTGTGAACTAAATTATTCCCCCTCTCCACAACAAATTCATATGTTGAAGTCCTAACCCCCAAGATGATTATGATATTTGGAGATGGGGCCTTTGGGAGATAATTAGGTTTAGATAACGTCATGATGGTGTTGCTCTCATAATGAGATTAGTGTCCTGGTAAGGAGAAGAGAAACCAGAGTTCTCTCTCCATCCTATGAGGACACAGCTAGAAGATCACCATCTGCAAATCAGGAGGAGGGACTGAATCAGCTGGCACCTTGATCTTAGAACTCCCAGTCTCCAGAGCTGTGAGAAATAAATGTCTGTCTTTAAGCCACTTAGTGTGTGATATCTCTTATAACAGCCCAAGCTGACCAAGATACTTTATAACTTTGTGACTTTGGAAAATTTATACCCTCATAGGGAGATACACAATTCCCCACCCAAAATGCATTACAATTTATTCTTCACTGCAAGATAGGAAAATGTCTATTTCCCTTTACCATTGTAATAGTGCTTTTTGTTGCCATTGTTACAGAATAAAAAATGAACAGTAGCTTTTCAAAAGATAAACAAATAGCCAAAATGCTCAATGGCAGTTATCAGGAAAATGCAAATTAAAAATACAATGAGATATTACCTTACCTCACAGAATGGCTTTTATTAAAAAGTCCAAAAGCAATAGATGCTGGTGTGGATGCAGAAAGAAAGGAACACTTACACACTATTAGCTGGACTTCAAATTAGTACAACCTCTATGGAAAACAGTATGGAAATTTCTCAAATAACTAAAAGTAAACCTGCAATTTATTTTTTTTTCCTTTTACTAAGTCATATACATATAGATCATGAATACATTTATGCTTTTGTGGGGTACAATGTTTTGATTTTTTATATGCAATTTGGAATGGTTACATCAAACTAATTAATATAGCTTTCACCTCATTTACTTAATAATTGTGTTAAAACATTTATGTTCTATACTTGGTAGATTTGACTTGCACCCTTACAATATGCTCCATACATGTGGTCCCACTGTTTACTCTCCCTCTATCAAACCTCCCCCTTTCCTTCCACCCCTCCCCCACTTCTCTCCTTCATCCTAGGCTATAGTTGTGATCTATCTTTCATAAGAAAGTGTGAGTAATTATAAATTGGTTTCATAAAAGTACTGGATACATAGGATACTTTTTCTTCCATTCTTGAGATACTTAATTAAGAAGAATATGTTCCAGCTCCACCCATGTAAACATAAAACAGGTAAAGTCTCCATCCTTTTTAAGACTGCATAGTATTCCATGGTATCCATATATCATAATTTATTAATCCATTCATGGGTCAATAGGCACTTGGGCTTCTTCCATGACTTGGCAATTATG
>NW_003852400.1:24701068-24750458 GCF_000181295.1 Otolemur garnettii
CAGAGAAGCTTGTGTTCAAGTCTCTTGCCCACAATGAAATGGGATCACTTGTTCTTTTCTTATGGATAATTTTGAGTTCTCTGTGGATTCTGGTTATCAGACCTTCATCAGAATCATAACGTGCAAATATCCTCTCCCATTCTGAAGGCTACTTGCTTTACTTACTGTGTCCTTGGCAGTGCAGAAGCTTTTTAGTTTGATCAGATCCCAATGTATTTTTTGTATAGCTTCAATTGCCCAGGGGGTCCTCCTCATAAAGTATTCTCCCAGGCCAATTTCTTCAAGTGTTTCCCCTGTACTCTCTCTAAGAATCTTTATAGTTTCATGTCTTAAATTTAAGTCTTTTATCCAGTGAGAGTCAATTTTTATATAGGTGAAAGGTGTGGGTCCAATTTTAGTCTTCTATAAGTGGCCAGCCAGTTCACCCAACACCATTTGTTAAATAGGGAAGCTTTTCCCCAATTCATATTTTTGATGGGCTTATCAAAGATCAAATGGTGATAAGTGTCTGGGTTCATCTCTTGGTTCTCAATTCTGTTCCATACATCCACCTCTCTATTTTTGTGCTAGTACCATGCTGTTTTGATCCCTATAGATTTATAGTATAGTCTGAAGTCTGGTAGTGTGATTCCTTCTGATTTGTTTTTATTTCTGAGTAATGTGTTGGCTACTCCAGGTTTTTTCTGTTTCCATATAAAATGAAGTACTAACTTTTACAGATCTTTAAAGTATGACAGAAGTGCTTTAATAAGGATTGCATTTAATCTGTAGATTGCTTTGGGTAGTATGGACATTTTAACAATGTTGATTCTTCCCAGCCATGGGCATGGTTTGTTTTTCCATTTGTTGACATCTTCAGCTATTTCTTTTCTCAGAGTTTCACAGTTCTCTTTATAGAGATATTTCCCATCCTTTGTTAGGTACACTCCTAGATATTTCATCTTCTTTGGTACTACTGTAAATGGAATAGAGTACTTTACTGTTTATTCAGCTTGACTATTGTTGGTATATATAAATGCTACTGATGCCACCTTCCTAGACTTAGCCAGAAAGAAGTAGAAATGTTGAACAGACCATCAACTACATAAAATCTCCCCAAAAAGAAAAGTCAGGGACCAGATGGCTTCACATCAGAATTCTACCAAACCTTCAAAGAGGAATTAGTACCTATATTACTTAACCTTTTCCAAAACATAGAAAAAGAGAGAATACTTCCTAACACATTCTATGAAGCAAATATCACCCTGATCCCCAAACCAGGAAAAGATCCAACAAGAAAAGAAAATTATAGACCAATATCTCTAATGAATATTGATGCAAAAATATTCAATAAGATCCTAGCAAACAGAATCCAGCAACACATCAAACAAATTATACACCATGACCAAGTGGGTTTTATCCCAGGGTCTCGAAGCTGGTTCAATATACACAAATCTACAAATATAATACATCATATTAACAAAATAAAAAACAACGATCATAAGATTCTCTCAATTGATGTAGAAAAGGCTTTTGATAATATCCAGCATCCTTTCATGATCAGAACACTTAAGAAAATAGGTATAGAAGGGACATTTTTTTAAAGTGATAGAGGCCATCTACAGCAAACCCACAGCCAATATTTTATTGAATGGAGTAAAATTGACAACATTTCTACTCAGATCCGGAACCAGGAAAGGTTGACCACTGTCTCCACTGTTTTTTAACATTGTAATGGAAGTCTTAGCCACTGCAATCAGGCAAGAGAAGGTGATCAAGGTTATCCATATAGGGTCAGAGGAGATCAAACTTTCACTCTTCTCAGATGATATGCTTGGGTACCTGGAAAATGCCAGGGACTCAACTACAAAATTCTTAGAAGGATCAAGGAATACAGGAGCATCTCAGGATACAAAAGTCAATACTCACAAATCCGTAGCATTTATATACAGACCAACAATTCAATCCAACAATACCATTACTGGGTACCTCAAGGGAAAGAAGTCATTTTATCAAGAACCCCTGCACTCTAATGTTTATTACAGCACAATTCACTATTGCAAAGATGTGGAATCAACTCAAGTGTCCATCAATTCACAAGTGGATTAACAAAACATGGTATATATACACCATGGACTACTACTTAACCATAAAAAGAAATGAATTAATGTCTTTTACAGCAATTTGGGTGGAACTGAAGGCTGTTATCCTAAGTCAAAGTATCTCAAGAATGGAAAAACAAATACCATATGCACTCTCTAATAATTTGGAACTAATTCATGGGCACAGAAAGAAGTAAAACAAAATCAAGAATGGGGGCAGGGGAAAAGGCGGGAGTAAAAGCCTACCTCATAGATACAATGGACACCATTCAGGTGGTGGGCACACTTGTAGCCCTTAACTAAAGCATTACAAAGTCTCTCTATGCAATAAAAACATTTTCACCCCCTTCTTTTTGGAGGAAATAAATAAAATATGTATATCCACAATTGGATCAAGAGAGTATCATCAAGTTGGTAGAAGCTGTTAAAAAATTAAACTGAGCTAGGAGAAATTTGAAGCATGACTTGATAATCACCAGGATACAGAAAGAATTCTTTCTGCATTTAGGAATCCCTAAACAATCCTGGGAAACATAACCCATACACTGCAAGTACTTGAAAAAGGAACACAAGTCATTTTATTTGGGCATAAAAGAAGACAGTTAAGTTTATAAATGAAGGACTTCAGAAACATTCAACAGTAACTATTTGTCAGAATTTCCACAAGGGTTGTATTTTCCTTGAGTAAGCCAGGAAAACAAGAGTTTTACGCAGAAGCTAAAGTTCACAGCCCTGTGTTTGCACAGACATTGAGGGGTCCTCTTGTTGTGTTCATATAGTCACATGTTTCTGCAAAATTCTGTGGTATTTTCACTGCATTTATAGAAAACTCGCCATTACTCAGAAATCAAGCAACTGGTACTCTCAAGCAACCAGCATGCAAACCACCCAACAACAACAACAACAAAATCAGAGTTTAAATTTGATTAGCCATGCCATCAATAAGCCAATCCTGTGGCTTCCATTTGTTTTCTGCAACAGTTTTAAGTGTGTATGTGTGTTACCTGAAGTTTAAAGAAATATGGCAGTGAAGTGAAAAGTGCATTGATTTCCCTCTAATTAAAGTTGTACTGTACACTGCATTTACAAAACTGTTTTATAATGCAGTAAAACTGTGGTAGAGTAAGTGAAGTTTGTCTTTATTTGTCTTAATTTGCTTTCAATTAGGGTACTTCAATATTAATATCAAGTCAATGCACAGTTTATGGTATGGCAAGGTATAGTATGGAAGATAAATTAGTTAGGCCTATTTTTAATAGTAACTCTCAAGCAATTGGAAACTACATTCATCCAGAATCTACCAGTCCCTTGAGTGTCAGACAACAGGGAGATTATTGTAATTAAGACTACTATCTCTTTTCACTCTGACTACTCTTCAAGCCTTACTTCCCTTGTCCTGGCACTTTAGGGATCCAGATGGGGGAAAGTTGAGTTGGTGGCGCACTTAGTTTGCCTGTGGTGGGAAATACTCATGTAAGCATAAGTAAATCTGTGCATAGAGTAGTGGGGTTACTTCCAGCAATGCTCCTCACCACACATCGTGTGGGATTGATAATTTTATGGGGATAATATAAGGTATTCAACAGCGTCAAGAGTACATGGATAGAGAGAAGAAGCAAGATTTGGAGCAGCTGGAGTTAAAAGTTGACCTATGGAACATTCTTCCAGTGAGTAGATGTGGAAAATTATGAATGGATTCTCCCTGACACACAGTCCCATTAGAAATACATGCAGTTATGTAACATAAATACACAAGACTCTGTTTTTAAAAAAAATACTCACTTCATGGCACTGGGAAGAGTGTAGTTACATCATCATAGCTCACTGTAACCTCAAATACCTGGACTACTTTCTGCCTCACTCTCCCGAGTAAGTAGGACTACAGGTGCATACTATCAGCATGCCCAGCTAATTTATTTTTTTCTATTTTTGTAGCAATGTGTCTCGTTCTTACTTAGGCTAGTCTTGAACTCCTGGTCACAAGCAATTTGCCCTCTTTACCTCCCAGAGTGCTAGGATTATAGGCATGAGCTCCTGTACTTAGCCAAGACTTCTTTTTTGATAGAAATTTCAGGAAATACAATTGACCAGAATTTCTTCATAAGACACAAACCTGTAGCTCCCCTACAAAAAGTCAGTATGTCTGAGTGGGCAGTCACATGCTTATGCCGCCTATCAATAATTTAAAAGACAAACTTTGATCAACCTTGAAAATATACTGGGAATTATATTTCTATTCTCTCTGAAGAAAACGTCAGAGTTACTGTCATAAGACAAAGTGACCAAAAAAATGTTGGTACATTATAATGTTGAGCTTTTTGCTTTGTTGGTGGTATTTTTGTTGTTGCTATAATATGTATCAGCTTGTAAAAGTTGTATTTTATTGTGATTTAGTTGTCTTATCCAAAATATTCATGTTTGTGCCTGATTTTTTCTTATTTTTCTAAAAGAAGTTACCTTGAATTGTATAAAATTCAGGTCCCACAAAGTGTAGGTGTATACCTGAATAGGAGGCAAAGGCACAAGTTAAGCATTATTTTCATTTCTCTCATTACAATTTGAGACTGTTTCCTATTCTATGCCTGAGGGAAATGAGGCTTTTTCTATTGTTTTAGGTTAATTTGAAGGTATAACGAATTAGGTTACAATGTTTGCGCTTATTAGGTATAGTCGCTCTTATAATTGTGTCCCACTCCCAAGAGGTGTGCCGTACTCCCTAACATTGTGCCCATTAAGTGGGAGCACATCCATCCTCCACCTCCCAGAAATGGTGAATTGATGCCCTTTTCTTTCAAATGTGTTGCTGTTGAAGAAAATGAAATTAATAAAATTAAATCAAAAGGAGAGTCTCCAAGGCTGCTGTTTGGATTGGAAACTAATTACTGATCTTGAAACAGAACCACAGGAGAGTTTATATATATATTACTTAGTGCAAAGGATAATTTTTAAGAACACAAATCATGCATAGATGTAGAGAAATAAATGTATATTTGTAATTGCTTGTAGTTCCGGTTTGAAACCAATAATTAGTTTTAATTTTATATTCAAAACAATGAATGACAATGTGCTTGAAATGTAATTGGCTTGTTCCTACAATACTCACTAGAAGAATAAGCAATGTGTTCTGTTAGTTTTGATCAGCCATGTTTATTTATGTTTTATCAGATTATTCATTAGGTTTCTACAAAAAAAGTGAGTGACTTAAATATAAAATAAGATGAAACCTACATGTAGTGGCTATAGGAAAGTCATTAATCCTATTTTTAATTCTAGGAAGTATAATCCATTGCCATTTTTACTTGATGAAAATACCTCATCAGCATAAGATGATATTGTCACACTGAGTCAATACAATTTAAAGCCAGAAAAAAACCTTTTAACACTTTATTCAGATTATCACCAAGGAGGTACCACCTGTTCAGAATATTACATAATTAGAAAAGGCTCTTTCTTTTGATGCACAGAGATGAAACAATGACCAACTCATCCATTTAAGACACTCCTAGATAGTACCCAGCATACTGTAGGTGCTCAATAAATGGATCTCACTGTGTGGTTGTATAATAGCACTGAAGCACATTATAGTTTACATGAATAGCACCCTGTAGAGCTTTGTTGTGTTCATCTCGTGCAAACAAACTTGCTGGTGCTTAAAATCATCTATTGTTGAATAAACAAATAAATAAAATATGTCAAGAGCTTACTATTTGTCAGCCTTGTACCAGACAGTAGAGACAGGAAAAGGAGTAAGTTAATCCTTCAATTGAAGCTCCTCCTTATTAGCAGGGATAGATAATACTATCCTATTAATTACTCCTGTGCGTTTGGGTTCTTCAGAGAAACAGAACCAATAGAATAATGTGGGGACTGTCCGGGAAGTATCCACCTATGCATATTTCTGTGTTTTCATATTACATGACTCAATACTTTCTAGACAGGCTTCATATATATGGAGAGATTGTGGAGGGAGGGAGAGAAGAGAGATCAAGGCTTTATTAGGGCAATTGGATCTCATAATTGTGGAAGGTGAGAAGTCCTACCATCTGCAAGCTGGAAAGCCAGAGAAGCCATTAGCATGACTCAGTCCAAGTCTGAAGACCTGAGGACCTGGGTGGCTGCTACGAAAGGCTTGGAGCCCAAAGTCTGGAGAATCTAAGCCATGATATCCCAGGGTAGAAGAAGAGAGCCTCAGCTCCACAAAAGACAGAGTGAAAATTTACATTTCTTCTGTCTTTTTATTCTATCCCGATCCTCATAGCATTGAGTAGTGACTGCCCATACTAGGTGAGAGTGGATCTTCTTTATTTGGTTCACTGATTTAAATACCAGTGTCATCTGGAAACACCCTCATAGACATAACCAAAAATATCTCTTTGGTTATCGCATAACCAAAAATATCAGGGTATCCCTTCACATATTCAAGTTGACACCTAAAATTAACCTGCTAACATAAAGGACATGAAAAATTCTAGGGTAATTATTAAATTTTCTTAAGGAGGTTGAGAAATATTCCCAGAAGCAGTGTTATTTGAATTGCATAAAGGATTTTGCTAGGCAAACATGGGAAGGAAAGGCATTCTATAGAGAGAGCTAAGCCTAAACCAAAACCTATCTATACCTGTGAAAGGATGGAAAAACTGGAAACCAGTGTGAGATGAGTGTGGTGTGCGTTAGGTGTAGACATTGTCAAAGGGGCAAGAGATAAAACTAGAAACACTGGCCCTGAACTGTAAAGAGACTGTAATCTCATTTACCTCTGAATTCCTTAAAACACCCAATGCGGTGACTAATGTGGGTATATAATCAGAGCTCACCTGCTTAGTGGGTGAGAAGCCTGAGAAAACTCATTTAGCCTAACTCAACTCTGCTACAATCTGGTTTTTAAAAATTTGAATATTTATCTAATGTCAATAAATTGCTTTTTATAATGCTCAAAATAATTTGTCTACAAATAGTTTGAAAAACAAACATCTTTGACTTGTATGTTAGTAAACCTGACTTTCTGGTAGCATTTATCAGTTCTAAATTAAAATTAACTACTACAGTTAATTTTAAAATACTTCTTTTGTAAAAATTTGTAGCAGATCTTTTCTTTGATAATATGTAGAAATAAATGTTTCTCTCTGTTTCAAAATCATTTTACAATATAAAAAATAAACCTTAATATTTTTTCTAGAACTTAAGTTATGCTGAATATTACTGACTTGTATACTTCTCATGTTAAAACTCAACTCTAGTAAAAGACTTTGGTAGTAAAATATGAAGGGTACGAGAGAGTAGCAAAAGTCTGTGTAGGTTAAAACAATAAAAAAGGAGGCAGTGTAAGGAAGTCACACCTCAACAAGCAGCCTCAGTCCTCTGGATAATGCTCTCCTTTCCTACTGGGGTAGTGACTTCCCACTCCAATCTAGAAATAACACACAGCTGGGGTCATAATCAAGGATTCCAGAGCAACAAGAACATGGCTTCTGTGGGTAGCATTATTTTATATCTGTTGGCTCGGGTCTCCCTTCCTCAAGTAGGGTAATCTGGCTGGTGAACATTCTTTTGATCCATGTAAACAAATGACCAAAGACTAGTAAGAAGCTCAGTGGCATCACAGAAACCAAGCAAATTAAAATATCACTGCAAAGACTCTGAAAGTAATATGGTCATTGGCACCAAGACCGCATAAAAAAAGATTTTCCATCAGCAAAACAGGACTTGCATGATAAACCTAAATAGAGTGTTGTATAAAATTAAAATTTTAAATATGGCCTAGAATTTTCTTTTCTTTTCTTTTCTTTTTTTTGGTAGAGACAGAGTCTCACTTTATTGCCCTCCGTAGAGTGTCATAGCATCACACTGCTCACAGCAACTTCCAACTCCTGGGCTTAGATGATTCTCTTGCCTCGGCCTCCTGAGTAGCTGGGACTACAGGTGCCTGCCACAACGCCTGGCTATTTTTTTGTTGCAGATTGGCTGGGCCGGGTTTGAACCCACCACCCACTAAGCCACAGGAGCTGCACTGGCCTAGAGTTTTCTAATAGCTAAAATGTCCATAATATAATAAATGATCCTCCATCATTCCAAGAGCTAGGGAAATCATAGCTTGAATGTAAAAAAAAATTAACCAACTAATGCCAACATTGACACCAACATGAATCAGGTGCTGGAATTATCTGACAAGAACTTTGGAGCAACAATCATGAAAATGACTCAATAAGCAACTATAAATTCTCTTAAAACAAATAAAAACATGGATTAAAAACATAAAAAAAAAGCTATAGACCCCACCCTTCCACAAAAACCATAACAAATTAAAACATTTTTTTCTGGACATTTTCAAAGGTAGAGTAGAAATAACAGGGTAAAATTATTGAACTTAAGGACAAATCAATAAGATTTATAAAATCTGAACAAGACAGAGAAAATAGACTTAAAATAAATAAATAAAGCCTCAGGAACCCCTGTGGGACATCCTTAAACACCAGAGAAATCCAAATCAAAACAACTTTGAGATACCATCTAAGTCCAGTAAGATTAGCCCACATCACAAAATCCTAAAACTACAGATGTTGGTGTGGATGTGGAGAGAAGGGAATACTTCTACACTGCTGGTGGGTATCTAAGCTAATATGACTTTTTTGGAAAGAAGTTTGGAGAACACTTAAGGAGCTAAAAGTAGACCTATGGTACGATCCTGTAATCCCTCTATTAGGTATATACCCAGATGATCAAAAATTATTTTACAACAAAGACATTTGCACCAGAATTTTTCTTGCAATCCAATGCATAATAGCCAAGACATGGAAAGAGCCCAAGTGCCCATTGACCCATGAATGGATTAAGAAATTGTATATGTACAGCATGGAATACTATGCAGCCATAAAAAGATGGGGACTTCACATCTTCTATGTTTACCTGGATGGAGCTAGAACATATTCTTCTTAGTAAAGTATCTCAAGAATGGAAAAAAAAAAAGTATCCAATGTACTCAATACTACTATGAAATCAATATATAATCACCTACACACTCATATGAATGGCAAGACATAACTATAGCTCAGAAAGTAGAAGGGAAGAGGAGAAAGAGGGGAAGGAGGGGGGATATGGGAGGAGATAGGGCATTTGGGGGGACCTCACCTAATGTGCATGACACAATGGTACATTTCAAAACTATTAAGAAATTAGTATAATTGTGATGGATGTGTTACTTAGTTCAATGTAAGCATTTCACATTGTATATCAAAGCAGTACCCTGAACCCCATAAATGCATCAATGTACAAAGTTATGATTTAATAAAAAATAATAATAATAAAAAAATCCAATATTTGTCATTGGTATCTTTGAAGGAAAACAGGAAAATGGTGGCACTGAAAGAATGTTCAAATAATGCCTGAAGCCTTTCAAAATTGGTGAAAGATAAATATTGCAAATTCAAGATGAATAAACTCCAAATAAGATAAATCCAAAGAAACATATATACCAAGACACATTAAAATTAGACTTTTGAAACCTAAGATAAAGAAAAAGACATGAGAATAGCCAGAGAGAAATGGAATGTTACCTAAAGAGGAACACAAAATCAAATGACTGCATATTTAATTTCTTATTTCAAAAGAGTTCAGTTGGAAGTGAACTGTTTCAAGTGTTTTAATTTCTTATTTCTTATTTCTTTTCTAATTTCTAATTTCTAATTAATTAATTTCTAATTAATTTCTAATTTCTAATTAATTTCTAATTTCTAATTTCTTATTTCTTTAATTTCTCAAGTGTTTTAATTTCTTATTTCAAAAGAGTTCAGTTGGAAGTGAACTGTTTCAAGTGAACAGTTTCAAGTGTTATAATAACCGTCAACCATGAATTCTATACCTATTAAAACTAACATTTAAGTCAAGGTGAAAGGGAAATAAAGACATTCTGAGATGGAGAAATATTAAAATTAACCCCCCGCACACAAACACTTTTTATTAAGAGAACTACCCTGCTTGAAGTTTCTCAAACAGACAGGATATGATATGATAACAGAAGAAAACATGGCACATCAGCTAAGTATTTCTCTAAATTAGGATTAAGGGAAGGATATCCTGGCAAATTGAAATAAGAAAATAAAACATGTAGATTGTAAAGGAAGAAATAAAACTATTTACAGGTAGTATTATTCTCTATTTGAGAATTCTCAAAGAAGCTATAAACAATTCCTAGAATTAATGGGTGAAGTCAGCAAGTTCTCGGGACACAAGAACATAAAAAAATTAGTATTTCTATATACTAACAAGGGGATTTTATACACTAATTTTTGATGGAAATAAAATTAAAAATATACTTCCATTTATAATCCCTCCAAAGAAAGTAAAATACTTAAATAGGTATAAGCTTAAAAAAATGTACAGGATCTATATGCAGAAAAGTACAAAATGCTTATTTAAGAAATAAATCAAAGAACATCTAAATAAATAGCATGATGTGTTCATTGATTGAAGACTCAGCACAGCAATGTTTATTCCCCCCAAAACTGGTCCATAGATTTAATGCAATTGCTGTCAAAATCCCCCCAAGTTTTTTTTCTTTTTGTGGAGATAGACAAGCTTATTCTAACATTTATTTAGAAGGCACAGGCCCTATCATATTATAGTTAAAAAGACTCTTCAAAAGAGAATAAAGTTGAGAGGACTCATTCTACTGATTTATTATTGAGTGTGTCCATAAATTTCATATTAAATTGTGTGTAATTTAAAAGTTGTCTATTTTAGACAAATGACAATATATGTGAAATAGACATTTCACCCCAAAGAATATGTAGATAGAAAATAAAGTACATGAAAAGATGTTCAACATCATTTGCCTTAGGAAAATGCAAATTAAAACCACAGTGAATTATCAGTACACACCTACTGGAATGTCTATTTTAGATAACAATTTTAAATTGCACATAAACTTTATGGGCACCCTGTATAACGGAAGGAATCAAGAGCGTATAGTCTTGGCAGAGGGTTAGATGAATAGATCAATGGCATAGAATAGGGCTTTCAGAGATAGATGTTCAACTAATTTTTTACGGAAGTGCAAAAGCAATTCAATGCACTAAATAGAGTCTTTTCAACAATTGGGCATGCATAAGGAAAAACAAATAAATAAATATTAACCTAAACCTTATACCTTATACAAAAGTTGACTCAAAATGCATCATGATCTTAAATGGAAATGTGAAAGTACAGAACTTCAGACAAATAATGGGAGACAATCTCTAGGATGTAGGACATAAAGGATTAGATGAATAAAGTTTTTTAGCTTGACTTTAACGCATGATGTAGTTCAAGGAAAAGCTGATAAATTAGACCTCATCAAAATTAAAAAATTTGCTCTGCGAAGACTCTGAGAAGGATATAAAGCCAAATTATAGACGGGGAGAAAATATTTGCAACCAAAGGGGTGAATATATAAAGAAATTTTAAACTCAACAGTTTAAAAAAAATCTAGTCAGAAAAATAGGCAAAATATGTGTAATAGACATTCTCCCAAAAGAATACGTAGATAGAAAGCAGAGCACATGAAAAGTTGGTCAACATCATTGGCCTAAGGGAGATGCAAATTAAAACCACAATGTGTTATCACTACATACCTATTGGAGTGGCTAAAATAAAAATTAGTGACTACATCAAATGCTAGTGAAGATGCAGAGAAAGTGGATTGCTCAGACATTGCTGGTGGGAATGAAAAATGGAAAGGAGCATGTCAAATTCGTATAAAACTAAACATGTAACTATCATACACCCCAGAGACTGCTGTCCCGAACATTTATTACAAAGAAATAAAGGCGGCCTCTCCTGGACTCTCTCCACCCACCTCCCATCCTGTTTCTCTCTCCTTATCTCTCAGGTTCATGGGAGGCCACTGGGGAAGCTGTGGAAGTGACCTCAGGCTGTCCCCAGAGACACCTGCCCTCCAAGGAAGGCCTGAGTACTCAGCAGAATTCAATTCCACAATTGCAGGAGCTGTTGCTCAGTGGCACAAACCTCAGGTCAGACCTCTCATGACCTAGTTTGGGTGGACCAGGGACCGTTGCAAGTGGGGATGCTAATGGTGTGGACATATCTGCAGTGGAGCAGTCTTCCTCTGCCCTTACCTTTTAAAAATAAATAAATAAATAAAAAATAAAAAGAAATAAAGGCCTGTTCACACAAAAACCTGTACGAGAATGTTCATAGCCGCTTTACTCATAACAACCAGAAACTGGAAACAACCCAGATGTCCCTTGATGAGTGAAAAGTTAATCTTTGGTACATTCTTACCATGAAATACTATCCAGCAATAAAAATTTGATACATAAAACAACCTAGGTAAATCTCAATATGAGATTCTGCTGAGTAAAAAAGGTAAAAAGATTAGGATTGTTCTTTTTATATTTTTTATAACTCTATATAACATTTTTGAAGTAACAAAGTTGTAGAGATGGAAAACAATTCAACAGATGCCAGGGGTTGATGGCAGAGTAGGAGGGGGGGAGGGAGGAAGGAGGTGTGGCCTACAAAAGGATGAATGGAGGGCTTCTTGTGGTGATGAGACTTCTTCGTTATTCTGTCCATGTCAATACCTGGCTGTGATATTTTACTACAGTTTTACAAGATGTTACAGTTGGGGGACCTTAGGTCAAGTATACACAGGACTGCTTTTCAATTATCTCAAAAAATTAATCAGTTATAAAACACATTAAACTTTTTGGAAATGGTAAGGCAGGCACTGAACAAAAGGTCATCTTAGGGACTTTCCACATTTTCACAGTCATTTCCCCCACATTTGGTGATGCCTGAAGTGGTCACCTTGTATCCTTTCCAAGGACCGATTTGTCTTCCCTGTGGTCTTGAGCCTCTCACATTTTCTCTCTGGGTCTCTTTGCTGTAGCTTTAATATAGGAGGGCTTACAGATCTCTAAAGATGTTTTCAACTTCAAAGTTCTAGAATTCCAATTTTTTGGGGGGGTGTCTATTTAGGGTTAACAGAAGCAAAATTCTTCTGGCTTTAACACCCTTCCCGCATCAGCTTCACCTCCGCTGATTTGTGTGGGGTTCCTTCCCAGTCTGCTCTTATACCCTCCACTATCAGGAAATACCCAGCCCTTTCTCCAAATGACTCTCAGCCTAATGGGTGATAGCATAGTTGTGGGTATTGAAAACAAAAAGATGAGTCCTGAAAAGGAAGACAAAATTAAACTATGGTCTTTACAGAACATTAAGCTACCCCAGGAGACACATGTCCCTCCTTAAAATATATTTAGGAATCACTCCCTACTAGATCTTTTATTGTGCAAATAAAACAATTTCAGTTCAGATCCCAGTTGGATGACAACCACCTTTGTAAATTGGACGAAAGAAAAATATTGCCTATCATTACCTGTTGTGCATCTGTTCCCATGATCAGCATGACGAGCTCTTGCATTATTGACCTCTTTTCAAAATATGGCAAATTATTTCCAAAGATCATCAGCAGATGCTCCCTGTCTGCAGAGAATGTCTAAGAGCAAGCAGGCCACTGGCTGGATTCTGTTGCTGCCACTGATCAAATCCCTGCTGCAAGGTAGATAGACTGGGCATGGCTCCAGACAGCCAGTGAAGGGTGCTCTTGGGTGGCAGAGAACTTGGAACAAAAAACAGGGAAAGAAAAGGAAGAAAGAAGAGTCAGGTAAACTTCAGCCCCTGAATGATTCACATTGCTGAATGAAACACTAGAGAGAAACCTACTCAGATACCAGCATGGCTTCACATTTCATCGCCATGATGCCCTCAAACATTTCACTGCCCACACTGTCTTTGGTATTTTCCCCAGGAGTCTCAAGTTTTATAAAATTATTTTTTCAACTAGATAAATCACATTGATTCAGTATTAATACTCTGATTCTCCACTTTGAATTAGACAGAAACATATAATCATTTTCTGGTCAGCATGAATGTTAACAGATAAAGCTCATGAGATTCACATCAAAAGAAAGCATATTACCATATTCACTTCTGCAAAGTTATCACAGGTAAATATAAAATTCCCAAGGATTTTTTAAAAATAATGAGCCTACCTGTAATGTGAGGGCTATAGGTTTAAAAGCACAGGATTCTTACTCACAATAATAAAGTCACTATTGTCAAGTAGTCTAAAGTGCCCAGCTCAGAATTTAAGGTATGGGGTGTTTAATATGAACACTTCTAAAGAGTGTGAGATCTTAACGTTCAGGTGTTAGTTCAAATCCCAGGCTCGATTCTTGTGTCACCAAGAGATTTATCCTTTATAAACTTTAATTTCTTAATTGGCAAATCAAGAACAGTGATATTTACCCCTTAATATGGGCTCAAGAAATTATAGCCATGACTATCATTGGATAATCAAGACAACAGCAAATGAGTTTCTAAACCAGACCCTTCTAAGTGGGGCTGGAAAAGCACCTTTTAGAAAACTATTTTCATATGACTTGTTTCTTTTTCATCTTATTCTGTCTTTCCTTTAAAGAGCTGGGAGTAGAAGTTGGGGCATAAAGCGAAAAACAGAAGCAGTAGACAGACAGGAGGGAGCTGATAGAAGCAGGTTGTTCACCTAAGTCTGGCTTTTTTGTAATACCTGCGAATATCACATTCTTTTGTGCTTTTTAAGTTGAATTTCTCAGTTCTTTCACTGGTTTCTCATTGTGGGACTTAAGATGAATTGTTTACTCAGTAAGCACTCTCTGCCTTTTCCATATTATCAGAACTCTGAGTTAGTGTAGGGCAATGAATCCAGTTAAAAATATTCCCCTCCTCACACCCTCTTCCAGATTAACCCAAAAGTCATAGTGAATTTAACTTCAGTTTAATTAGAACTTGCAGGCAAGCATT
This sequence comes from Otolemur garnettii, assembly GCF_000181295.1. NCBI lineage: Eukaryota > Metazoa > Chordata > Mammalia > Primates > Galagidae > Otolemur > Otolemur garnettii. Next base: position 24,715,990 of record NW_003852400.1, read on the forward strand.
TCCTAAGGTCCAGTGTTCTGGCCAGTGAGATTTAAGCAAATTCCTATTGGATAGGCCTGAGAGAAAAGCTATTCTTTCCTCTTTATAAAGAGACAGAGCCAGGTGGCCTGCTGTTCTACCCTTTACCTCTTCCTCACATTTTTATTGGCTGAAATGCAGGTGTGTTGTTTGCAAGGTGTCCCAAAAGTCCCCTATAAAGTTGGTATACATAAGGAAAATGGGAAATTGTAGCCAAATGTACCTTTATTTACAAAATATTCACATAAAATTTTACAAAATATTCTCTACATATTGGAAACCTCTTTGTAAAGTTCTGTGATGAATATTATAAATAATGGTACATTTGGCTATAATTTCCCATTTTCCCTATGTATGGCGACTTAATGAGTGACTTTTGGGACACCCTGTAGAGATGGAGCAGCCATCTAGTGGCCAAGGAAACAAAAGCCACAGCCCCCAAATGGGAGAACAGAGTTTGGATTACATGCAGCTGAATGCAATTATTTTTGATAATCTTACATAACCTGATTTCAAGTTCCCTCGTCATGTGGATGGCTGCTAGCTTAGAAGTTGTATACATGCCAGAAGCATCCAGAACCAGGAGCAATGTTCCAAGTATAGTTAACTAGCCTGAGGACCGAAGAAATTCCCAGATAAGTCTTGTCAAGCTCTCATTTGTCATTATTTATGCTTAAACCACATGTATTGGTTTCTCTAAAGAATTCATACCTTACCATTCTCCATCCTATCCTCCCTATCTAAAAATATATATTCAAGCACTTTAAGGCACATATGTGTCTACTAAACAAATGACTTTTTAAAAACATCTTGGCTAAAACCTACAAGGCTATGAACATACAATAGGGATTTGTCTCTGGCAATGCTGCTGTTCCTTCCCATGAAAAGAATCTCCTTTAGAACCGTTTGGGAAAGACTTGTCTAAAAATTAATTGAACAACTGAAAGTAAGCTTTAAGACTTCACTATCAATTCTGGTTCAACTCAACCACTGGACTGTAAGAACTTTCCTTGGATGCCAAGGAACAGCTTTTATCATTTCTAGTGGATTCTTAAGTTAAGAACAGCTCAAGTGGCTTTAATTATGTGAAAATTCAGGAAACTGCACTGTGTCTATCTGTTCCAACATGTCTAAGCTTGGGTACCCACCAAGGAGAGCAAGGAAATGGGTGCAGGTATGTTTTAGAGGGTGATACCAGAAATCAGCGTTGAGGAATCAACATTGAGACAGAGAAGGCAGGAAGTCCAGCAGTATGTGTGTGGTCGAGCTAGTTACCATAACCTTTTAGCCCTCTGGGAGCTACACAGAGCATTCCTCAAACCAACCCTCTGAAGGATGAGATGCTGGGCATTGAGAAATATTTAGCTGTTCAAAGTAATATCAGCTGCAGAGTTACATTGTACGTATGTGTCAACATATCATCTGGTGCCCATAAATGTGCTCAATTTCATATTAATAAAAAAGAAAATAACTAGATATTATCATTGTATCACTGATTAGTTAGAAACCAACTGTAATTGATCTAATATCACTCGCTAAAACGTATTGAAAAGTTGATGTGTGGCAGGGACCATCCTAAGCCATTTCATTTATCATCCTCCATTGTTTTCATTCTCAAAACAATCTTATGATATAAGAAGCATTATATTTTTCATTTCCTAGGCATAAAAACTAAGTGAAACACTTTAGAGTCAGGATTTAATCTCAGATATGATAATATTCATAATCTTAATCCCTAGACTCTGCTGGTTCTCAGTGGAGTATATTGGAAGGGTGTCAAGAGCTCACAAAATTAATGAGAAAGGCAGTTAAGGAGGCTTTAAAATGGGCAGGCGCCTCAAGGCTAAGAAACAAACTATAGGGAGCATCTGGACTGGATGTAGTAGCAGAACTAATCGACTCCAACCAAGTCCAATTGGTCTAACTTGATTCTATGCCTGCCCTCTTGGCTGAGTCACAATAGGATATCTGATTAACTGTCCCAGACTTTGCGACCATGGAGGAACAGCTAATTCCCCACAAGAATTCAGGTTGGCCTTGGGGAAATGGGAAAGGGAATGGTGATGAACAGTCAAATGAATACATGTACTACTACCATTCATAAATTCCCTTGGCCTTACCCCGATAATTTTTCACTATCCTGCTCCTATCTGCTGCCATTTGTGGCTACAATGAAGGGGTAGGGGTGGAGGGATGAGCTCACTTTCACCTTCCAATCTCCTCACCTCCTAACTCTCTTCTCGGTATAACAGCCCTAATTTCCAAACTCTGATGCCTGTCAGAAGAAAATTGAAGTTTTATATTACTTTCTTTTGTAGACTAATCTAACTCTTCAGCTTCTATTCCAGATAAGCCTATCTTTGCATAAAGAAAAAGTCACTTACGTGTTTTTTTTCTGAACCAGAAAGCATTTAACAGGCATACTCACTCAACATAAAAAATACAAAGAAGCTTTGCCTTGAGAAAGTTGTCAGATGAAAACAAGAGAAATAATTTCTTCTGCCTACAGTCTCTATAACGAAGGGCTCCTGAGGAATTTTATTCTCTTCCTTCCCTAAAAAGTGTATTTATGTTTGGAAATGTAGGACATGAAATTCATAGTGACACAGTCCACAAACCCATGTTATATTTCCATATGCCTTTATTTTTGGCTCAAATTTTTCTTTGCCTGATGCAGAATTTGTCAGGTAGCTGTTTCTAGGGGAGCTCAGTCAGTTTCTGTGTTCTCTCAGGCAATGTGAGTTTAGAATTCAGCCCTTCAAGATCACCCCACACTCTTCTCCAGCAGTGATGATGCTTGGGCTCTGGAGGTGCATTGCATGGCTCCACACAACTTCCCCTTCCAGTATTTTGTGCTGGTCTGCTACTCCAGAGGTGCCCAGCCTCCTCTGTGTCCCCTCTGAACTGACAGTCTGCTGCAGGGTGGCCAGCTGGGTGGTCCACCTTTCCATCTCTTTTTGGTCACTTCTTCAGGTACCAAAGCATCCTGAAGCCAGGGAGTTTTCTCTGCCCTGGGTTACATAAGCAGCCAATGTTTGAGGCATGTGCAAGGCTACTACTCTTCTGTTTCTCTGTGGGGACAGTAAAGGATATCACTCTTTTCTAACAGCCATCACAATCATGACCACATTGTGGCTCTCATGCCATAGGAGCACAAGAAAGTCACAGGCCTGCTAACTACCGAAAGTCACTGCAGGACACTCAGTTCAGGGGTCCCAAACTGATGTCAGGGCAGTAATACTCAACACAGGTGCCCTGAGCCCTGCCTCCTCTACCACAATTAATTGGTGGATAAGGGGAGGTAGTAAGACATGGTGGACTAAAATCTAAATGTTCCTTATCTTATTTAGACCTTGGAATCTTCATCTAGTCTCAAGACAGGGGATATAAGGAAGGAAAAAAAACTTCTAAATAATTCCATGTCTCTTATAATCTCTCAGTGTTAAAGAATCAAATTTGTACTCTGCTTTTTTATTGATAATCCCTAAATAGAAGTATGTCATTGGATAAATACAGAGTATGAGAAAGACTTAAAATGTTAAGTTCCTATGTGTATATATATATTCCTGGATAGATATGTGTGTCTGTTACATAATAGACTACAAGTCTAATTTATTATATGGCTAGTATGCATATAAAAATGTTTGTCAGAAAATATACTTAAAGGTTAATAATTTTGGGGTTATTTCTACAATCTTCTGTACGTTTTTATGTGTTTACTAAATTCTCTACTCAAAGTATATGTACTTCTCTATAGCCATAAAATGAATAAGTAGTTTGAAAAATCACTGTGTTGGCTAGAGCAACAGACCACTAAATCCATATCCCATAGTGTCTCCTTGCATGTATAAGAAAAATTTTAAGAAAATAATAACATAATAAAAATATGAGAATATATTAATCCATTTATTCCAAAAAACCCATTACTTTCTAACACAGCAAAGAAACTGCTTAGCTTACAAGCATGGGTTGTTTTTATACAATATTTTGAGGTGTTCATGATGCACTTATACTGCAATCCTATTTGGGAATTCAAGCAAATGAACTAAATCATTTTAAGTTTGTTCCATGTTTTAGTTTCACAGAGTACTTCCCGAAATCAGTACTTGTTTTGTTTCCATAAAAGAAATCCTTTACATTTGATCAGACTTTATAAAATTCTGGACCCACTCTGTGCACAGGAAGGCACTGAGCAGACGTGCTCAGCCAGGACAGCATCTGGGTGCAGATGGGGCACTAGAAACAGAGAGGAGCTGAGTCCACAGAACGGGTAAAGGAACAGGTGCCTTCCCAGCAATGTCTGCTGGGAATTGTCAGAAAAGACATTTTCTACCTGCACTTCATCCCTTTGCTCATATTTTTCTCTATAAATATTTTAGAGATAATAGGATCCTGTTACATTTAATAGAAAAAATTGCCTGGTAGGCTGCAGTTTGAAACAAAACAGAAAAACACTACAATGGTTTTGAATTATTTGGCAAGAGCCTGGGGTAATCATTTGGCCTGATTCCAGGAAGCATATCGCTGTTTGTAAATGACTGATTAACTGCCAGGGACTGGTAGTGAGTCAATCCACTTTCATGCAGCCCCTACAAAGACCTCCTCATGCAAAGAATAGAGTTTGTACTGTTCCAGACCAGGTTACTGACATGGCTCCTGGTTGTCAAAGATGGTCTTCCTTTTCATGCTTCCTTGCTGTTCTTATTACACAAAATCTGTGATCTTTTGGGTGACAGAAAACAAAGTGAAATTGCTTTTTCAGTCTCCAATGATAAGTGAAAATGAGAAAGTAGAAATAAAAGGTAAGCAACTAGAAGAGGGGCCAAGATGGCAGAGTAGAAGGGAGCACAGACCTGCTCTCTCAGGAAGACTGGGTGGCCAGTCCATGTCCACCTTCACACGGATGGTCTACGGGAGAACATTGTGAATCAAAAGACAGGTGACCGGAGACACCCAGAGTGAAGGAAAAGGAAGAGAGGTGACCTGCTCTGTGGTTTGAAGGTATTCGGGGAAGACAAGTGCACATGTGGGAAAGGCACAGAGAGGAGAGTCCCAGGGCTCCATGCTCCCCAATGATCCTTCCTCTCTGAGCTGTAGGAGGGATCCTCCCCTAAACAAGGACATGAGACTGACGTGGGAGCTATCTGTAGACTGTGAAGCAGCATTGCTCCAGAGAGAGGGCACAGCAGTGGCCCACTAGCTCATGAAGCCTGAGCCCTGTGGCTGGTGACATTTTATTTTATTTTATTTTATTTTAATTTTTTTGCAGTTTTGGGCTGGGGGCTGGGTTTGAACCTGCCACTTCCAGCATATGGGGATGGTGCCCTACTCCTTTGAGCTACAGGCACCACCCTGGCTGGTGACATTTTAAAATCCTAGACTCAGAGCATGTCCTCCACCCAGGACTCAGACCTGTTGCTACTGCCTTCCCAACACCTCTGCCAGTCTGGAGGGTGGCATAGAGATTTGGGAGGTCTGGCACTGTCATGAGTCCTGTAGGCAGGAGCCACCTGCCCCCACTGCTGTAGGCAGTGCCCCCACTGACCATCTGTCGACATGGGTGGGGCTACACTCAAGCCTGTGCCCAGCTAACAAACACTGCCACTGGAGGATCCAAATGGAGAGGCTCTCAGCCAGCACTGGCTAACAGTCACTGCTCCCCACAGGCATGTTACCCTCAAACTGGCACTCCACAGACAAATGCAACTACCCAAGGATCTAAACAAAGTATCTCTCAAGCCAATGTGGGAAGAGAATCCCCAACTGACAAACTACTACCACCTGTGGATCTAAGCTCCGCCCTTCTCAAGCCTATATAAGCTCACAATTGCAAGACAGTTCCAGTGAACAAATGCTGCCAATGCAGACCTGTGGTGTAGGCTGTCAGCTGCCATCACTGGAGGGTGTGAATAGGATGAAGCACAAACCAGATGAGCCAACAAATGCTGCCACCCCATGAATCTGAGTGCAGCAGCTCCTAAACTGGCTCAGGCTGACAAATGCTGCTGCTGGCAGATCTGAGTGGAGCAGCTCTCAGTCCTGTTTGGCCTGACAATCACCTGCTACTGATAGAACGAGGAGGAGTAATTACTGTCTGCAATGCAGAGACCAATAGTGACAACCACAGGAGAACAGTGAAGCAGGAGGCCCAAGAGAGCAATAGTGTCAAATGTTCGCTATGCATCTGCCCATCTCATGCCAGGTGGGTCCTCCAGGGTAGGACTTGAGTGTGCCAGAGGCATCTCATTCTTTACACTAAGCAGGAGTGTTCCCAGCAGAAGAGAACAAGTGTACTGTGAGCTTATTCGTCTTGAGCTGAGAAAAGAAATTTCAGATGAGAAGGAACCAGAAAAAGAACTCTGGCAACATGAGAAAATGAGCTGTTTTGACATCCCCCCCACCCAACAAAATAATCATGATAGTTGTCCGCCAATGGACACCAACCTAAAGGAAATTGTTGAAATGTTAGAAGTGGAATTCAGAATATGGATGGCAAATAAGATGAATGAGATTAAAGAAAAAGTTGAAAATCAATACAAAGAAGCCTGCCTAAAAAATATTTCAGGACATGAATGAAAAACTCACTTAAGTGGTAGATAACATAAATGTATCTATCTATCTAGAGACAGACAGATAGATAGATAGATAGATAACAGAATTTAAAGAAAAGAAAGCCATTTAGGATACTTCTCTTTTTTCTTTCTTTCTTTCTTTCTTTTTTTTTTTTTGAAACTCACTCTTTTTTGGGGGGGGGGTCTCGCTCCATCATCCTGGGGTTGAGTGCCATGATCATAGCTCACAGTAAACTCAAACTCTTGGGCTCAAGTATCTTTTTATTTCACCCTCCCAGTACATGGGACTACGTGTGCCCAAAACAACACATAGCTAATTTTTCTATTTTTAGTAAAGATTGGTATCACTGTTGCTCAGGCTGGTCTTGAACTTCTGAGCTCAAGCAATATCCCCATCTTGGCCTCGTAGAGTGCTAGGATTACAAGCATAAGCCACTATGCCTGGCCCTTTTAAGGTATTTTAAAATATAACAGGCAGCATCAATAAGAGGATTGACCAAGCAGAACTTCATAACTTGAAGACAAATCTTTCAAACTAGCCCAGGCAGTCAAAGATACAGAGAAAAGAATGAAGAATGAAGAATCATTTCAGAGAAATATGGGACTATGCAAAGTGGGCCAATGTTAGAATTAGAGTTATCTTTGAGGGAGAAGAAGAAAAAGCAAAAACTATGGAAAACCTATCTGAGGGAATTATTGAGAGAAACGTCCCTGTATCACCAGAGATTCAGATATCCAGATAAAAAATGATTATCAAACACTGGGAATATTCATAGCAAAAGGAGGTCTCTGAGGTGGTGCCTGTGGCTCAAAAGGGTAGGGCACCAGTCCCACATGCCAGAGGTGGTGGGTTCAATCCCAGCACCAGCCAAAAAAAAAAGGAAGTCTCCAAGACATATTCATTATATTCATTAACCTGACTAAAGTCAAAATGAAGGAGAAAATTTTACAAGCTGCAATACTAGAGCAACCATTAACCTACAGATGAAATCTGAAATCCATTAGGCTAACAGTACACTTATCAGTAGAAATCATATAAGCCAAAAGGGATTGCAGCCCCATTTTTAGTCTTCTTATACAGGAAAACTACCAGTCCAAAGCTAAGGGAAGGGAAGGGAAGGGAAGGGAAGGGAAACTACGAAACTACAAAGGGAAGGGAAGGGAAGGGAAACTACAAAACTACAAAACTAACTATATATCATAAATGATAGATAAATAAAGACTTTTCCAGACAAACACACATTAAGAGAATTTGTCACTACTATACCTGCCCTAAAGTGCATTATATATAGAATAACACCATAGATACTCACCAATGTAAAAACACCCAAAGTTTAAAACTCATGGTGCTGATAAAACAATAGCACAAAAGGGAAAACAAAACAACAAGGTATTCTACAACATAGTGAACAGAGCATGTCAATACTAACACTGAATGTGAACAGTCTGAATGCCCTAGGCTGGCTGAATGGCTGGAAGAACGCATCCCAAATATATACTGATTCCAAGAAACACATCTAACTTTCAATAACAACTCAAGGTAAAGGGATGGGAAAAAGTCTTCTGGGCAAATGAAAACCAAAAGTAAGCAGATACAGCCATTCTCCTATGAAATCAATAAGGGTAACAAAAAAAAAAAAAAAAAAGGACCAAGATGTCTATATAGGGAAGCAATTCAACAAGAAGACATAACAATTCTAAATATATATGCACCTAATACAGAAGCTCCCACATTCATAAGGCAAATTCTACTGCATCTAAGCAAAGAAATAAACAGCATAATTTCTGGGGACTTCAACACCTCTCTGACAGAACTGGATAGATTACCCAAGCAGAAAATCAATACAGAAACACTAGACACAAATGGGCTCTAGAACAAATGCACCTAACAGACATTAATAAAACATTCTATTCCCAAACTACTGAATATGCATTATTCTCATCAGCACATGAGACAGTTTTCAAGATTAAGCATATCTTAGACCACAAAAGAAATTTCAGCAAATTAAAAAAAATATTATTCCATGTACCTTCTCAGATTACAGTGGAATAAAATTAGAAATCAGTTTCAAGAGAAACACTCAAATCTATTCAAAGTCATGAAAATTAAACAACCTGCTTCTGAGCTATCTTTGGGTCATTGATGAAATTAAAATAAAATCAAAAGATTCCTCAAAAAGAATGAAGAGGGAAACACAAACTTTCAAAAGTCTAGGGAGCTCAGTAAAAGCAGTTCTCTGGGGAAAGTTCATAGCCTTAAATTACTACATCAAAAAGACAGAAAGAACACAAACTAACAAACTACTGTCGCATCTCAAGGACCTGAAAAAAAAAGAACAAACCAAACCCAAAGCCAGCAGAAAAGAAATAAATAAAGCTCCAGGGCCCAAGCAAATGAATTGAAACTCCCCCCTAAAAAATACAAAATAGCCAAATGAACCAGAAATAGAAGATAAAGGTCTCAAATAAGCTAAATCAGAAATGAAAAGGGATAAATTACAACTGATTTCACAGAAATACAAAATTTCATCGGTAAAATCTCTATTCACACAAACCAAAAAACATAAAGGAAGTGGACAAATTCCTGGAAGCACACAACTTCCCAACTCTAAATCAGGAAGAAATATACATTCTGAACAGACTAATTATAAGCAGAAAGATTGAAGAGGTAATAAAAAATCTTCCAACAAACAAAATCCCCAGAACAGATGGAGGAGTCCCAGCTGAATTCTACCAGATATATGAAGAAGAATTGGTACTTCCCTACAGAAATTATTCCATAACATTGAGAAGGAGGGAATCATCCCTAACTCATGCTATGAAGCCTGTATCACCTTGATACCAAATCCAGGAAAGGACAAAACAACAAAAAAGAAAACTATTGACCAATATCCTTTATGAATATAGAAACAAAAATCCTCAACAAAATACTGCAAACTGAATTCAACAGCACATCAAAAAGACAATTCACCATGATCAAGTAAGTCTCATCCCAAAGAGGCAAGGGTAGTTTAACATACCCAAATCAGTAAACATAATTCATCACATAAACAAAAGCAAAACCAAAGATCATACGATTATCTTCACAGATGCAGAAAAAGCATTCAATAAAATCCAACACACTCTCATGATAAAAACTTACAGCAAACTAGGAACAGAAGGAACATACCTCAAAATTATAAAACACATATACGATAAACCCACAGGCAACATCATCATCCTGAATGGGGAAAAGTTGAAAGCATTCCGTCTAAGAACTGGAACTAGATAAGGGTGCCCACAGTCACTAATTCTATTCAACATAGTACTAGAAGTCCTAGCCAGAGCAACTGGGCCAGAGAAAGAAATAAAGGACCTACAAGTGAGAAAAGAGAAGGTCAAACTATCCCTGTTGCTGATAATGTGATCCTTTGCCTAGAAAACCCTAAAGACTCCAACAAAAGACTCCTAGAATTGATAAATAAATTCAGTAAAGTCTCTGGTTACAAAATTAACAAACAAAAATCAGTAGCATTTCTATATGCTAATAATAGTCAAGCTGAGTATCAAGTCAAGGTCTAAATACCATTTACAATAGCTGAAAGAAAATGAAATACCTGGGAACGTACTTAACCAAGATCTCTAAAAGAAAAACAATAAAACAAGATGAAAGAAGTCACAGATGACACAAACAAATGGAAAAACATCCCATGATCATGGATTGGAAGAATCAGTATCATTCAAATGTTTATATCGCCCAAAGTGATTTACAGATTCAATGCAGTCCCCATCAAAATACCAATGTCTATTTCAGAGATCTAGCAAAAATAATTCTATGCCTCATTTAGAACCAAAGAAAATAATGCCTGAATAGCCAAAGAAATCTTTAGCAAAAATGTCAAATCTGGAGGTATCACCTCACCTGACTTCAAACTATACTACAAGGCTATGAGTAACCAAGATAGTATGGTGCTGGTATAAAAACAGACACAGAGGCCAATGGAATAGAAGGCCCAGAAATAAAACCATCTACCTGTAGCCAACTAGTCTTTGACAAAGCAGACGGTTTACACTAGGGAAAGGAAGCCCTATTCAACAAACAGTGCTAGGAAACTGTATAGCCACCTGCAGAAGAATTAAGCAGGACCCTATCCCTCACCATACAAAGAAATTAATGAGGTATGGAATACTACTTAACTATAAAAAGAAATAAAATGATGTCTTTTGCAGCAACTTGTATGGAAAAACAAATGCCACATGTTGTCACTAATAATTGGGAGCTGAACAATGTGCACACACAGACACAGAGATGTAAGGACATTGGAAACTAAGAAGGCAGGGAGGGGGGAGGGAGGGGAGGGGTAAAAAATTATTTATTGGATACGATTACACTATTCTTGAGATGGGCACACCAAAAGCCTTGACTTAGGCAATATACAAGGTGTCCATTAACAAAAACATTTGTACCTCCTTAATACAGTAGAACCTTCATAGGTAACCACTTTCCAACACTGGCCTCCTCCTTAAATTGACCTAATTTTCATAGACCGCACATGCACCATGTGTACATATCAGTACAGTAGGCCTTGTTCCTTATGTTGACAATCTCTGTATGTTGACCAGTTTGTTACAGTCTCTTGGGTGATCAACTTAGAGAGATTCTACTCCTTTATAATTTTTAAAAATGAAAAATAAGAGAAATAAATAAATGAATGGTAAAAAAAAAAAAGATGAGATCATAATTAATGGTAGAAGGATGACCTTTGCCTCTGCTGAGTAAAGAGAACAGTCACACTGCATCAGATGCAAATGTGGCATTATGAGTGTTCTGCAGGTACTTAGTTCTATGGAAGGAAGGGAGATTATCAGGTAAATGCTGAAATAATATATTTTACCTAAAAACAACTTGAATCTGCTAAAACTCTGACCCTGTTGATCCATGGGATGTAATTTGTGTAAAATAACTTCATCATAGACCTCATTACACATGTGAATGAGTTATCTAATGATGCACAGTTAATTGACCTTTGAGGGATTCCAATTACAAATCTGTATGCCAGACGTGGTTAATAAAACCTTTAAAATAGTCTCAGTAAAAGTTCACCATCCTAACCCAGCTACTGCTGGTGCTCTAAGTTCTGCTATCTGGATCCTCATCACCAATCTCATCAATCAGCAGAAATGTTAAAATTATATTTCATTGATGAATGTGTGTTGAAGGAATGTGGGTTGGCCTGAAATAGTGCACTGGTACCTCCACATGAAGAGTGCATAAGGAACTGATGAGCCACAAGCCTTCCCGTTTAGCATTAACTCCTTAGAGCTGGGATGCTATACAGTCCTATGAACACTTCTTAATGCAGCATTCTGTTGCCTGACTCAATCATCAACTGTACTTTCTTAAAACAATCAGTTTATATTGGAGGGAACCTGCCAAGCAAAGTACTCAATGAAGTACTTAAGAAGCCATAAAACCGAAATTCATAGAGCTAAAAGAAAAGGTAAATTTTTGTCCTGGGATCTGTTATCAGCCTCACTGCTAATGCACATTTGTACTGTTGACAAAATTTGATCTAAAACTTGATTGCACGGTAACATGCTATCTAGTAGCAAAATTGTGGCAGAGAAGACCTGTAGCCTTTACTTACTTCTACTTACCAAAGGGATCTGTACTTATAAAGACAAATGCACACATAGTGGACCATTTGGAATTGTCAAAATAGGTAATTTAGTTCACTTCAAAGCACATATCTTCATCTCAAACATAGTGGCAGATCCCTTTTTCCCATGCTGAATTTTGGATTGTCCCCAAATTGTAGCTTCCCCTTGATGATTCTGTATAAATCTCGGAAAGCCACTCTAAGTGATGAATGCCTTACAAATCCATAAACTCAAATTTAATTTAGCATGACTGAATAATTAAACCAAAATTAGAGAAGAAACCAACACTTAAGATGACAAGGTGTCCTCAGCAAAGTTCATGTTATCTTTAAAGTAGAGAATATTGATCATCTTTTTGAAGACTTTTTACATCACTCTCATTTTGCAGACAGATTAACGTGACGTGAATTTTCCTAATGTTAGGTGCTGACTTATAAGCCTAATTATATCTGTATTTCAAGTATTATTAACTTTTCTCATTAGATTTTCCACACGGAGAGAAGGCTGGTGACGATCTAGTTATTTTCTAGGGCATAAGGTTAAAAGGCTATAATAGAGAATCAAAATCAGTGTAGAAAGTAGGGGGAAGAGAGAGAAGATGAGAACATGTTGTTTTTATTTCATTACAGCTGCTTGAATTTTATTTGTTTCAAAAGTTGCTAAACTGTCTTAGCATATTGTGATGATGTTTAGAAAGAGGATGGGAGAAGATTATCAGCAAATGTCTGGGGCATCCATCGGAAGTCCCTTCTTTAGAGCTGGCCTGTGACAAATTATCGATTAAAGTTGGGTTTTGTAATAATTTTCCAATTTCCCTTTAAGTAGCCTATAAGGGAAAGATGACAGATACTATTGTCACTATTTTGTTTGATAGAGATCCCTAAGATTATTTAACCCATATCTGTGAAATATTATATTCACCTCAACACAAAAATCTCAAGGGCTATTGCTCCTTATTCTCTGAGTAATTTAAGTGAATTTCAAGCTTTCAAGTTTCCCAACTTAAAAAGAAAAGCCATAATATCTGTCCATATTGTTTGAGTCAGGGGGTTCTCCAGAGAGATAGACTAATTGGATAGGGAGAGATGTGTGAAAAGAAAATTATTAGGGGAATTGGCTCAGGTGTTTACAGAGGCTGAGAAGCACCACGAGAGGCATCTGCAATTTGTAGAACCAAGGAAGCTGGTAGCCTGGCTCAGTCCACATCCAAAGGCCTCAGAGCCAAGGAAACTGAGGGCATAATTCTTAGTACAGGGCTGAAAGCCCAAAAGCCTGTGAAGCTGCTGATGTAAGTCCCAGAGTCCAAAGGCCAGAGAACCTGGAGTTCTGACACCCAAAAGCAGAAGGAGGGGGAGAACATCCTGGTTCCAGGAGAGAGAGAGGATTTGCCTTTCTTTTACCTTTTGTTCCCTCTAGAACCAACTGACATCATGCTGCCAGCCCATATTGAAGGTGGATCTTCCCCCCTTAGTCCACTGGCACACATATTTTCATCTGGAAATGCCCTCACAGACACATCTTGAGCAGCCCAGTCATCCTAATCAAAAGCAAAACTACCTGAGGTTCCCATTAGCAGAAGAGGGACAAGCTCAGTCCCTACTGAAGCACTGAGAAAAACTAACATTTTGTCAGCTATTGGGTATCCCTTAATTCAGTCAAATTTCAAATTGACATCCAAAATCAGCCATCATGCACATTGGCACCAGATTTGAAGGATTCATTCAACAAACTCTCAAAATATGTATTAACTACTGTATTAAGACACTTGTGAAGTGCTAAATGTCCATGTGGCTTAGATCTATTGCATTTGCCATTAAACCTTAATTGAAAGTATAAGAGGAGTAACTAATTTAAAGGACAAATACAAGCATTTGTGGAAAAAAGTAACACTGTTTTGAATGTGTATTTTTCCACTTTCTTGAACCTGAAATATAGGTGTTAATTTTGGCTGCCAGTGATAACTGCTGATGAATTATTTGTTACAATGCTGCTGGCCATTTCTTCTTCCCCTTCTAGAGCTACATAATCAGAGCTTTAGAGCAGTAGGGAGCAGGCCTCTATACATGGAAAGCTCCACAAGAAATTATGGTAATATGATATGTCTTGGGAACCACTGGCCCAGCCACGTGATTTGGGAAGAAATGTTACTTTCCCTTCTTCTCCCATCTTCTGAGGCTTCATTACCAACCTCAGTGTTAACACTGTGGAAGAGTGACTTGCCAAATCAACCTTCCTATTTGGAAGATTGAGCATATTCCTGAAATTGAAGTCTTTCAAACAATCATGATACAGCAGTCAAGAACAGCAGGAGAAGACAAGAACTTAGACTGCAGTATAAGCTGCCCAGAGAAATCTGATTAAAGGACAAATGTTGCAACAGCAGCTCATAGTTGGCTTTTGCTCAGCCTCAAGCCGACAGTGGGATCTCTGTCTAGTCCTTGCAGCATTCAGCTCTTGAGGCACGGTACTCTCTATGATTTGCATCCAAATCGTGTCTTCTACTATGTCTTTCCCATCCTGGGTTTTCCCAATTTATCCTTTCTTGAAAATTCTCAATATTTTGCATTTTATTTGCTGTTATTTTTAATTTAAAATGATTAAATAATTTATTTACATTGTATCATGGAAGGGAAACACATCTGGCTCACTTCTTAATAATTCTTAACATAGGACACTTCCCTTGGGGAAGTGTATGGGTTTCAGTAAATGTCTTTCCACCAGGTCTTTTTGGTCTTCTTGTCTACAGTACTCCACATGGTTAACACTTCATGTGGTCTCAATCCAGTAGGCACAATTTAGATTTAATAAGCATATGAATCTGGATGCATAACAAATACCACTTTTGTTATTATTTCATGCCTTTAAACTTTGTCTTCCCAAGTAAATGGTAACCTTCTTGTCTTCTAACTCAGAGTTCTACTAATTCAAGAAGGGGCTACGTGTGGTCTAGTGCAGGGGTCCTCAAACTTTTTAAACAGGGATTCAATTCAGTAGCCCTCAGACCATTGGAAGACCAGACTGTGGGCCTCAGGAGGAGTCGGCTGCTAAACAGGACAGGCAGTGGTGGCAAAAACACCCGGCCAGTGGGATAAATGTTCTAGGTGGGCTGCATGTGGCCTGTGGGCTATAGTTTAAGGATGCCTGGTCTAGTGGGTAGAATTCCTGATTTTTAAGTAGGGGCTCTACTATGTAAATTTTTACATTTCAAAAGCCCTGAAGATCAATTGCTCCTGAGCATTGAAGCTAATTGCCATTGATTTTTAAGTAAACAGAGAAAAAGGAATAACATTCTGAAATCTCTATTTAAAAGAACACAATTCCCATTATTCATCCAGGCACTACGAGTTGCTGCATGAATCCTGTTATTTTCAAGAAGTATATTATATTCCAAGACTTATTGTTCTGCATACATTTAAACTAACATAAAATCTCCCCATATTAATGATATTTTTAAAGTACATTTTCACAAGTTATAGGAAAAAATCCCTTGGTGGAACATTCTGTAAAGTGCTCTTTCAAGAAGATAATCCCTTTATGGACTTTGTGACTTAGTTCCTCATATCGTTAATCACAGACAACACAGCATAAATCTAGGGGGCTGGACAGATTCATGGTGTTTCTTTTCCTTGGAGTCTCTCAAAGGCATTTTATATTGGTTCCTTTGGGGGCACTGTCTGAAAGTTTACTTTTGGAAAAAAAGGTCATGTAATTAGTATATTCTTGGAAAGCATTGTCTGAAACCCAATGAATTGACTAAAGCATGTTACTTTATTTTGGAGACCAACAGGAAAACTTTCAGTTATTCATGCAGAGAGAGGTAAAATAAACTAAATGACAAAAAGGAAATTCAAGATATGTGTATGGTCTTGCTCTGATGAAAAGTATTTAAATTATAAGTAATAGAACCTACCTATACTAGTCTTTGCAAAAAAAAAAAAAGATGTAGGGGGGCATAATTAATGGAAGGACATAAACCATCTCACAGTGCTTTGTGCAGTTAGGTGTCACAGTGAAAGCAAACTCTGAAAGTGAACAGAAGATGCCATCTCAGGGGTGGCATTGCCTTTTTTTCCTTGCTTATTTTGCTTATTCCTTCTCTGCAGATTGAGTTTTTATGTCTATTACAAACATGGCTACTTCAGTACTTATCATATCATTTTTCAACGCATTACTTAACAAAATGAAATTAGAACCTAACTCCTTACTCTCTGGAGAGAGTATCCAATTGGTCTAATTGGCTTCATGTGTCCTCAGGTATCCCAGGTCCTATGGCTAAGAAATGGGCAGGTGTTGGGCTTCCTAGCTCTGTCAGAGGCCCAGGAGTAGACAGAACCACCAAGAAGAAACATGGATGGGACAGGTTAATCAACAAATATGAATGGCTCATCAAGTGAAGTCACCAGAAAGGTGTGGGACAAACACAGGGCAGGAGAGGAAGATGATTACATGGTGGAAAACGTAGGAATAGCAATAATATAAATAACAATAACAAATAGCAGAAACAGATCACTTCCTTAAACCCGATTCATCTCTACCATAAAAATGTAAGTAAGAAGACAACCAATTTCTTTCTATGTTTGATTGACTCTGGAATTTATATTATCAAGCCAAAAAATATATCATTTTGTTTGTTTACATTTCAGCTCTAAGTTGAGCGTAAGATGGGTGGTGGTCAACATATTCAATAAATCTGTGATATACACCCATTAAAAAAAAAAAAAAAAAAGATGGGTGGTGGTACACGCACACATATGGAAAAATATGTAAAATGAAAAGTTTCATTGGAAAATGAAAGTTACCAATGTGAAATAACTATAAAAAGTCATAATTATATTATCTATATCATAAAGGCTTATATAGATGATGTGAACTATAAGATCACATGAAGATAAAAAAAAAGTGGAGACTTCCACTTTCGCTAATGGAAAATCAGATAATTCAGAGCAGAACTCATTCAGATGATATCTAAAAAAGATAAGGAAAAAACACTTGGTCGCATTATATAGATAAAATGTGGAAGAGTTACCAGGGCATGATTTAGGAGAAGATGGAAAAGCAGGGAGACACATAAGCACAGCATCTAGAGCTGCTTTCCTGGGGGGCATCTGTTGATTGCTAAAGAGGCTGCTCAGTTACCAGTCAACTTTTTTGTCAGCTTCACAGGGCTTAAAGGACAGAAAAAGAAGCTGGTGCCCATCAAGAGTGGGGAAACTGGTAAATTCCTGTACTTGGACTGGGATCTAAAATGGCTTAACCGCAGAAGTAAGGATCAACCAGAAGCAAACTATTCCCTACATGGACTATGATTCAATGTCAAGTCATCAGGTTTGATAAAATGTAGAAATTAAATTAAGGGACCACCAGGTTAGAGATTACAACACCAACAGGAAGCAAACAAAAATCTTTTTCAGAGAAAAACAACATTATAAGCTTCAAATTATTTCTACAAGCAATTTTTCAAACTAAGTGTGAGGGATCCCAAAATGAAAACTAGGCACACAAAAAGAAGAAAATACACTCATAAATCAGTAGAAACACTGAAAAGTAATCAGACCCATTGAGGTTAGTTGATATGTTTGAACAAACAGATACAGACTTTGCAGTTACTATGTTGGCTATGTTCAATGAGATAAAGATGGGATTGAAAATTTCAACAGAAAACTGGAATACCAAAGCTAATACATGTACACTAGAAAAACAATAAAATAGAAATTTTAGGGCTCAAAATTCTAACAGCTAAAATTTAGAACTCAGTTGATGAGTATGACAACTGATTATACACATCTAAACAGAAAATCAGTAAACAAGGAGGTCAAAAGAAACTAGTCAGAATAAAGAATAGAAAGAAAAAATGATGGAATATAACAAAGGAAGGGAATAAGAGACACAGATAATACAGTGAAAAGGACAAATATACATTTATCTCCATTCCCACAAGAAGGAGAGAAAGAATGTAACACAAGCAGTACTTGAAAATATAATGGCAGTGAATTTTCCGAAACTGATGAAAGACACTATTACAGATTTATGCAGTCCAAGCATGAAAGATACAAGGCAATCTGCTCCTATGTATAGCAGAGTAAAAACCACAGAAAATCAAACACAGAGAGATAATCTTAAAAGCAACCAGAGAAAACGATGTTTTTAAAAGAGCAATAATTAAACTGAGAGATGACTTCTTATCGTACACAAATATAATGATCTGTTCAATAGATTAAAAGAAAATAATTGATTTTGTATGCCAATGAAAATAGTATTGAGTTAAACAAAGCAAAGATAACTTCATGCCAAAGAAAAACATGGAGAATTTATGACCTGTAAAACTGCACTGAAAGAACTCCTAAAGGACGATCTCCAGGCACAAAGACGTGTTTCTAGATAAGTCTTGGAAATGGAGGATAGAGTGAAAAAAATGGAAATTGTATATTTACATATACTATGGGCAGGTAAACTAAATAAATATTAGCCATTTAAGCCAATAATGATAATATTGTATGGAGTTTAATGTCTGCGCGCACACACCCATTGTACAGAGTAATCCATAGGTCAGAACCTGGGCCATTGATAATTCCTGCAAGAAATCTATTAAAGAGAGAAAGCAAACAAGTTTTAATTTGAAGCTTATGGAGCGTGTTGAAAAAATGCCTCCTTTCCCAACCAATTTTACTCACCCGTCTACAGGAAGCAGAAGAAAGTTGCCCCAAGCAGTCAAGACTGAAAAGCCTGTCTCATTATTTTAAATACTTGTACACAAAAGCCAGGGCCCAGAGGCTATGACCACTGGCAGTCTGAAAGACACAGTGGGATGGCTAGTTGAATCATGGAATGACTGCCAGGTTGGTCAATACACATCTCTCGCATAATGAAAAAGATGTCTTAAAGCATCAGAGAAACAGAGTACAGCATCATCTTTACAAATTAAAAAATTAAACATGGAAACATAACTGATTATCTGAAAGTCTGGCAAAAGAAAATATACCTATCTACCTTTACGTTGAGAAACTTTTGTTTATTAGATCACCAAAGCAATATTGTTTTTTAACCATGTTTTATTCAGCTCAAGCACAAATATGAATTCTTAATTTTGCAATATGCTTCCCATAAAACAGTTATATAGTCTGTTTGCAAAGGAACAATGGTTATAATTGGGATCATATTTTTTCCTTTCAGAAGCTCCATTTTTCAAAATAAAATACTACAGTTATTACAGTGAAAACACAAAAAGAAAAATATTAACATATACTTGAACCTATAACTTTCTAAAATCGTTGTGACTCATTAGCTTTCTAAAGTTGGGTTAATGTGTTCATTTTCAAGGGGAGGTAGATGATGGGGACTACTAAAAGTTGTATAGAACCTTACGATTATTTAATAGTAGTTCATAGGTGCTGAATACCAAGTCATAGGTGATGCCAAAAGCATAACTTTTCAGAAATACTTTAAGATGATTTTGCATAATACATGTTCTCAAATAAATTAATTCAAAAATTTTCACCTAAAGAGATATATTATTGGATACATCATACTGTATCTGTTAAGCACACCATGTAGATAACTTCATTGAATTCTAGATAATAAGTAGAGAGAGCACTTGTTACCTAAGAATGTTATACAAAAACTGAGGGAGCAATTGGCTAACAGTACATAGAATGCTGTTTCAGTGAGTGCTAAATTTTTGTAAAGAATCTTAGCATTGCCTGCATGCAGTGGCTCATGCCTGTAATCCTAGCACTCTGGGAGAGGTCAAATCAGGTGGATCCCTTGAGCTCAGGAGTTCAAGACCAGCCTGAGCAACAGGAATACCCCTGTCTCTACTAAAAATAAAAAAACTAGCCATTTGTGGTGGGGGCCTGTAGTCCCAGTTACTTGGGAAGCTGAGGCAGAGGATGACTTAAGCCCAAGAATTGGAGGTTGCTGTGAACTATGATGCCATAGTACTCTACCCAAGGTGACAGAGAGAGACTGTGTCTCAAAAAATAAATAAATAAATCCTAGAGTTTAAAATAATAATAGTTGTAATTAATTAAATTCCCTGGAGAAATATCTATTGAAACAGTTAATATTTGCTAAAGAATAACAAAAATATGAGATATTAACTGAAAAGGATGAATAAAGGCAATTTCATCCTCAAACAACTGAATTTTATACCTCTCCTAACCATCCAGTTACTTCAAAATCACTTTAAGAAAACAGAATTGTACACTTTGAAATATACGCAGACATCCTACTACAGTGTTATCAATGACAGGGACAACGTTAGACGGAGATGCAGAAAAGCTCTCACCAACGACAACGTATTTCAATTTAAAATTCTAGTACTGACATGTAGTAACCATGACAGCAAGGAGGGCCTTTCTCCAGCTTTGTACAATAAAGAGAGAAGATCTTTTAGCACAATATCCATCAAAAAGATTAAGTAATGAGACAGGACACATTTCTGTCACTTCTACATCTGCCTGCTGTGCAAATACACAAAGAGAGAAAGAAGCCGTCAGTTTGAGCAGCATTTTCCAATCTGGAAGCTTTTAGGAAAATTACAGGGCACTGAAGAATTACAGTTCGCATTAGAACTGATTGGTGTCACAGTCAAAAGGAGGAAAGATTCCTTGTCCTTTCACAATAGGGATTTGTCTTCCATGTGCAAAGCTAATCACCTCCCATATTCACAGAATGAATGATACAGTTAATCGAAAGAAATCACCCATTGAAGGAAAGCCTTCATGGGCACTTGGTTTCATATAAAATTGATTTTGATTTTCATAAGTGCCAGGCAGTTTTGACTGTGTTGTCAACATCTGCACAAGTAATAATGGGTCTGGATATTTGAAGGTTGCTCCAAGGTTCTGTCCTAAAAAGGTACGTGGCTGGCGTCAATATTGGGAAATGTTCTGATTTCAAATAAAGTGTAATTTTTTTCATTGTCCAGGGTAGCATCACTAGAATAATCATACTAAACAGGCTTGACTTCCCCTCTTTCTCAGTCAAGGGAGAAATATTTGACAATAGTAGCCCCTTCACTTGGCATCACTCATCACGGTTGTTGACGCTGCTTCATTATGAATTTTAGCTCAGAGCTAACAGGACACAACAAATAACTGCATTCTTCAGCAAAGGAAGGAGAAAGTGGTCAGTTTAATGTTTTGCAACGTCTAAGGCAATTGTTTACTGAGTATAAGAGGTTTTAGCAGTGTGAAATCACGCAAGAGAGGTTTGTGGAAATCTGCCCAAACTACAGAAAGGCAGATTCATATCTAATATATTCAAAAAAAAAGTATATTAGGGGCTCAACTCTGTAATCCCAGTACTTTGGGAGGCCAAAGCAAGGGTACTGCTTGAGGCCAGGAGCTTGAGATCAGCCTAGACAACATGATGAGACAAAAAATAAACAACTAAAACATTTTTAAAAAATTTTTTAAAAGCCCATCCAAAAACAGCAACCCAAACCCCCAAGATTCTGTAAAGACTCTCCCAGTTCTAATATCTTATGAATTTATAATGCTGCAATAACCCCAAACTTTTAAATTCCCACCTAGCACAGTCCTTAGAACAACAGGAACCAGACGTTACTTTCAGATGAAGTAATTTGCTTGTCATATACAAGTGAGGCTGTGATTTGCCATTTGAGGTGAAGTCCTGTGAGTTTGGTTATTACATAAACCTTTTTTTCTGCAGAATTGTCATTTCTGCTCCTGATATGTGTGATTATTTTCTTCTGGCCTTTAAATTTGAGATCATTGAGTTTCTGTTGTGTTTTTTCTTTTCTTTTCACAGACGCACAGACAAGTAGAGCTGCTTAATGTCAGCACTTAATATTCTCCCTAAAAAATAAATATTAAAAAAATTAAATTCATTTCTTAGTGGTGGCATTTTATGTCGTAAAGTCTCAACTTTGTTTTAGAATAAAAAGATCAAAGACACTAAAGAAATGTTGATGCTAGTTTTATTTAAAATTATGTATTGGGGGTATGTTTTCATTTTTTTATTTCAAAATATTAAGGGAATACAAATGTTTCCAGTTACACAGATCCCTTGTGTAATGCTTGAGTAATGGCTATGGTGTGCTCATCACCCAAATATGTATCCAGTAGGTAAATCACCTCCTCTCCTCCCCCCAACTCCCCTGCTTGATTTCCACTGGATTTTACTTCCTTCTGTACAGGTATGTTCTTTGGTTAGTTCCACTTTAACAGCAAGTACATGTAGTGTTTGTTTTTTCACACTTGAGATACTTCACTTAGAAGAATAGTCTCAGTTCCACCAAAATAGTGGCAAAAGGTACTAATTCATTATTTTTATGGCTGGGTAGCACTCCACAGTATGCATATACCACATTTTATAATCTACTCATGATTTTATGGGCACTTAGGTTGATTCCACATTGTTTCATTTGCAAATTGTGCTGCAGTAAACATTTGTGTTTGAGTGTCTTTTTGGTTAGTCACCCAGATTCCACTTTCACTTCCTATCAGTTCAGATTGCATATAAACATAGTATTGAGTCATTCTGGCTATTCAATGCCAAAGACATTTTTCTTTAATATCTAAAATAATACTTAAAAAATATATAGGTGAAAGGCTCCAGAGGAAATCATCTGAATAGTCTTCTAAATAACTCAGTTCCTCTCGAAGACTGGGTATAAATGTCTCTACAATTGATTTCCAAATGACTAGGATATTCTGTTCTCTCTAGAGGTTGCAGTGATCTAGTTACATTTTGAGTTGACCAGAACATAATTACATTGACCTAGGTGTTGGGGAATACCTCAGGGACCTCTGTACTTAGGCCAATGCATCTCTCTTGAAATGTGCCCTCCATTGCCATGGACTCATCCTAAATGTGATGGCTCCTCTTCCCTCTCATATGACCCCATTCCTCCTAGAGTTATACTTTCCAAGGAAGTCTCTGAAAACATTGTTCTCCTATGACTTCTCCCACATTACTCTCCTTGGAATGCTTCCCATATCAGAAAGCAAACCCAACCATGATTCACGGTGTCTCATTTTTAAGACTTACAATTGCACACAAAGTTAGTATATTAAATGTAATGACTTCATAGGTTTTTTTCTGACAAATCAAATATTGTACATATGTAATCCACCAAGCCTCCTTCTGTCATAGTTTAAGGCTGTAGTCCCCAGCCTTGGGGGGGACTGGGTTGTGGGCTGATACATGTCCATGGCCTGTTAGGAACTGGGCTGCACAGCAGGAGGTTGGAAGAGGGCAAGCGAGTGAAGCTTCATCTATATTTACAGCCACTCCCCATCACTTGCACGACCAACTGAGCTCTGCCTCCTGTCAGTTCAACAGTAGCATTAGATTCTCATAGGACCATGAACCCTACTGTAAAGTGCATGGGAGGAATCTGGGCTGTGTGTTCCTCATAAGAATCTAATGCCTGATGATCTGAGATGGGGAACTGAGGCAGTGATGCTGGGGAGTGACCCCCAATATAGGACAGGACCATCTAGTTGTAGGAAAACAAGCTCAGGGTTCCCATTGCTTCTGCATTATGGTGAGTTGTATGGTTATTTTATTATATATTACAATAATGTATTAATAGTAGAAATACAGTGCTCACTGTAAGGTGCTTGAATCATCCCAAAACTATTTCTCCACCTAGTTCATGGAAAAATTGTCTTCCATGAAATTGGTCCCTGATGCCCAAAATGTTGGGGACTGCTGGCTGAAGGCATTGTTCCATTGATGTTGAAAATATGAAGATTTTGTGGAAAATTATTCTACTTTGAGTACCAACTACTTTCAATTTTATCAACAATCTACACCAGGAGGGTATTAAGGGTTTTTTCACATATATAACATTTTTCTTGTGATTATAAAAGTGATACATGCTTATTGTAGAACATTCGGAACAAACAGATGAGAGAAAACAATAAAAGTTGCTTATAATTTCTTTTCTCAGTGATAATAAAGTTCAATGTTTGGTGTATTTCTTATTTTAATTGCCTATTACATTATTAGGTTTTACCTATATTCTTTAGACAAAGCAATTCATGGTTTCTGAAACCTCCCTATCAACTCTCAAATTTATACAGGAGAACAATATTTTCCCTGCTGAAGTGGGTTAAAGCAGTTGAAGCCCAAGAATGAGAAGGGAAAGAGAAAATACAGCTGGAAAATCTCCTTTTCAGTCCTGAACTTAGTATAATAAGGAATGAAATGACCCCCTCCACACTCATTCCCAGAAGCCTCTGCTCTCATGACTCATCTTTGTGTGCTTCTTCTTTATCATCATGAGAGTTTTACTATTAATATCATTGTCAAAGTCAGCACAGTTCTTTGTTATCTTTCATTTGATCAAATGCCACCTCCAGTCTTATTTTGTGGCACCATGGAAACCCCTCGTCAGTTTCCCTGATTCTGGGCCCTATAGAGTTCATCTTCTTGCTCCAGAATTGCCTCCTACACTTGTAACCTCTTACGTAAGCCTTGGACAACCTGGGAGATGTAGAGTTATATGGACTGATGCTTGTTAATAGAATAAACACAAAATATCCTCCTGAAGAGAGACTAATCTCAACTATGGAAAAATCTACAGTTTTAAAAGGTAAATGCTAGTATAGTTAAACACGGAGCATAAAATGATGCTGTTAAAAACACTTTTATAACCAGAAGAATTTGTGTTTGGGATATAGGTGTATATAAATAAAAGATATGCTATTGGAACCCATGTTTTATGGAACTCAAGTTTTGTTGTTGTTGTTGCTGTTTTGCAGTTTTGTGTCAGGGCTGGGTTTGAACCCACCACCTCCAGCATGTGGGGCCAGTGCCCTACTCCTTTGAGCCACAGGCACCGCCCCTGGAATCCAAGTTTTAAAGAAGAAAAAGGAGGAACAAGATAAAAAGCATCTTCATGGTAAATTTTATAACATTAAGCAAGCTTACTTTTAATAATCTTTCAAAAATAGAAAAATATGAACTTTTTTTAAAAGGTATGATATAAAAATGTCTTTTAAGAATTCATTTTAATAATAGCTGGTAGTAGTTAATCTTTTTAAATTCTAATATGGATAAATGAAAATTTGGTAGCCTTATGTCAGTTTCTCATTTTACTTGATTTTTTTTTCTGAATAATTACCAGATTGGCTGAGTTCTGTAACTTCTCTGAATTCTCAGAACACATAATTGTATATATCTAGATATTAAATGTAATAAGAAATATAACTTTAATTATTCTGTAAACTTCAACACTATAAAAGTAGCCTTAACATTCTTTGAAAGTTGTTTGCTCTCATAAGCAACTTGAAACTTTTTGCTCTTCAATCTGATTCATCTTGCTAATTAGTTTAAAAGAATAACTGGACTAAAACTGACTTAATATCCAGCTTGCTTAACTATTTTGGGGCCACATCTCTGAAAAGCAATACTCCCCTTTAGATGGTAGATTATGAAATCTGTCATAATCATTATTTACATAATCTTACCCCATAAATTGAGCATTATTACATTTCAAGAATCAGGGGCTTGGTAAGATTAATTCCTTTCTGAAGTTCATCTTGACCGCTTCCAATTGGATTTTTGTGGTTCTATTGCATACACAATTCTATTAATTTCAACATTTTTAACATTCTATTTTGTTTAATTTTCACATAATGAGTTTATAAAATTTAATACAGAAAAGTTATTTCAATGCTTTATGAAATACTCATTAAAACTGCCTTTTGTTTCTACTTATATATTGTTTTCATTTGTTGAGTACTCCTTGTATGGAAAATTGGGCTTTCCCCTGTGGCTTCATTTATCTACAAAACATTTTCAATAAAATATACTGCAGAACAATTAAAATTGTTATAATGCAATTCATCTTCTGATTCACAAAAAATATGAATATAAAGATTAACTCCTCCTTTAATAGCTCCCAAATACCAAAACATTACAAATAACTGCAGTTGAGGCATGCATACATTTTATCCCATTAATTTTGGTGTGTTTTCATCACCACAATCTAAATTAACCTCTCTTCAAACTGGTGAAAAACATAGTTTTATTTTCTTTATCAAATGGTTCATTCTTCAAAATGCAGGATGATCTCTTCTGTGGAGACGTCCCTTGCTCCTCACCCCTCTGGATACCCTCTTCCTCACCCTCCTAGCATCCATTCTTGCTGCTGTACATCCGCAATGCATCCCAGATCCAGCCCTGTCTTTCCCTCTGCAGTGTTACCATCCCGACATCGGAATCATCTTTGCTCACCCGTGTTAATGCATAGGCTTCCTAATTGGACACCCCCAGCCCTGCCACCCCACCGTCCAACCACTCTCCATACTGAGCCCAGAGAAATCTTTATGTAATCTGTGTTAGCTTCTGTTTTTCCCATTTGAACTCCTTTGATGGGTTCCCATAGTGCTCAACACAGAATTCATTGCCCTCACAGGCCTTAAGCCTCCATTGCGGCCCTCTCCCCTTTCTCGCTACACTGCAGCCCAGTGTACTTAGGGTTCCTCCAGGCACCAAGCTCATTCCCAACTCAGTGCCCTTGCCTATGTCGTCCCTTCTCTCTGGAAAGCTCTTCCTTTGGATCTTTATATTGAACTGGCTTTTGCTTATCATTCAAGGATCAACTCCAGTTTCACAACCTTCGAAAGGCTTTTTTGCACCCTCACCCTATCACTCAAACTATTTTATTTTCTCATAACCTTTATCACTGTCTAAAATTATCTTGCTTATTGATTTGTTTATTGGGTCAATATTGGTCTCTCCTCCAAGTGAATGAAAGCTCCACAAAAGCAAGGCCTTATCTACCTTGTTCAACATTTTATCTTTCCCCAAGGCCTATATTAGGTCAGGGTCTTATCATAACTTTCAAGAGCCCAAGGCACTTTTGCCATCCTGGGCTCTTTATTCCATAAGAAAATATTAAAAATTATATTTTATGACTCTACAAATGTACTAATATCACATAGCAAAGCTTTTTTGTAACCTCAAGTTAGATTTTTTTCCCTACTGATCTTAAAAAAAAGTTTAAACATTTTTGTGCACTGCAGGCACTGCCCCTCCTGTACCTAATGGAGAAGTCACACGGAGAGCAGAGCATGGCTGTGACAGCTACCCAGCAATTGGGCAGATGGAGTTGGTGATGGGACCTGTCTCCCTTCCCACTCAGCTGGCCAATAATCACTTGGAGTCCCATATTTGTAACCTGAGAGCATAAAATCAGATGGCTTCCATTCATTTTCTCAACTTCTTTAAAGTTCTATGACAGTTATGTTCTCTGCTATAGTACTAGGCTTTTATTACATACATCTACTATCTTTTATTACTTCTGTGATTCCTTCAGTTTTAATTTTATTGTTGTAACTAGATTGTAGATGCCTGCAAGACTGGAATTTTATTGTATTCTTTCCTTCAATGCTAGAAAGCCTACAACACATGTTTGTTGTTTGTCTGATTGTACTTTTAAATTATCATATACATAAAGAATATAGAAAAAGATAGTTTTAGTCAACATATGTGTGGATGATGGTTCAGAGAGAACACCAATGACTTGAAAGGAGGCAGCGGGAGTTGTGAAGCAATGCTTCTGGATCTTTCTCATGTCATGGCTTGACAAGAAATGGTCCCTTAGGTGTTGCTAAATGAATGAGGCTGCATTGACACAGGTGACAGCTTGAGGTCTCTGACTATTCCAGGCCCTGCCGCACCATGTACCAGATCAATATCTCAGTGTAACTTGATCACATTTGTAACATAAATTCTGAAAAGAACTCTGAGGTCTGCCATAGTTGCCGATAATGAATTACGGAAGCCGTGTAATAGGATGCTATACATCATTTAAAAAGCATAAAGAGGAACTGTATGTGCTACTGGAAATGTCTCCAAAATACGGTGTCAAATGGAAAAGCAAGCTGCCAACATAATGGGATATAATTGTGCTTGTGCTGTACATCTGTGTGTGTGTGCAGTGTGTTTATTTAAGAATACACTTAGCCCTCCATTTCTGTGGACTCAGTGTCCACAGATTCAAGCAACTTGGGATCTAAAATACAAAAAAGAGGAACAATAAGAGATAACAATATGAAAAATACAAACATAAAACCCAATACAGTGTAGTCACTATTCACATAGAATTTATTATATATGATATTGTATTAAATTGTGTTAAATTAGTATACAGGAGGATGTATTTAGGTTATATCCAAATACTGTGCCATTTTATATCAGAAACCTGAGCAACCATGGATTTTGGTATCTGAAGGACTCCTGGAAGCAATCCTCTGTGGATACGGAGAGAGGACTGTATACATGATGGAATATACATAAAAAATTTCTAGATGGATGCCCCAAAACTGGCAATGAAGATGATTTTCTTAAAAGAAGTTAGAATGACAGACATGCAGGGAGGAAGTTACTTTCATTTCTTCACCCTTTTGTACTGCTGGATTTTAAAAAACTTAAAAGCATATGTTACCTTTGTATGAAAATAAAACAAATTATAATGGTCTTTTAAAGTACACAACAGAGAGAGACAAGAAAAACACCCTACCATTGTAAGAGGTACTTAAGAAATTAAAATCTCTCTGGGATGTTTTATGCTCTGAGTTTGCAGCAGAAATTTCTTAGAATATGATTAACATTTCTGCCAAACACAGGCAGGAAATAGGACGGTAAAAATCATGGAAATGACCCAGAGGATCCCACAGGTGGGATGTTTAGAGGAAATGTCTGGATATTTGTTCATTTTCATTTTAGTGGTGAGCCCTAGCTGCCTGTTAGAATCACCTTCGGAGATTTAATAATATACCAAGACCCACTCACAGATATTCTGATTTAATTAGTCTGGGGAGTCACCAGGCTTGAGTATGTTTTAAAAGACCCCCAGGTAATTCATATGTAACCAGGGTGGAAAACTTCTGCTTCTAATACTGCTAAAACCCTCAGGATGCTGGACAAGCAATTCTAGACAACCTACTACATGCCAAGAACTGTGCTGGGTGTGAGCCATACGAATGTGACATGATTAAAACAACAGTTAGGCTGAGGGACAAGGACGTTAGAGTTTGACATATTTTAACTTTTCTGTAACCGTGCAATTTTTGGATGACAAATGGAACAATAATTTAACAATAAGGAGTATATATAAAATAATAATCCTGTTTTCAATAGTAGATAAGTTTAAAAAAGTAGGTACAGTGGTTCCTGTGTCAACTTAAAGAGAAAATACCTTTTACACAGTGATAACAATTGTCAGAAGAGGTTGCCTAGTGCCTCAATCATTTGATCCAAAGTGTGATTCATGGGCCAGGGAAATTATTATCACTGCGAGAGTGTTTGAAATGCAGAAGCTCTAGCTCCAGTCAGACCTGTTAAATCAGAATCAGCACCAAACAAGATCTCCAGGTGATTCACACTGAAGCTTGACAAGCACTGTATTTCTAAAGGAATTTTTTTTCTTTTTTTGTATTTCTAAAAGAATTTAAAATATTTTAGACCTTCTTGGCCAAATCCATATGTAGTTACTGATATTAACTACATATCTGGCTATCATGAAACTGAATAACTTCCTTTACAGAGAATCAGGAATGACTTACAATCCACCCACTTCTGTAACAACAACATTAATAAGTTATACTTTTTAGCAGTTAACTGTGATGGGCATTGTAGACCTTTTATAAATATTATTTTCACACAATGCCTAAAGAAGTATGTATTGTTCTTCTTTTCAATTACTGATGAGTTGATTGAGATTCATAAGGTCTCACAATTGAGAAATGACAAAACTAAATTTAAATCCAGGTCTGAGTAAAAACTCAGTTGTTTTACTACACTGCATGGACTTTCCAGTGCTTGTCAGGATTGTGAAGCAGTAGTATTTATGACACTTTTCAAAATATCATTAAAAAGGAGATTTGAATCATCTTTAAAGTTAGTCATCATGGAGCTGTGTAATAATTATAATAAAAAGATGAAGTTGATTCGTAATTCATGAGCCAACCAATCATGGATATTTCATTTCACATACACACAGATGCAGTGTTAGTCTGTATGCTAATTTAATCTATTGTTATATTCAGAAACCTTGCAGTGAAATTTTTCAGACCCTGAAATGCAGCCAAGAGGAAGCTTTTGTCTAAATGGCAATTAACATTAGTAAAAATAGTTTATATAAAAACAAGGTAGAACTTTTCAATACAGAAAGTGCGCAAATCTACATAGTCTAGCCTCCACGTGGACCTTATCTTTCCTGAATAAATGCCAAAGTAGAATATCAGTCTAAAATGAAAAGGATCTTTTCATCATCTATCATAAGATGACATTTAATCCATCTCCTTACTTTGAAGATTGATTAAACTTAAGGTGGAATTCACTTCAGAGATGCGTATTAGCACAATATATTCCCATAGCATATCTCTTCCAAATGCATAGCTTCTTCCCGATAATCTGTGTTACTTTCCATGCTGGACTTTGAACTTGAACTCAAACAATTTGGGGGAGCCACAGGCATTACTCTGAGCAGGTAAAATCAGTCTTTTCTTATTACTACTAAAGGAAGCAATAGAAAACTGTCCACTGGCCACAGAAGTTAAATATTTTCAGCACAGTTAGACCTATGTGGCTGTATTTATATCCCAAAAATGTTAAAAGAGGAACTATACCATGGTGAATATAAATAATTTAATATTAGGTCTCCAACCCAAGTTTTGAGTATGCTTTTATGGTTGCTGGTGCCTGTGGAAGAGTTGGTTGGATCTGGCATTGGGGTTCATCCAGTCACCACTGTCCTTTTTAGTTTTGTATGTAGTTAACATGTTAAATTCATTAAAAACTGAAGAATTAGAAAAAGTGAAAAAAAGTGGTGCAGGAAGATGAGCCCCAACAGAGAGAACGAACACCCAATCATCATGTTTAAAAGAGGAAAATCTTTATTTCAGCCCATGAAGCAATGGCTCAGAAGAATTCAAAATGGCTGCACTCCTCAACTGGCTCAGTCTTCTCCTTTTTATCCCCAGTCAAAAAGTTCTGGCCCATGGGTACCTTTCTCATTGGTCAGTTTGAATCAAGCTGGAGAAGTGGGCTCCAGCCTTTACAGAACCATGGGCTTTTAGAGCAAGCAAGTTTCCAGCTCCCAGGAAGTTAAGTTTCTACAGATTCCTAAGAGCTGAGTCACCACAGGCAGGACCTCACAAGTGCATCCTTGGGGTCTCCTGGAGAAGACCTCTGTTCTCTTAGACCTTACTTTTTCTGGGTATTCTCTCTCATAAATAGGCCTATCTGACAAGTGGCAACCTAAAGAAGAGGAGCTGAGGCAACATTAGTGTAAGCAGAGAGTACTACATTTGAGGACTGCAACCTAGGAGAGATTCAAATAGCTCTGAATATATGCTCTGATTAGCAGCAATTACAGGATGGGTTTTTAAAGGAAAAAGAAAAGGCAGTTTCTAAACCAAGTTCACATTAAACTAATGTAAACTGTTGACTGGCTTTGTATCACAGACTGTTCTTTGTATCCCCAATTCCGAGAAAATGAAGGTAATGCGTTGTCACGTTGTACAACATGTGGTAGTGTCTTAGAAAAATTGCCAGTTAGTCTGGAAACTACTCAGAAGGAAAAAAAGAACAAAATGCCTTTAAATAATTGCCCCCAAGTCCATGGATGGGTTGGGGTAGGGGGGCTGTGGTCAGTGACTAAGGTCTCACTCCTACTGATGTCTCTCGGAGCTTCATAAATTCTGCAGACCTCACATTCTTCAGATCCCTCGAGTTACTTTTTTTCTCACAAAAATTGTTTAAAAGAAGGTAAAACACATTAAATTCCCATTGCCTAGTAAAGACATTACTCATCCTAAGTGGAAGGTGTATAAGATGACAAAATTTTATCCAATATTAATACTCCCACACAAACAAATGTATACAGATTTAAAAAGAGTAGATGTAGATTTCAGATATCTGAGAAATACTTGATTTTCCATTTTAAAAAAAAAGAGTGAATTACTGAGTAACTGGCATGGATATGTTGGGGAAACACAATTAAAGAAATAAAAAAATCTCCCAGCCCAGAAAACTGCTGTTCAAAGGCAGTAGAGAAAGGAAACCCCTTTGGTAACAGGTGAGCATCAAATCAGACTGTGCTGCACATCACAGGTAATTCTCTAAGAGATTGCAAAGACAGCAAGGAATCTCTCTGTTTTAGTTCATTTTGCTCTGCTATAAAGGAAATACTGGGTAATTTGTAAATACAAATAGTTTATTTGGCTCACAGTTCTGCAGGCTGTCCAAGAAGCTTGGCACCAGTATCTGCTTCTGGTGGGGGCTTCCTGGAGCTTCCCCCAAGGTGGAAGGTGTAGGGGAAGCAGGTGTGTCATGTCACATGGAGAGAGTGAGCAGGAGCGAGAGAGGGAAGAGGGGGTGCCAGGCTCTTTTAACAAGCAACCCCATGTGAACCGGAAGAACCAAGTGTCTTATTTTTAATTTGCATTTGTCCTTTCAGGTGGAATAACACACGCAGAAAGTCTACTTTTCCCGTCTGCCCAAAGGAACAACAAGAACATCCAAGTAGGGAGATAAGCAACATCTATGAGTTTATAGCTTTGCTACGTGAATCAAGTCACTTAAATATCCTGGGCCTTAATTTTTTTTACCCATAAAGTGAGTATATTAAGAATGCTTAGGCCATAGGGTTGTTGCTGAGATTAAATGAAATATAAAAATTTAAATGCATTTTGAAGTGATTCATAAACTGTGAATCTCTATACCAGTAGAGCAGTTGCCCATAATGATGTACTTTCAGAGAGCCTAGGATAGCCTCTTCTCAAGGCTCTTCCATCATTTCCTCATGTGCAAGATGCTATTACCAGAGACCGATTCTTTATATCCTGAAAATACAGATGTTCTCAGACAACTAACATATTAGCATCATGTCCAATTTAACGAGATTGTGCTTACCCCTGTCTGCGCTAGAGAGCAGCTATATTGGAGGAAAGTGTGAAGTTTAAAGAGACTAAAGCGGCTTAGCGCCTGTGGCTCAAGTGGCTAAGGCACCAGCCATGTACACCCAAGGTGGTGGGTTCGAATCCAGCCCAGACCCGCCAAACAACAATGACGGCTGCAACCAAAAAATATAGCCAGGCATTGTGGCGAATGCCTGTGGTCTCAGCTACTTGGGAGGCGGAGTCAAGAGACTCGCTTGAGCCCAGGAGTTGGAGGTTGCTGTGAGCTGTGATGCCACAGCACTCTACCCAGGGGGACAGCTTGAGTCTCCTGTCTTAAAAAAAAAAAAAAAGACTAAAGGCTCACTGGAATCTCCAATTGGAAGGAGGAAGGAAAAGGAAGAACTGGATAGAATATAGCACAAGATCTATTTCCCAATTCTTGTCAGAGGTCTCCCTATACCAAGGTCATGTAGAAAGGAATGATGCAAGTTCTTACTGTCCAATCATTCTGGCAGGAGATTGCTTCCTACTTTCAGAAGACACAAGACACACATTCAGAACATTCTCGTTGTTCAAATTCTCTCTGTCTAAATTACTATTCTCTCTGTCTCAAGTGTTCTATTTCCATTATGTCTAAGTTCTGATATTTGAGTTCATTAAGGAGGGACACAGTTATGATACCATGTATGAAAGGGGAACTAAAAGATTATCTAATACTCAGGAAACGATGTTGTTTCT
This sequence comes from Otolemur garnettii, assembly GCF_000181295.1. Classification (NCBI taxonomy): domain Eukaryota; kingdom Metazoa; phylum Chordata; class Mammalia; order Primates; family Galagidae; genus Otolemur; species Otolemur garnettii. The sequence continues at coordinate 24,749,843 of NW_003852400.1, forward strand.
ATTTTATTAGGCTTAACAAAAGAATATCATACATCATTTTCACAGACATGTGTGGCTTACTAAGAGTCTCTTCCAGAAATGCTCAGAAATTTTGTGCATCATGGTTTGAGCTTCTTTCTGTGAATACACCTCATAAAAGTAAAGCCCACATATGAAGCCAAGCAGCTCAAGGTAGGAAGTAAATTTAGATCAAGGGTGTTCTGGCATAAAGCTTTCATCCAAAACACACTAAGGAAGTTTGCCAGGATGTGGAAAACTTGCTGTTGTAAAGAGCAGAGGCAACTACTCAATGACACTGTAATCTAATTGCAGTAGGTTTTATTACTTAGGGGGCTGTCAGCGTCAGGCTTTGCTGTGACTCATTGGGTCATTATGGCTAATATGCAGCATACTATATATATATGTACAAGTACATGCATGCTAATTTTTGCGGGGGTAAAGGGAAACTATAAATAAATGGCCCTGATTGGCAATCTATAAAAAGAAAGAGATATATATTTCTGAGATTAAAAATAATAAGTAACCAGAGATGCTGGTGTGGATGTGGAGAAAAGGGAACACTCCTACACTGCTGGTGGGAATGTAAACTAATATGTTCCTTTTGGAAAGACATCTG
>NW_003852400.1:24750969-24791818 GCF_000181295.1 Otolemur garnettii
AGGCTGTGTTGACCAGTTGATGGAAGTATTTCAGATTGCATGTGAAAACCCCACACTGTACCCCAGAAGTGCATTAATGTACATAGTTACCGTTCAATAAAAAAAAGAAAAAAAAAATAATAAGTAAATGATAATAGCTGTCATCTATAGATATCCAAGGGATCTGGCACACATTAATTCATTCAATTCTTATAGCATACCTATGACGTAGGTACTATTAAAATCTCATTTTAAAGACAAGCTAACTAAAACTCAGAGAGGTCAAGTAATTTTCCTGAGATTCAAATCAGGCAGTCTAGTTCAAGAATCCACCCTGATGTATGTCTTTTTTTTTTTTATTAAATCATAGCTGTGTACATTAATGCAATCATGGGGTACAATGTGCTGGTTTTATATACAATTTGAAATGTTTTCATCAAACTGGATAACATAGCCTTCACAGCATTTTCTTAGTTATTGTGTTAAGACATTTATATTCTACACCTAGTAGATTTCACATGTACCCTTGTAATATGCACCATAACTGTGGTCCCACCAATTACTCTCCTTCCACCCACTGTCCCCCATCCCCTCCCTTCCCTCTCCCCTTTCCCCTTCTTCTTGGACTACAATTGGGTTATAGCTTTCATAAGAAAGTTATAAATTGGTTTCATAGTAAGACTGAGTACATTGGATACTTTTTCTTCCATTCTTGAGATACTTTGCTAAGAAGAATATGTTCCAGCTTCATCCACGTAAATATGTAAGAGGTAAAGGCTCCACCTTTCTTTAAGGCTGCATAATATTCCATAGTGTACATATACCACAATTTATTGATCCATTCATGGGTCGATGGGCAATTGGGCTTCTTCCATGACTTAGCAATCATCAAAAATACAGTACTGAAACCTGATCAAACTAAAAGGCTTCTGCACAGCCAGGAACACCATAAGTAAAGCAAGCAGACAGCCCTCAGAATGAGAGAAGATATTAGCAGGTTATTTCTCTGATAAAAGTTTAATAATCAGGATCCACAAAGAACTCAAATGTATTAGCAAGAAAAGAACAAGTAATCCCATCTCAGTGTGGGCAAGGGACTTGAACAGAAACTTCTCTGAAGAAGACAGGTGCATGGCCTACAGACATGAAAAAATGTTCATCATCCTTAATCATCAGAGAAATGCGAACCAAAACTACTTTGAGATATCATCTAACTCCAGTAAGATTAGCCCACATCACAAAATCCCAAAACCAGAGATGCTGGCATGGATGTGGAGAAAAGGGAACACTTCTACACTGCTGGTGGGAATGCAAACTAATATGTTCCTTTTGGAAAGATGTCTGGAGAACACTCAGATGACTTGCCATTCGATCCTACAATTCCTCTACTAAGTATATATCCAGAAGACCAAAAATCACATTATAAGAAAGATATATGTACTACAATGTTTATTGCAGCCCAATTCATAACTGATGTATGTCTTTTCAGAGATCTTATAAGCAGAATTTCTGCTACAAATCTAATGTTTATTTCCCAGCTAACGTCTTCATTTCTCTGCTTCAGGTGATTCAGAGAATAAGTCTTTTCTATTCCACGGCATTTAAAGAGCTGTATTTTCTAGCTCTATACATTGCTCGTCCACACAAGTGAAAATATACACACAACTGGTAGTTTACTTCATCTGCACAATAGAATACAAAGCAAATTTGATATATCTACCTGAAATTTATTGATTTTATGATAGTTTTAAAATAATATTATCATATTACCTTAAACATATTACCTTATAGTAATTCTTTTATGATAGTAACCTTATCCGAAAATGCTTTTGAGACTGCCAGAATGCCACCACGCTGATGTAAACAAATTAATTAGATTAACAAATCAGGTTCAAGGGGATTATTTCTTCCTTAGCAAATTAACTCCATGCAAAATGATGCTAAAAAGAACTCATAATTAAAATTGTTATTATTGCTTCATCATTAAAATTGTTTTTCTTTTACAATGTTCATGTTAAGTTATTTATCTTTTTCTGTGAAGGATTCAGTTGTAGTAAAATATGTGTTTATTTTACTTTGACCTTCAATACCCTACTATGTTCCCGGGACAGTACAACATTGTTTCAACAGTTTAAAGTGAAAAAAAAAAAATCTTCTGAATGTAGACTTGGAAATCTTCATTTTTAAAAATTTATCATTCATTCAAGATTAGTCCCTTTGTGGTGCTATGGCAGAATACCTGAGACTGGGTAATTTATAAGAAACAGAAATTTGTTTCTCACAGTTCTAGAGGCTGGGACATCTAAGACCAGGGCACTGGCATCTAGTGAGGACCTCCCTGCTGCTTCTCATTCCCTAGAGGAGAAGGGCAAGGGCATAAGCTAGCTGGACAATGAGTGGAGCCTCTTTTATAAGGATCTTAGTGTCATTAATGGGTGAAGGAACTCTCCTGGCCTGATCAGGGAATATTACCACATTGGCAATGCCTGTATCATGGGGGAATATGTTCAAACCACAGCCAGGAATACAAGGGGTCATCTTCATCCAACTAACACAAAACTACTCTTCAAGTCAGAAACTAAATAAGGATGTCTGCTTGTCCTACCCCTCTTCAGTGTTGATTTAGAAGCCCAAGGTACTGAGATAAGACAGGAAGGATAAGTGAAATAATTCTATGAAAAGCAAAAGATAAAATACATTACTTCCTAATGATATGATTTTCTTTCTAGATAATCCAAGACTGTACACTTTCCTAAATTTTATCACCTTGTTGGTGGTGTCACCATTTGCATTTTCCAGAAGAGTTCCTCAATTTTATCTTCTATCACAATTTTAATTTCCAGGTGCTTTTTCTTCTCTGATTATTTCCCTTTCAAATCACCCTGGTCTTCTTTCATAACTGCAATTATTTCTTATTTCTTTGATAATACTAATTTTTTATTTTCTTATGCTCCTTGCATATTTCTATTTCCTGTACATTTCCCTGTAATTTTTTTCTTTTTGAGACAGAGTCTCACTTTGTCACTGTTGGTAGAGTACTGTGGTGTCATAGCTCACAGCAAACTCCAACTCTTGGGCTCAAGCCATTTTCTTGCCTCAGCCTCCCAAGTAGCTGGGACTACAGGTCCCTGCTACAACACCTGGCTGTTTTTTTAGAGATGGGGGTCTCGCTCTTGCTCAGCCTGGTCTCGAACCTGTGAGCTCAGGGCAATCCACTCACCTCAGCCTCCCAGAACTAGGATTATAGGCATGAGTCATCATGCTGGACCATTTCCCTTATGGTAGAGGCTTCCTTACAAGGCGATCCTTGACGGATCCATTCATATTTCCACAGGCTCATTAGAAGCCACCTGAGTGGGCACAGAATTTGTTGAGTTGTGGACTTCATTGCAGGTTGATGAGTCAGGAACATTCCAAAGGTAAGTCTCTGAAGATTTTTGCCTTGCACCCAGCTCTTTCCTCACATTTCTGTTTGAGAATAATCTGACCTCTAAAAAAATGGATACTAAGCAGGAGAGGGGAACTGAGACATGCCTCATTCTACGTGCAGACTCCCACTCAGTATCTGTTGTCTTGATGTACCTCCACCCTGCCCGCAGCTGCACTAGGTCACACTAAGAACTTACTGTGCCTGGTTTGGCTTCTCCAGAATGGACGACGACTCCCCTTATTGCACAGGTTAGAGGAGGTTCTTTATAGACTGTCTATCTCCCAAAATTCTCTTGACAGCACTCCTTTGCTATTTTCTCCTTTCCATTTTAATTAAATCTGGGTTTAAGGAGGCAGTGGTGATAAATGCTTATGTCAGTCTGCCACATTTACCAGAAGTCCAATCTTGAATATCAGTCCAAGGAGACAATTTCCAGTTCTCTCCTGGTAGTAGTTGCTCAGTAGAGATAGGTTATAAGTTTTGGAATACCAGAAGCTCAAATCCACAATGTTACAAAGTGACCTGGAATGAAAGATGCTGCACCAGAAGTGTTAAATTCTGAGAAGCTGCTGCCGCCATGGCAGAAACTCTGGCAAGCTCTCAACTTGAGCAGTAATAAGCCTATTCAAAAGTTTTAGGAAATAGATCCAGAAAGAGAATTTCAAGATCAGGTGTTCTTGATTTCTTATCTTTCCCCCTGCACCTAAAGAGGCCTGTTAATTTATTCTTATTCCATTGACTTATGAAGCCTTGGCCTAAAGATTAGAAACCAGGCAGGATCATTTTGCAAAAGAAAAAGAGCCCAATGTCTTTATTTAAATCCATTATACTGTAAGAGGTGTTAAGTGACAGCCACGGCCCTAAGCTTGGTCTATGTGTCATAAAACTTTAAGGATCTTAAAACAGAGGCCCAGAGATGACCCTAATTTCAAGCAATTACAATTGGGTAACAGAGACTGCTCAGGTTTATTAGAGAGCAAGGACCTGAAAGTACCACAGGTGATCAGAAGGTACTAAAGTAACAAATTGGACAAAATCGGTCAAGGACATTCCTTGTGGTCACTTTCACCCTTCCTAAATATGGTGTTAAAATTAATGTGAGGCCTTCAGCTTTCATAGTGGAAAAAGTAGCTGGACCCAGCCAGTTATTCCTAGAACTCTAGAGGTAAAGAGGAGAGAATTCACACAATGTATAGTTTACAGTAAATCAATATGTTTGCAGAACATCTAAAATACATTTAAAATCAATTTCCCTGTTGATAAAACTCAGGCTGTGCAAAAAAGACCAATTGCTACATACACACCCACCTGGAAGCTACTATATATAATTCAATAAGGTTATTTGTTTAAAAAAATAAAAACTCACTACAGAGTTTCTTTAAATGTCAAAATGCTTTTGAGCAAATAAGAAAGAATTCCAATCATAAACCTAGAAGCAAAAGTAATTTTACAGAATTTGTCTATTTTACGAGTGAGATTAAGACATTCCCAGAGTGCATACTGTGGAGAATTTGGAAAGAAGAAGGAAATAGCTATCTGTTTCCAGACAAAGAGAATGTGATGAAATGCAACAGCACAAAAAAATCCATAACCCATAGGTATACAGAGTGACCATAAAGTTCATGTCCAACTTTAAATTGCACAGTATTTTAAATTATACACAAACTTTCTGGCTACCCTGAATATCATTGATGAAAATACACTCAGATCCACACTAAATTAATCCTATATATAAGAACAGATGTTCAGAAAGGTTGACAAAAGCTTCTAGAATGGGGATGTGTGTCCATTTCACTCCCCTCTGAAATTGAGAGCATCTCTCATATGTATCCTGTCCCCTATGAAATGACTATCTTTTTAGACAAAAATTTTTTAGACAAAATTCCTTATGATTAATTCAGACTCAACCTCCTGAATCACTCTTCTCTTTTCCCTGTGGCTCACAGTGAGCTGAGCTGTACCTAGGACTTGATTTGCTGCATGATTGCTCCATAAGCCACGGAGAAGCAACAGAAACCACTTCAGTACTCGGGTGGCTATTGTGTTAGTTGTGTGGACCACAGAGGCAGCCACACAGACCAGTTTTAATGGGCTATTGGCAGGATATATAGAGATTATCCTGTCAAACATCAGCAGAAGCTACATTTGTGTTATGTACTTGAGGAGAAAGGCGAGCTTTTTTATCTCCCTGAGTTCATTTGTTTTCAACTTAAAGTAACCTAGAAAAACCTAATATAGTGCTTAATCAATAAGTTAGAGGCAGGATATTTGTCCTCTGAAATCCTCCTTCAAAAACACTATAACCAATGCCTGCTATTCATTTAGGTGGGCTGGGTGGTATTACTATCATTCTGATTAATTCTCACAGGGTAAGAGACATAAGCAGAATCATAATTCTTTCAGAAAAGTCTCCTAGCTAACAACAAAACATCTCTTCTTTCTCTTTCTTGCAGCCAAAAGCAGGGAGAATGTTTCTTCCCAGTTTGTCTGATAATGACATCTTAAATCATGTTCTCCCTGACCCTAGGATTCAGATGGAAGTGATTTCTTGAGAGGTAAAGGGTAGAAGGAGCCAGATTGGGAGGCATCCAAGGCAAGAAAGGGTGTGTTTCAGAGAAGCCTCAGGACCAGCCTGATCCTGCAGGGAGCTCTACTGTAGAAATTACCCCTCACAGTTTCTCCCTCTGGAGGCAAAGGAGAAGAGTTTTTGTCCCCCTACATCACTTGGTTACTGTCTGGAAGGGAGGAGGAAGGAGTTTCAAGCTTTCGAGTCTGGCAGCCCTCTGAAGGTGACAGAAATAAGTTATTAGCAGCAGTCAATAGGGAAGCTGGAGGATGGATCCAAGGCATCTAGGTAGGGTAGCGTACCATCGGCTGGAAAGGGTGTTCATGCTGCAGTACTCTAACCTGGATCAAAGTTTCCCTTTTTCTTACACCACCACCTATAATCTATATACTGTCTATAACCTCCTTATGAGGATCCCTACTTTTGAGATCTGCTCTTTGAAAGACTAAAGTTTAAACCTTTGTCCCTCATGGTGCCATCTCTGATCCTGTGGAATGTGCAATATTTAATACAAAGCATGTTTATTATCAATCAGTGTCAAAGGATGTAACAAAGATATTCTTTAATCCAAAGGTGAAGTGCTAGTTGTGCAATGTGAGGGTGGAAGCTCCAATACTCTCCAAAGAGTATTGAGCTCTTTGAGATACACCTATGGCCTTCAAACTGGCCTTGTCTGGAAAGCATCCAGACAGCTTCATGAAGCTGTCACAGATACTTCTCTGTATGACCCCAAAACCTCCAGCTTAGGGTCTGGTTTGGCTTCAGCCTGGGAAAGAAGACAGGATAGAAGCTGGAGTGAGAGCCTCTTCCCTCACTGCCAAAGACGATAATTTCATCATGGGAGAAGACCTAGTGAGGTTAGTTTCTTGAACATCATTTCACATTTTGCATTCACATGACACTCTTGAATTTTTTTATTAATAATGAGCTAAATTATGAGAACAGAATCATACATTTTTTTCACCTATTCTGAACTTAAAGATCATCCCAACCAGCATTATCTCCCTTTTGAAAATTATTGCAAGAAGCATGGAATGCTGAACAATTATTTTAAAGAAGGTAATGATTATTGTTCCATTATGTGTATACAAAATCTAGAAGAAACTTACAGATGAGGATAACACTTAAGGACAATGAATTATTTATTAGATCTTTGCTTCGACTCAGAAATCTGATGAAAGAGAAACTTCTGATACTTAGTCTATTAATTATGAATGACAAACCTTCAAGCTTTCTGCTAAGAGTGTTATTTGTTACCAATCCACTTGATTCCCTCCTCAGCACAGTAGTGGGCAGGGAAGCTCTTCCCTCTCTGACTTTGGCCCAGACAGTTTACACACTGCCTGTGGGCTTCTACATGCCCAAATTCTTAACATCTTTCAAGACCAATTGAAATGCACCTTCTTGAAGAACTCTTAACATGTCTCTCCCATCACAGTTAGTCTTTCCTTCCATTGATTTCAGCATCTCTATGATCTCTTGTTTGTACTGTGATCTCTGCAGTCAGTTGCTTTTCTATCTCTCAAGTTGATTTTGAGTTCTTATTCATTTGGGCATTCCTATTGCACCTAGAAAAGGGTTTTACACGTAGAAAATCCCCCCAAATGTTATTAAATTGAATTTACTTATTTAAAAGAATGTTTTAAGTCTTTGCAATGTGCTGACTCTGTAGTAGGTACTGTGGGGAAATGTATATAAAAAGATGAAAACAGAACAGTTTTTGAGCTTTTCATCAAGGGTTAAAGATGGCCATAATACATATGTTAAAAAGATTATAACAGATTTTTCTAATTTTGTAAAAGAAAAGGGTAGAAAGTACCATGGGAGTCCCCCAAGTGCCTATGAGAAGAGCAATAGGAGTCGCCCCCATTAAAAGGTAAGAAAGAGGAAGCTGATGGATGTTCCGTGGGAGCCATGGTGAGTCTGGGCCAGAGCAGTGCAGTCAGGCTTCCAGACCAGCATTCCTTCTATTCTCCAGGGGGATTCTATACTAGTGAAGGGCCAGAGGGCTTAGCCCTGAGAAAAAAACACAATATGGCCAAAGACTCATGTAGTTTGTATGCGTCTCTGTATATGTCAAGTTTAACCTTGAATGTAAGCAGAACATGCAGTCCTAGAACATCCCATGATCCAAACTCAAGGGCCAAAATGCCTGAAATTCCAACTATATTTATTGTTGTGATTTTTTTTAAGTGTGGTTCTCTTTTAAGAAGCAAATACTCCTAATATTAATATATTAAGTATACTATTTCATATTTAGATATTCTAAGGTGCTTTCCTTCCTCTGGGAGAACCATGATCCTGGCGGAAATATTGGGAGGAGATTGTGGTGCTTTAAGATCTTTGTGAGTAATAAAAGAGTGAAGAAAATAATGAGTGAAGCAAGGAACACAGTGCAACCAGAGAGAATAACAAAATATGGGATCTCAAGATACTAGAAGAAGCAAACATTGAAGGTTTGGGGTAGACAGACAGGTTAGGGTAAATTTAGGGACTCTACAGTAGACAAAAGCAGAGATTTTTTCCTCTTATAGCAATTGGAGAAAGGTAAGTAGTGGAGAAAAAAATAACTATGTAGCAAAAGAAAAGAAAAAGCGGAACGTTCACCATCCTTGAGTAGTTTTCCATGGGTTTAGCTTCAGTAAATTGAATTCTGCTACATCTCTTCAGAACTGCTAGAGGGCTCGTAGCACTAAAGAACCAGTTATTTTCTCCATAATCTCTTCTATGGTGTTTTCTTCCACAAACTTAAGGGGGCTTTTCCTTGGGTTTAAATGGCAGATTGTAATTCTGTACCACTCCAGTGGCTTGAGAGAAAAGAGAAGCTGTTCTGCACTCCAGCATTATGCCTGCACTGACGTGTTTCAACCTACCTCCTGTGAGCTCAAAGAATTAGTCACTGCGGAATCTTCATTACAACACGGCTAATGAGTAAATAAAATTAAGAGAGAAAAAGATAATTTAGTTAAATATGCACTAGGGATGGAAAAAACAGAGACAGAGACATTAATCCCACTTACAGGGTTTGGCTTCAAATCAATTCACATCCTGACTAGCTAGAAGCAGCCATTAAACATAACAGTCAAAGGTTTCACCATGAAACTCTTCAACTAGAGAAGATGCTGAGAGAATCAAACCATAGGGCATTTAAGCATCATCAAGCACTGGTTTTTAGTAAAATTTACTCTAGGTCAAAGTTCTTTATAGATTTCTGCACAGGTCGTTAAGTAGGAAGTCAACCGTTACTTCAGTAAAGATGAGTTCGCCCCAGGATGCCTCCAAGTCTTCATGGGGTCTTTTGCAGGCCTCCTTCCTGCTTCTAAATTTGAAGGCCACTTTCTCAGAGCAAGTGTGTTCAGCAAGAACACCCAGCAAATGGACAGTTCTCAGTTAGCCGCCTAAAATTCAATGCTTATCACCTTGAGGTGTCACTAAAGGCATTTTAGGCAGAGAAAGGACAGTATATTTGGAGTTTCCTTAAAAATTAAGCCTTGTAAAAAATGAAGAATACTGGATCAAAATAACATATGCCTTTCAAATACTTCCATCAAAGCATTCTATTGAAATTAGCTGTCTTGGTGTTGGGCCATCCCCTAGAAGAGCTGGCAGCCACACTGAAAAAGGGAAATGAGATCTTTGGCACAGGTCCCTAAAGAACTACTTTTCAACCCTCTCTTCTCTTCTAAAACCTCCAGTATCCTCCTTATTCTCAGGTGATAACCCTACCCCTGACTTCAAAGAGAAAGTAGAATCCATTAAGCAGCCCTTAACTTCCTACCAAAATAAAAATTCCTCTAAATTTACCTGCATTTTTATCCATCTCTCCCTCTTTCCTTCTTCGTATTAGCAAAAACATCCTTTGTCTCTCAGAGGTCAGTCCTTCCCTGTATTCTCTGGATTCCCCTTCTCAGCAACATATTCAATAGCTTCCCCATCTTTACTCACTTCCCAGGTGAGTGCCTCCAATCCCAGGACTTTAGTAATTGTAAGTCACTGATGCTTCCTAAATTTGTGTCTGTATGTGTGACTCTTTTGTGGAGTTTTAGATTCCTTACTTGGCAGCTCCTTATGGATGACCCACTCTCAGCAGGAGCTAAATGTGTGACCTCCCTGCATGAACACTTCCATCAGTATCTCCACCCTTAGCAAAATGCACAGCCCTCCACTCAGTTGCTCAAACCAGTACCCTGGAGAACTGTGTCATACTCTCTTGATTCTTGCCTGTCTAATATATATCAAGTTTAAAATTATGTTTCAGATCTACTCTCTCCAATTCCACTATCATCACTATAGAATCATCCACAACCATTGCTCATCTGGACCATACCAATGGCTTCCTGATGTGTCTACTACATTCATTTTCATTACCTACCCTGCCAATTCCTTCTCTGTATCAGCAAGTTATCTGTCCTTTTTGAAAGAAAACACCATCCTATCATTCCTCACCTTGAGCTGGCTCACTGGTGTTTCACTACACGTGAGTGTTACCGTAAAGCACTAGTCCTGGTGAGCTGCCCCCATATACCACTTCAGCCTCATCTTTTGACTCCCTACCAATTCCCTCAGTGACTTCCTTCACTCTGCTCCTCGAATAGGTCTGGTGTCTCCCCACACCAAGCACACAAAGGAAGATTTCCTCCTCTCTAACTCCTATTCATCCTTAAGATCAAAACTTAAATGTCATTTCATTAGGAAATCCTTCAAAAATACTTGCCAATCTTCATTCCCGGATTCTACTGCCACAATCTCAGTTAGATCCTGCTTTTGAAATACTTTCTATTTTTTTTTTTTTTTTTTTTTTTTGTGCTCATCAGAATTACATTCTCTTTTTTGTTCCTGGTTATTTCCCTATGTCTATCTAGTACATAATTTGGCACAAAATAGATGTTTGATAAATATGTGAATGATGATTGGATGGATGAATCAATGGGTAGATAGGTAGATGGATGAATGGGTGACAACACTATGTTCCTAAGTGCTATTTTTATATTCAACAAGTTGAAACACATCCAAAAAATCTCAGAGTGATTTAAAATTAGAACTACAGTAAAAATTACCTTTCTTTTAAAGAATCTTTTTATTAAGAACAAAGCCAACATCAATGGGAATTAGTGTTGTGAACAACAAAATAAAATCTTTGTTTCCTATAAGGACAATGAGACTGTTTCATTCCATCAGGCAATAAGTCAACTAGAAGTTTCTCAGTAACCAAATATCTTCATGGTATATCCATCTATATGAGACACCAACATAATGCCTGGTATCTCTCTAAGAAGATGCTTTACTTCCCCTTGATCAGTCTTTCAATCATCAATCTGGTGACAGTCTAAAGCACATGTTTTTCTGCTTTACACAATAGAAAGAACTTCAGTGAATTTCCCTAATTCACAATAGTCATATATCTCAATGTGTAGACTCCAGACCACTTACAATAGAATAGTAAGAAATGTTTATATAAGAAAGCTCTCAAATACCACCTAATACTCACTTCTATCTGTGGAGGAACACAGAATTTTAATAAATTCTCAGGTGAACTCATACCCTCAGAAATTTAAGAGCAAGTGACCAAAGAGCGTTGGTTCCTACAGAGGTTATATTAAAATGTTCGTGTCAATTGAGCAATCTCCTCCGTTCAATTTCTTTTGACTCATCAAAAAAAAAAATCAGATAAGAACCACACAGCTATAAAAGACAGCTTAATTTAGGTTTTAGCTTGACTTTAAGAAAGATAAACATAATGTTTTTTATTTCTCATGACTAGACCTACTGCCATTAATTATAGTGGTAAGACAGGGAGAGACTGAGGCATGAGGATGCCTGTGTACCCAAAGGAAGAGATCCAGGGCCAGAACAGAGAAAGAGCAGCTCAGCAGGGAGGATAGGGGACCCTTCATGAAGGGATAATACTTAAATTTAAAAGGAAGTTATGAGAACTAATTATTCCTGATAGGTTGTAAAGCCCAGTTATAGAAAATAGTAAATAGGAACTATTTGGACATGGAGATAGACAAATAGGTAGGGATTCAGCATGGAAATGTTGTGACCAGTTTCTTAGCCTATTTTCCTCCTCTTCTCCCTTCCCCCTAGAGTTGACTCTGGGAACAAGGTAAATCCCTTTCCAGCCATATTCTCAGGTCCCCTCTTTCCCCTAGAGTTACCAAGAAGAAGCTTCAGAATAAGGAAGAAAAGTCCTAAGTTTCACAAAATCTCCAAGATTTTAGTAGATGAACAATGGTAGAAACCTCACCAAAACTTGATTAATTACTATTGTAAACCATAACCATTGTGATATGAGATGTATCCATTATCAACAAAAGCTGTATTGATCATTGTTGCATTACTGTAACCATTGCTGTATCCATGACTACCTGAGCTGTAACCCCCCCCCAACCAGCCACATTTCACTTCTGTAATATGCTTGCACAAAACCCATAAAAGGCAACCCACACCCCTACTTGGCTGCTGCTGCCACCCAGTGCAGCAGTCCCTGGGGCAGGTAAAATAAATTACCAATTAATTACATCTAAGTGGGGGTCTAACCCTATCTTTTCAGGTCATAGGGGATACCAGAGAAGAACAAGGCATCATATTGTATTTTACAATAGCATCTCTAACAGGCCTCAGGAAGATAAGACCAAATATATTTGAAAGTTGATGCCTAACAAACTAACCTACATGATATTTATAGAGCAATGAGTTAATAAACTTACACAAAACAAGTGAATTCTTTGACAGAGTTGTGGAGTAATTACCACAGATGGTTTATTTACAGCTTAAGTAGACAAATGTATTTACCTATAATAAGCATAGTGTATATATTTTGCAATTTATTATAGCAAACATCTTCATAAGACTCATGTTCATCACAAGCCTCCCAGTTACCGTTTACATTCCTGTGTGATTAAACATTAATCATCATACTTTAAGGAAAAGAAATAATTCCTGTCAACAAGAAACACAACAAAAGTAAGACTTTTGCTCACTCCACTCCTAAAGTGCTCTCTCTTGATATGCTCAGAAGCTACCGTAACATACACATGTCACATCTGCCCATTGTTTATCTTGTTAAACTAGTAATCAGATTCTTTTCTCCCAAAGATTCTCATTAAATACACTGTGATATATAGCTGTTTGTTTGTCTGGCTAAGTTTGAACCTCAGGTTTAGGCTCAAGATCCTTATTTCTGTCAGTTAGTAGCAAGTGCTTAGCTTTTAAGAGTACTGACAAGAGCAAGGCAAGACTTCAGTTCTGGAGGGACCAGAGTATTGCATAGGTTACTAGACAAAAGGCTCAGCACACAACATACAAAAGTCAGCAGCATTTGTATACACTAGCAATGAACTATCCAGAAAAGAAACCAACAATATAATCTTCTTTACAATAACAGCAGAAAAAATATAGTTGGAGATAAACTTAATCAAGGGGATGAAAGATCTATGCATTAGAAACTATAAAATATTGATGAAGGAAATTGAGGAAGACACAAATAAATGGAAAGACATCCATGTTCTTGGATTGGAAGAATTAATATTGTAAAAATGTCTATACTACTTGAAGCAATATACAGACTCAATGCAATCCCTATATAAATTTCAGTGATATTTTTCATGGAAATAAAAAAATGTATATAGAACCACAAGAGATCTTGATTAGTGAAAGCAATCTGGAGCAAAAAGAAGAAAGCTGGAGCCATTATACTACCTGATCTCAAAATCTACTACAAAGCTACAATAATCAAAACTGCATGGTCCTGACAAAAAGAAACATACATATAGACTAATGGAACAAAACAGAGAGCCCAGAACAGATCCCCACATTTAGAGTCAACAGATCTTTGACAAAGGAGCCAAGAACCCACAATTGGCAGAGGAAAGTCTTCTCAATAAAAGGGAAAACTGGGTAGCCACCTGCAGAAGAATGAAATTGGATTCTTATCTCACCCCATGTGCAAAAGTTAACTCAAAATGTGCTAAAGTCTTAATTAACATAACACCTGAAACTGTAAAACTACCAGAAGAAAACAGGGAAAGGGCAACACTTGTGGCTCAGTAAGTAGGGTGCCGGCCCCATATCCCGAGGGTGACAGGTTCAAACTCGACCCTGGCCAAAGTGCAACAAAAAATAGCCGGGTTGTGGCAGGCACCTGTAGTCCCAGCTACTCAGGAGACTGAGGCAAGAGAATCGCCTAAGCCCAGGAGTTGGAGGTTATTGTGAGCTGCGATGCCACAACTCTACCAAGGATGATAAAGTGAGACTCTGTCTCTAAAAAAAGAAAAAGAAAGAAAGAAAGAAAATACAGGGGAAAAGTTTCTTAACCCTATTTGGCAAATGATTTTTGGATATGATCCCCGAATCACAGGCAACAAATGCAAAAATAGACAAAGTTGCATCAAACTACAAAGCTTCTGCACAGCACAGGAAACAATCAACATGGTAAAGAAACAACCTGTTGAACTGGAGAAAATATTTGCAAAACATGCACCTTATAAGGGGTTAATGCATGTATCCAAAATATACACAGAACTCAAACAAATCAACCGCAGGAAAATAAATAACACAATTTTAAAAATGGGCAAAGGATCTGAGTAGACATTTTTTTTAAGAAGACATAGAAAAGAACAACAGGTATATAAAAAGGTGTTCCATATCATTAATCATCAGGAAAATGCAAGTTAAAGCAACAATGAGGTGTCAGGTTATACCTGTTGGGATAGCTATTAATCAAAGGAGAAAAGATAACAAATGTTAGTGAGTATGTGAAGAAAAGAGAACCCTGTACACTATTGGTGGGGATATAGATTAGCATAGTCATTATACAGTATGGAATTAGTACAGTCCATTAACAGTATGAAATTTCCTCAAAAAATTAAAAATGGAACTACCATGCAAATATAATCTAGAAATCTTACTACCAAATATATACCCAAAGGAAATTAAATCAGAATACTGAAAAGACACTTCAATTTCTACATTAATTGCAGCATTATTCACAATAGCCAAAATATGGAATCACCAATGGATGAATGGATACAGAAAATGTGTTATATATATGTACCAAATATTATTATGTCTTAAAAAAGAAGGAAATCCTGTCATTTTAAACAATATAGATGAAACTGGAGGAATGTGAAATCTAAAAGCCTTGAACTCATAGAAGCAGAGAGTAGAATGGTGTTTATCTGGGGCTAAGGGGACAGTGGGCTGGGGAATGGGGAAGTGTTGGTTAAAGAGTACAAAGTTTCAGTTAGGGAGGAGGAATAAGTTCTGGAGATCTTTTGTACTGTATGGTGACTGTAATTAAAAGAAACACACAGTATACTTGAAAATTGTTAACAGAATGGATTTTAAATGTTGTCATTGTAAAAATAATAAGCTCATGAGGTGATGAATATGTTTATTAGTTTAGTCACTCCATATATTCGTGTATCTACACATTACAATGTATACCATAAATACATGTGTAGTTCTTCATTTGTCAATTTAAAAATTAATTAATTTAAACCAAGAATAATAACAAAGCTCAGCACAGGACAAGCCATGAAATGCCATCACCATAACAGGTACATAAAAGGCAGAACCACAGCCCAGGAAGAAGGCAGATGCCCACTCATCAGAGCTAGTACCTAAGGTCATGGTCAAGCCATCAAAATAACTTAATCCTGAGCCCAGAGTATTAAGCTAATACTTAGGATAATTGGTTGCCCCTGGCTCTTCCAGGCTCTCACCTCCTGCCTAATATCCAGACAGGTCTGAGAAATCCAAACAAGGATTGCTATGAACAGAGTCAGGCAGACTCTAACTCTGTGTGTCTTTTAACATTTTAACTAAATAAAAACATTATTTAATAAGTCAAACACACAAGGTCAGGTACACAATTTGGGTCATTATACTCATTGAGATGGATGCCTACCAAAACCTGTCTCTTTAAGTCCGTATGGAACAACCACTAACCCTACTCATGAAGCCCGTGAAGGCAAGCCCTGGACATGGAAGGCAATGGCATGGGTCCTCTACTTTCCATCCAAATATTTGCATGTTTCTGACACTTTTAAATCTTGCTTCTAGTTCTGAACACAGAATCCAATCTCTGGACTTGTTATTTGATCTAGTTTCTCTGGCTTTGACCTGTCATTCTCTCCTATCTCATACTCATTCAGGTAAGATATTAGACCCTTGGAAATACAACCCTGCAATTAGGCTACCTCAAAAAGAAAAGAGGGAGACAGAGAGATAGGAAAAGTTACAAGACAGATAGTGACCCAAGTGAAACCCAAGCCTAGGCAGGAGCAGAGAGCCGGGTGAGGCTGTGGGTCTGCAATGGGGCTCACAGCAGCAGCACCAAATGTCTTGGTAAAATGTGGATCAGGAACCAAACTGTCTGTTAAAAGAATAGAGATGAGACAAAAAAATAAAAAATAAAAAACATGAAACTAGTGCTTTTTTTATATTCACCGTACAACACACACCTTTTCTTTTATCCTCCCAGTCCTCTGCTAGGGCGAAATTCACCCTCTCCCATTCTTAATTTTGTCATTTGGATAAGATTAGCCTCAGACCACTATTCACAGATGAACGTAGCTTGGTTTAATTTGATTACCACATCTCATCTTCCTGGTCACAGGGATTCATTTATGAATGTGTGTTTAACAAAATCAAAGCCAGTAAGATTCAAACACCCATACACTGGGCCTCCTGGCAAACAGATACAGTCTTTCTTTTGTGGAAGCTACTAGAAGAAGGCCTCTTTGGAACTCTGGACCACAAAGTGTGAGTGTGCATAGTCTAAAGCTGCTGAGGGCCGTGCCTTCTTCTCACATCAAGTAAGAGCCTGGAAGAGCAGCCTGTGATCATGTGGGGCTGGCAGATGAAACAAGACACCAGAAAGCAAAGTGGGAGGCACAGATAACCTAGCCCTATAAACCAGATCAAATAACAAGTCCTCCGTGATATCATCTGAGATTCCAGTCAAATGTGCCCTAAGCCAGCATCACCTCTTGACATTTCAGTTCTGTAGACCAGAGAATTCCTCTTTTTGCTTAAATCAGTTTCAGATGGGTTTTTCTGTCATCTGTAAATGAAACATTTTTAACTGATACAACCAGAATGTGCTTATTCAGTTTTGGACATTTACTGTGTGACGAGCATTGTGCTAAATGCTTGGATTCTGTGGCAAATGAAACAGGCTTAATTCTGGCCCTCACAGACTTTTGTCCTACAGGGCAGGAGATGAACACTACACAATTAATCACCCCAGTAAAACTATGATAATTTCCACAAAAGTAATGAACTGAGAGATATTACTAAGAATAAAAGGTGGATGAGAAACAAGGAGAGAAAAAAGGAAGTTGTACCCCACTCCATGGTATACATACACACATACCATTTTTTGTTAATCCAGTCATGAATTGATAGGCCTTTGGATTGATTCCACATGTCTGCAATTGTGAATTGAGCTTCAATAAACATTTAAGTGCAGGTGTCTTTTTGATACAAATGACTTCTTTTCTTTTGAGTAGATACCCAGTAGTGGGATTGCTGAATTGAGTGGTAAGTCCGTTCTCTGAAAAATCTCCATACTATTTTCCGTAGAGGGTGTACTCGTTTGCAGTCCCACCAACAGCGCATAAGCATTCCTTCCACTATTTACATCAGCATTTACCATGAAGAACTATAAGCCATGAAAGTAATGGATTAACTGGGGACCATTATCCTAAGTGGAATATCTCAAAAATAGCAGAACAAACACCACATGTACTCCCTTATAATGTGGAACTAATTGATGGGCACATGTGGACACAGAAATAAAAAGCATTAGAAATCAAGAAGGTGGAGAGGAAGGGAGGGGTAAAAACCTACCTAATCAGTACAAAGAGCAATATTCAGGTGATGGACGTAGCCCTGACTAAAGCATGATAAAGCTATCTAAGTGACAAAAGCATTTGAACTGCCTTAATATTTTGAAATTAAAAGGTTTTTTGTTTGTTTTTTTTTTAAAAAGGAAGTGGAGCTATGATGCCAAAGTAAGACTCTGTCTCAATAAGGAAGGAAGGAAGGAAGAAAGGAAAAAAGAAAAATGAAGAAGCACATTAAGTTGGAGAAGGAGCTTGGGTGGCCAGGGGAATTGGGGAGAAAGAGCACACAGGCTGAAGGTGTGTTTTCCCTTTTCCCACCTACCTCTTTTAGTCATAGCAGTAAGGTTTCCACAAGTCAAGGATTCCAATATAATTTTTAAAAGTTGGCATATCATGTCTTTTCTAATTATATTATCTCTAGCAGATGGAGTGGGCTACACCGGGGGCAAGCAGAATGATCTCTCGGATGTTCTGTCTAAACTGTCGCTGCTCCCTCTGGTTGGATACCAACTGTTGTCCTGGCTCATCTTACTCTGGTAGTTGCCAAAACATTAATATCCTGTAGTTTTCTTTTCCTCATTTTAATTTCTCTCCTCCCAGTGTTGTTATTGAATTCAGTGGGCATAACTTACATTGCTGTCTTCTAATGTGATAGACTACCTTCTGGTCTATACTTCTCAAGAGACAGCAGATGTGAAAGCCTCAAGGCAAGAAAGAGTTTGGCTTCCTAGGACCTGGGAAGATCAGTGTCCAGTGGACAATGAGCTAGAGCGATTGGCAGGTGCCAGAAACTGCCCAGTCTTAGAGACCACATTAGGATTACGCATCTTACCTTAAAGCCAACAGGAAGGTGCCAAAGGCTGTCAAACAGGGACTGGGACAAACAAACTTGCCTTTTAAGAATCACTGATACTGCTGGGCATGGTGGCTCATGCCTATAATCTCAGACTCTGAGAGGCCAAGGCAGGTGGATTGCCCTGAGCTCAATGGTTCAAGACCAGCCTGAGCAAGAGTGAGACCCTCATCTCTAAAGAAGATAAAAAAAGAAAAAAAAAAAAAAAGGAATCACTGATATAGTCTTTCTGCTAATCAAAAACCAGTCAGAGTGTTTGCTTCCTGGGAGCCAATCTGAGAGATGATACATAACTGCACAGGCTGGAGCATGGCATACAGGGCCCTATAATGGGGAGATATTTTCTTACAGCTCTAACAAATTTAAAAGTGGAGAGTATCAGACTGGGTACAGTGGCTCACATCTGTAATCCTAGTACTGTGGGAGGCTGAATGGGTGGATTGCTTGAGCTCAGGGGTTCAAGACCAGCCTGAGCGGCAGTGAGACCCCATCTCTAAAAACAGCTAGATCTTGTGGTGGGTGCCTATAGTCCTAGCTACTTGGGAGGCTGAGGCAAGAGGATGATTTGAGCCCAAGAGTTTGAGGTTGCTGTGAGCTCTGACACCACAATACTCTACTGAGGGTTACAAAGTGAAACTCTGTCTCAAAAAAATAATTATTATTATAATAATAAAATTAAATTAAAAAATAAAGAAGTGGAGAGTTTCATACTTTACAGGGGAGAAAATAGTGTTGTCTTAGAACTTTGGAGGGAATATTGTCACCAAAGAGTCAAATTTCACTTGCAGGTTTACAACTATGGGCATTAATCTTTCCATTCCCCCCAATTCCATGTGACAAATGAAAGTAAGTTGAGAGGGAGAGGAAGTGTGTGAATCAACACTGCCAAACATCCCCAGGAAAGCCTCATGCAGATGTCACCGCCTATGGATAGGATACTTCTGGACTTCAGAAAGTTAAATTTCATCCTAGCATTATTTTCTAAATGTCACTTCTCATTGTACAGTCTATTTTATTGCTACAGGCACAAATCATTTTTCATAATAAGTAATATGCAGGATAAAGGACAATTACAGTCCAGATGTCTTACAAATCAAAGGAATCACACAGACAAAATCCTTGCTGCAAGTCCATGAATCCATAACTCATGAAATTCAATTTGTTTAAAATGTCACCAATTCATCATCTCTACTTTCTGAGCTCATAAGAGCAGTTCTAGAAAGAATGATTCTGATCCCCGGCACCACTTCACCCAGCATGGGATTCTGAGACCTCCTCCTGCAAATCTAGGTTTCACTGTTCTTTCAAATTTCCGAGGTGCTGTGTAAATGCATTAGCAACAAACCTACAATTCCCCCTAAACAAAGCCTGTTTGAAGTGCAACAGACTCTACTGCTTCAAAGTCTTAAACCAATCTTACTTAATTTCTGGGGCATAACATAGGAGGTAGCAAAGTTGGATGGAGGTACTTTTTTACTGACTGGCAGCCCTTTTCAAGGAGCCTAATGTATCTAACCACAGCCCTTTAGCTTTGTGTATTTCCATTACTGTGCTTTCAAAGTAACACTGAGATGGCCCACAGAACCATTAAAGTGCCTCTTTTGAAGACAGTTACTGAAATCCATTACAGTAATGTGTTTTCCCTTACCAACCTGCTGGTATGGCTTGTTATCCCTTGGGTCAGGTTTTAAGATTATCTCAGGCACACAGAAATAATCCATTAAAAAGAATGACTTAACTAATGGATTAATATTCTTTTTTACAAAAAAAAAAGCATTAATTCCATATTTTTTATAGAAGAAACTAAATGCGATTTTTGTCTTACAATAATATAACCCAACTGGCATACACTAACTTTTAGAGATATTTCTTATTTCCTAGAACCGGGGTATCCAAAAACCTATCCAGAACAAGAGTCATTGTTTGCCAATTTCTTTTCATTTCATTGATCTGTAACCTAACAGGATAATGAGGAGAATCTGCCAGCCAGAGTCTCATCATCTCAGCATCAGTTCATGGAAAACATATCCTCTGTTTTGTGTCCTGGTACTTATTCCCCTATTTTAGAGACATTGACCCCATGAATTACTTATTCGATGTAAATCTTAGGATCTGTGACTTTTAAGCTTTAACTACCCTTTATGCCACTCACATATTGCCTCCTACAGAGCATAACAAATGATCTCTAGAGACACTGGGGTCTCGTCCCATCACCATGTTTTGGGATGAATCCAAAAAGAAAAATCCTAGGAAATTGGGATTGCTAAATGTTTCTCTTCCAATGCACAATAATCATAAAATTAATCATAAATCAACTTCAACTTTTAAGATTGGCCAAGAATCTTCATAAGCATCTAGAATGATTGAATTGTACTTTAATTTTTACTTTTTAATTAAATGGCAATGCTATCCAGGATACTTTATAGAAGAAAGAAGAGGATAGAATTGTGAAGGGACACACAGGATCTTAAAGAAAATGATAATGTGTTCTTTTTTAAACTGGGTACTAGGCACACAGATATTCGTTGTATCATTAGTCTTTATTTACAAAGACTATTTTGGATCCATTAAATATCTTAGAAAACGGTTTTTGAAATAAAACCACATATATGAAAATAGTCCCCATTTCCAATTTCCACACTTAAATTATTACAACCTATTTGAAGCAAATCAAAGACATCTCTGAAACTTTAAAAGCTTACTGATACTTTCAGGAAAATCCTACTTGTAGAAGGATAATTTTGCCTCTGAAAAGACTTTAATGTAAAAGTTGCTGAAAGATGATATTTTAATCACACCATGATAGAATCCCCTAAACATTAGCAGGAAAAAAATATTATGCTTCGTTTCACACATAAAACTTTAAAAACAACCAGGCACCATCCCACACACAGCAAACATTTGTTTATTGCAGTTTCTGAGTAGCAGACATAGTATCTGTGCTGTCACAAACGCAGAGGTAAATACACACTCCTGCCTTCTGAGATTTTATAGGCTCATAGGGAAGGAAGATAGATATATGAACAATTGATTCTAATGCCAGATAACATTCAAAATGTGCTATGCAGGAGTGTAAACAGCATGCTAGGGAGTTGAGTTAAAGAAGTGAACCAAAGCTCCCCTTGGCAAATAGGATTCACCATGATTAATTCACAAAGGTCTACGGTCAGCCCCTTACCCTTGCAAAGCCAGAACTTGATTATATCAATCCCACAACATTGATCGAATTCAAACATGACTCACACTCACCAACTACCAAAAGTCTAAATCAAAATGCTAATTTATAAATTTGCAGTAAGAATTACAACTGCTGGGAAGAGTGGGTGTCTGTACTGTCTGCCCAGCACACTCTCTCCTGGAGGCAAGCTAAATGGAAAGTCCTATGGTAAGATAGGTGCTGGAGGCAAGAAGTCAAAATAAGGTCAGCTGGTGATACAATTATAACAATTTTACTTATTTATTTTTTTAGACAGAGTCTCACTCTATCAACCAGGGTACAGTGCCATGGAGGTCACAGAAACCTCAAACTCCTGGGTTCAAGTGATTCTCTTAACTCAACCTCCCAAGTAGCTGGGACTACTGATGCTGACAACACCACCTAGGTTTTTCTATGTTTTTTTCCTTTTCTCAGTAGAGATGGGGTCTCACTGTTGCTCAGGCTGGTCTCCAACTTCGAAACTCAAGCAATCCACCTGTCTCAGCCTCCCGGAGTGCTAGGATTACAGGCATGAGGCATTGTACCCAGCTGATTATAATAATTTTAAAAGGCATCATTTTAATAGCTGGATGTGTCCAGCTCCTCAGTGGAGAAATGCCTCAAGAATGACAGCACACTGGCTCGGCGCCTGTGGCTCAAGCGGCTAAGGCGCCAGCCACATACACCTAAGGTGGCGGGTTCGAATCCCCAGCTCAGGCCCGCCAAACAACAATGATGGCTGCAACCAAAAAATGGCCAGGCGTTGTGGCAGGGCGCCTGTAGTCCCAGCTACTTGGGAGGCTAAGGCAAGTAGCTCTCTTGAGGTACTCTCTTGAGCCCAGGAGTTGGAGGCAAGTAGCTCTCTTGAGGTACTCTCTTGAGCCCAGGAGTTGGAGGTTGCTGTGAGCGTGATGCCATGGCACTTTACCCAGGGGGATAGCTTGAGGCTCTGTCTCAAAAAAAAAAACGAAAAGAAAAGAATGACAGCACATCCCCATAGTCTTAACAAGACACCTTCACCTCCAGAGAGCACCCAATGAACGCTGTTGGTGTCAGCCTTCCTGCCACTCTGGTTTGTGTGCCTCTGGGGCTGACCACATGCCCATTCTAAGGTCTTGTTCTTTCTCGGGCCATGTTAAAAACTTTAGTTAAGTTACAGCCAAGTCTCCTAGTATGGAGGCTATTCAGCATCTTGGCATAGCTGGGCCCCTATTCAAGTTTAGCTTATCAGGCAATTCTCCAAGTGCTCTGACATGTGCCACATGGAGAATGGCTGGGTTTATGGCCCATGGCAGAGGGGGTTTGGAGGATACGCTGGGAGATCAATTGGGGCAACTCATAAATTTCCTTCCATGCCTCAAATACCTACTAAAGAATGGCTAGCCACTGGAGATTTTTGGGAAATCTTCTTCACAATAGAATGCAATAATCTCTATAAACTTTTTAAAAGCATTTTTGGGGGTGAGGAGGGAAATATTTTGTAACGTCTTTACCACTACAGATGCACGTCGTCCAAGGTATAGATCCTTTACAAAGAACAAGCTCAAAGGGCATTGTTTGGAGTTTCTTCTCAATGAGTAACTAAAACTGACAAATCACAAGCACATCGTATTAAACAGCGATGCTGCCCGTGTCCATCATCTATAGAGGGGAGGGCCGATCTTACCTGCTTGGAAATTGCCTTGTCTGGCTATACGGAAGAAATTTATGCAACTTCTTAAAGCCACACTGGAAATGTGGATTACATTTTGGAGGGAGGAGGGAGACGATGGAGGATTTAACTACTTTTCTTCCTTATACTTTGACTCTTTCTTTCTTATTTCCCCAAATTCTCTCCCTTGCATATATTCTGACTGTACTTCCTGCTTCTAGGATTCCCATGTCCTATTGATTTATCTCTGCATCAGAGTCATCTTAAGGCTTGAGAATTTCTTGCCTTGGGAAAGCCTCTGTGTCACTGGCTCTTCCCTCTGGCTTGGTCACTACTGCTCTTTCTCAGTGCCCACTGACTGTCTTGGGGATGAAAGAGGATGAGAGAGCTCTGGCCTCCTGGATATGATGATGGGAAAAAGGGACTGTTTCACTCAAGACTGTAGCTATTTTATACCAAAGGAGCATTTAGAAAAAAACAGCCATGATTTGACCATCCTGAGGATGAATTATCTCCCCTATACCTACAGATGGTATACACAGGAAATGTATCTCCTTCTATTTATGTTTGACTCTAGTCTTACAAAGTAAAACCTAACTCTTATGGTACTAAGAGGATTTACCTTTCCTGCTTGGAATTATTTAACACTATGTTCCATTTTTCCTTCAACCTATGTTGCCAAATGACTTCTCTCCATTTGATGTTTATGGAGTCTGGAAAGCTTGGGAATTTTCTCTGCCACACTTTCAAAATAGCAACCAACAAAACTTTCCACTTCAGATAATTTTAACATAGATCTGTTTCCTGTAATTAAAAGAAGCTTGACCAAAATAATCTAAATTAAAATCTATTTGTTTTACTTCCTCTTAGGAAATAGCCATTATAACCAAATCAAAGTCACATATTAAAATAGCAGAAGAGTAAAATAAGGTCTTTTGAAATATTCATAGGTACAGAATAAAGAGCAGTAATGGTTGGATTATCCAACATCGTTGAAGAATTTAGTTAATTTCTCAGATAGTTGACATTTATCTTTAAGCACCGCAAGCCTATGCTTTTTACATCTATTGTACTAAGAATCTGGAAAAGCAAGTAAGTTGTATGGTTTTGCAGCCTTGAATCTGCTTTTGGAGTATCCCTGTCTCCTGCCTACTGTCAAACTGTCAATCATCCCATCCTCTGCCTGCCAGAGCTCTCACTTTTTAAAATGCACCCTTTTCCACTCAACGCATATTGTGTAGCCTCTAATCTGTGCTACTTGAGAAAGCCTCATAAGCAAATTGGTCAGAATTTTGTATAAATTACATTGAGGGACTCACCTGTATAAGAAGCAGCATGAGCTTAGGAGTGTAAACATTTTGTGGTATCAGAACCCTGTGACACCTGATTTTGATGTGTTAATGACCATTTTGCTTCATTTTTAACTTTTTTCGGGATAGTAAAAATTGCTATCTAGGAGATTGAAATAAATGAGCTGTGGATATCATAATTCAGCAAAATGAGCTTTGTCACTTTACCTTAAGATGTGACATCTGTCACCTATTGTAAACTGCCTGAAATAATTTGGGGCTATATATATATTATTGCTCTTTATGTTTATAAGCAAAAAGGAAGTCATTAAACACAAAACTCTTGAAGTGGTTTGTTCTAGTTCATTTAATTTATATAATGTAGTGGACATTTTCTTACTATAATAAATAAAACAGACTACAGGTAACAATCATCGATGACCAAAGGTGTTTTATTGGGAACATCTGTTTGCCTGACACCAGATAGTTGCCATAGACAGAGAATTAGGAGGTGGGGCTGGATAAGACCTGGCATCACATCTCCTGCAGGTTGAATAGAAATTTAAAATAAGTGTCTTCTAGCAGTTGATTATTAATTGTGTGTACTTCATTAGAAGAATTTGCTTATTCTGGTTTTTGTTTTTTATTGTTTTGATCCAAGCAAATAAGAGTTTTACTGTAACAGAAAACGAAACTCTACATTCTCTGGGTACCATGAAAGGCAGAGTGAATCTTGCTGCTAGATTCAAACCAAATTTAGGCGAAGTCTACTTTAATGCACTAATTTGAGAAGGAACAGGAGTGCAAGGAAGAAGGAGAAGTTAATCACCCAACCAATATACTCTCTAATATCAAATATACTGGGCAGTGGGTAGACAGAATCTAATTATAGCAGTGTCTCCAGATTTCTTGAGAAAAAGAAACGATTTCTTGAGAAAAAGAAACGAAGTTAGGAAACATTTTTAAAATAAACACTCCAGATCCTAAATGTGAGACTTAGTATTACAATAATGTTTCTATTTCCATCACCACGTATATGCGCTCACTCCCGGCCTATTCAGATTTGGCTGAAACTGCTCTGTATCTGATGTATGTTCCTCAGATTTTGCGCATGTACTTAGACTTGTCCTCAGATTTTGTGCATGTACTTAGTCTTGTCCGTAGATTCAGCCCTGATGGACTGTTCACCTCCATGTACTTCCTCTCATTCTTTCAGTCAGATTAGGGCAGGGGTCCTCAAACTTTTTTAACAGGGGGGCAGTTCACTGTCCCCCAGACTACAGGCCCCAGGACGAATTGGCTGCTAAGCAGGACAGGCAGTGGCAGCAAAAACACCTGGTCTGCTGGAGAAGTGTCCTAGGTGGACTGCATGTGGCCTGCAGGCCGTAGTCTGAGGACACCTGGATTAGGGGAGTGGGCATGCTGTCATCCGTTCTGGAAATCTCAAGCAATCTTCTCTGACTTATTTGACTCTAACAAACAGGAATTTATAACTGAAGGAAAAAAATATCAGCTGACTTTTAAAGTTAATATAACATAAATATTGTTACTTTATGCAGAGCAGACTTAACTTTTAAATTTCCATTGATGTGACAGTTAAGAGGGGAAAAAATCAACTTTTCCCATATCAGATGAGAGAAATAAGGCAAAAGAGATCTTGTAATAACAACTATAATGTTTATTTTGTTATATCTTAGCTTCTTATTTATTTAAAGAAAGTATTGGATTCATGATATTTTATCTTAAATATTTGTGCATTCAAAGACAATAGTTGCTGTATTGATCTATCTATTATTGTCTACTACCAAATATTTTATCCAGAAATATTGGTTTCCAAAGTTAGATGCTACAGGTGAGGAAGAGAACAGCACAGCATGTCCATGAATTTTGTGTTGTTAATACATTTCAGAATTTGGTCTGCTTAATGACAGATCATTAAAAGAAGTTTGTTTTTATTTAAAATGTTTAATCTAGGATGGAGCTGAAGAAGAATATCACAGATGATAGTTTCTAAAAATAGCTGCAATATTTCTGGTTCCACATTCTCTTATCCAACTTTGCTACTCTGTTGTCCTGGCTAGAGTGCAATAGCATCATCAAAGCTCACTGCAACCTAAAACTCCTGAACTCAAGCGATCCTCCTCCTTCCACCTCAAGTAGCTGAGACTACAGGCATGCACCAACACAGCCAGCTAATTTTTCTACTTTTTGAAGAGATAGGGTCCCACTCTTGCTAAGGCTGGTCTTGAATACCTAAACATAAACAATTCTCCTGCCTTGGCTTCCCAGAGTGCTAGCATTATAGATGTGAGCCACTGAACCTGGCCAATCTTGCTACTTTCTCATTAACAGGTAGGAATTGTTTCTTATCACCTTGAACATGACTTGGACTTAGTGATTTCCTCAGAAAATACAATGGTGCTAACACTCTGGGAGGCTGAGGTGGGTGGATTATCTGAGCTCATGGTTTCAAGATCGGCCTGAGCAAGAGCAAGACCATGTCTCTAAAAAGAGCCAGGCCTTTTGGTTTGTGCCTGTAGTCCCAGCTACTCCAGAGGCTGAGGCAAGAGGATCACTTGAGCCCAAGAGTTTGAGGTTGCTATAAGTTATGACACCACAGTACCAAGAGCAACAAAGTGAGACTTTCTCAAAAAAAAAAAAAAAAAAAATAGAAGGTTGTAGAAATGATATGTATGATCTCTAAAGCTAGTTTAGAGATGGTTACCTAGCTTTCTTTCTTGAGACTCTCACCCCTGGAAAGTATCCACCATGTTGGTAAGAAGCCTAAGCAACAAAGAGAGGCCATTTGTAGGTGTTCTTGCTAAGACCCCAGCCCATAGCCAGCATCAAACATCAGACAAGTGAGTGTGAACAAGCTTTCAGCTAATTCTGTCCCTCAGTTGATGAGACACCCTGAGCTGATGAGTCACCCTTGGCCGCCTTCGAGTCTTCCAGCTGAGATTGTAGGCATTGCATAGCAGAGACAAACAATTCCTGATGCGCCCTGACCAAATTCCTGCTCCACAGGACCCATGAGACTAATCAATGGCTGTTACATCCTTCCAGGTTTTAAAAGATTTGTAATACAAAAGTATATAACAGAAGGACAAGGAAGGAGAAACCCAAATTTTTCCATTGTAATTAAAAATAAATTACACTATAAATTCTCATGATTCCAATATAGTCACATTTTTCCTCATATGAAATTAAAGCTAGCTCAAATTGCCCCTTCTGGATGAGCAGGAAGTACAGTACTGATGGGGCCTCCCTCCTCCCTTAGTTTTCTAAAAAGCCTTGTTTATGTAGGATTCTCTGTCTTCCAAACCTAAGAAGAGAGAATACTGATATCTCATATAATTCCTTCCAGTTTTACTTCCTTGCTTCTCATTGCCAAGTGGTATCACTGTCCAAATCTGTGGGCTCACTCTACCCACAAGTCTCAGTGGCTTGTTGTCTTAGCACATGCAAACACAATGTTTTTAGAGGGAACTAACACCCACATAACTTCACTCCTTAGGGCCACATTCAAATAGTGTGCCTCACCTAGTTTTTCATACATTCCAGTAGCAAACAAAACTATTCCTCCCCAAGATTCATGCTATCCCAGAGGTTCTGGATCTGGATGAATCAGGTGCACCATTTACAAAGTCACAAGTACTATCACTGGTTCCAGTCCTAGAAATCCATTCATATGGAATATGGCTTGTGAGATGTCAGGGCCCCCCAGCCTGGAGAGATGTTCAAGGAACAACCCCCCAGCGGCTTGTCCTTTAATAACAAACATTCTATTCACCTGCCAGAAGTCATGTAGCCCATGTAAACATCCCTTATTATCAGCAAGCACACAGCTTTTCCTCCTTAAAGTTAATGTTTACCCCAGGTGTTAAGATTTACCTTGTTAAAGATACTTTATAAATAAAGCTATTTCCAGTTTGGTGCTGGCTGCAGTCATCAGCTGCATCAGACCTTCTGATCCCAGCCTGTCTCTTGTCTCCTTTCTTTTTCATTTCCTACCATTTCCACTCAGGTTATTTCTCCTTCCTTGTACTGGTTCACAAAATATTCAGATATCAAGTGTTTTTCTTTTCAGTCAGTGGAATAATAGGGTTTATTCCTCTCCCCATCTAGGCAATGGATCTCTCTACACACACCAATTTATGACTTGGTCTTCACTGGCCTCATATGCACTAAAAGTTTTCCCATTTCTCACTTTTGACTACAGAGACCAATTACTTCCCTCAGCCAAACACTGCCTCTATAAGATTCTGACTTTCACAAGAAAAAAGTAATTCATGCTTTGAAGGTGATTCACATTCCCAAAAGTTCACTGACCACCTCTCACACTACAGTTGCAAAAAAGACCAACTACAAATTAAATTTTCAGTTGGAACACCTGCTACACCATACTTTGCAATTATAATTTTAATAGAAAGCAATAGACTTTCATAAGCATTCATTGTGCTCCAGCTTCTGTTCCAGGAAAATGCTCCTATTATCTTAGTGCTACACTAGATTAAGGGTCAGCAAACTATGGATCATGGGTCAAATCCAGCCTTTGTGGTAGAAAATGTTTCATTGGAACATAAACATCCATCTACATATTGTCTATGACTGCTTTTACATTGTAAAAAATAGATTGAATAAGTAGCAATAGAAACCTTTTCGCCCTTTAATAACATATTTATTCTCTGGCCCATTATAGAAAAGAATGCCAACTTTTGCTGTAGCTCAAGAAAATTCCAAACAAAGTCATGAATAAAAACTGTTTTCAGAAGATGCTAATGAATTTTATGGTAAGCACATTAGCTTTTGTGAAAATTTTCTTTCCTTTTCCACATTCATCCACAGAGTTATAAAAATAAAAGCAAAGTCAGGTCACCTGGATACCAGATTTGAAATGTGAATTAATATAAATTCAGTTATAGTCCAGTTATATTCTTATAGAAAAGAAATAAAAGCATACGTAAGAATTTCATTGGGAGAGAAAGAAAAACAAGTGATAACAAGTGATTGTGCTATGAAAAATTAGCCTAAAACCCAAAATTCAAAAATAAATTTTTCCCAAATACCTAAAAAAAACCTGATGAGTTGCTAGGTGATACTAAGAAATTTATCCAGAATGAAGTACATAGTGACAAATAATTTCTTTTTAATGAAAGAGTAGCTTAGAAATATGGAAGACAGAATAATAAGAGGCTTTAATATACAATAATAAGAATTTCAGAAGTATGGAAAGAGCAGTACTTGAAACAATGGTAGCTGAGAATTTTCTAAAACTGTAGATCAATTTTGTACTCTGATTATGAGCAGGATAAATAAAAAATAAATTTATGTCTATGGAATTCAAGAAAAAGACAGATTTTTTAAAATAAAAAATTCAGACTTACAGAAGAATTCATCATTGGTAAGAAAAGACAAAAGATAGTAGAATATTATCAAAATGCTATGTGAAAATAACTGTCAAAATAGAATTTTATCCTAAACTAAACCAATAGTCAAAAATGAGAGCCAAAAAAAAAAAAAAACCAAACCACATTTTAGACATACAAAGACTAAGAGAATTTACTACCTTAAGACTCACCAAAAGAATATATTTTAGCAAGAAGAAAAGTGAACCAAGAGTAATACCAAAGACACTGATTCAAATGTTAAAAAACATGCTGGTAAATTATTTATTTGTAGTAAAAAAAAAAAATGAGAATAACTTTTTTCTATTTAAAACAAGATAAAACCTATTATCTTGAACTGTGTACAAAATTGCCATTTTATAGGTCAAAATGCTTGAGGAGGAGCAATTTCATATTTGAAATTTGGATTAATATAAATTCAATCATAACCTGGCCATGTTCTTAAAGAATAGAGATTTAAAAAAAAAAAAAAAAACACGTGTAAGAGTTTTACTGAGAAAGAAAGAAAAACAAACATTATTTAACACTAAAAAAAAATGTAGGCATTGATGACCTACATTGATAGGGCTAATACTGGTAGTTAAAGCAAGTTAAGGTCCTTATACTTTTCAAGAGGTAGACAGAAATACGTTTAGATTTTCTTCTTAAAAATGAAATGATTCATAGTGTATGTTAAAAGGAATTCTGCTTCTGTTTGTGGTGAACTAACCTGTAGCAGACCAATTTTTCCTTCAGAAAACAAAAAGAAAAGCTTGATAAAGTACTTTGAAAAATGTGTTTGAAGACATCATAACATAAACCAGTCAGAAAGAACATGGAGGGCTAGGACTCTGGAAAGTACAAAGGAAAGAGCCTCACACTGAGGTCTGCCTTCCTCCTTGCCTCTTGGCCAGATTTGAATTACATGATGCTAAGCTCTTGTACAGAGAAAGTCAACTCAGAAGGGGTTGAGTATAACTTTTGAATCATTGATGCATCAACTGACCTGGTTTTCTCAAAATCCTCCAACTAAAGACTGAGAACAGTGTTGCCTTCCTTAAGCTTCTGATTAGGATGAAAGAGCACTGAAAACTTGACAAGTTTTGAGAACCAGACCAGCAAGGATGAGAGATGGATTTTGGAAGAAAAACAGGGCATGGAGGGATTTAACTCAAATTGTAATTTGGTCATACACATTCACACACATCTTAGCCAAAATGTTGAGATTTGTTAAGTTGGATAGTGTGTATCAGTGTTTATTTTATTTGTGACCAGTTTTGTGTTTAAAATAGTTTATATTGATGAAAGATGATATAATGAAATTATATTATATAGTTCTCATTCATGCTTATTTCTTAAACTCTACCTTTTCTCAATTTATCTTGTCCAAAGTAGTTCAGATTGTGTCTTCATTTTGGGAAAACTCATTGTATATTAACTTCTCTTGTTTTCTCTAATTTATCATCTATCATTTCTAGGTTCTAAAATTTCAATGATTTTAGAGTTCCTATTACTCGAATTTAGAAAAATTAAAACTCTATATGGTTGTAAACTTTGTAATCAAAAGTGAAGATATTGCTATAAAATTCAAGACACTGAAACTGAATTTCATAACAAGAAATTTAATGATCAGGAGTTTCCTGCTTAAGAAACTCATATGATTAGTTATCTTACATTTTGCAAAGAAAATCTGCATTCTTCCTATAACCTTACAATTGACATATGGACTACTTGAACTACATCTTGTCTCCAAGCTCTACTATCAAAATGAAATCAAACAAGTTATAAAACAACCTAATGGCAATTTTAAGCTTATCTTACTTTATTTTCCAAAAGATAAATCTTTTGAATCTAAACACCTAACTTCTGAATAGTTTGAAAATAACTAGCATCTGAGAGCATATATTTGAAACTATTGCCTGAAAGAGACATTTGGCAAACTCAGTTGAATAATAGCAACAAATAGCCAAAGGCAAATCATCATGCTTGGTACATAGGATGCCATTTTGCACTTGACTCATGGGGCATACCAGGGAGGACTGTTCTCAGTAAAGTTTACATATTAACATAAACATGGTGTCATCTATTCATGGTGTAAAATTCCCATGGCCAGAACACAAAAAGAAATAGGGTGCTCCCCAAACATAGGGGCCTTAATTCGTTATTATTTCTCTTATTAACTTAAAAAAAGGAAGGGGTGATATTATTTCAATGAATATAATTGGTTATCAACTAGGAAACCAAAAAATAAACAGTACAGTTTCCCTTTTAAAAATGATGCATAAATAATTCTATAACCTAATAAACTTGACCTATTCTATTTTCACTCAGCAGTCATTAAGCTCCATGCACATGTCAGTGCTGTAAGTAGCATGTGACAGAAACAGCTTCAGCCATAAGCAGCCTGCATTAAAAATAGAAGGAAGACCTACGTGTTTCTATCGCAAGTCAGTATTTAGTATAGCTATCAATAAACAAAAATATAAATATAAAATTACAGCACAGGATCCCACATTAAAAAGAATCATTTATGGTCTTTTTCAACATCTCGTTTTGTTATTTGGAAGTGGAGATAATGTCTGAAATATACACAGAAAGAAGGTCCTAATTAAAATACGGCTAAAAAAAATTTAATGTATTTCAAGTAATGAGACACGAGGAGTAGCCAAAAAATATTTTGTTAGAGAATAAAATAGTATCCTCTTTTATCCGTATTTTGTTAGAGATAAAATATTATCTTCTAACTTCTAATATTATCTTCTATCTTCTAACACACAGCAAGTTATTATTTCTTAAAAGTGCAGTCTTTGTGCAATTCTGGCTCTACTCAGCCTTCTGGTCTCCCAACAGCAGCCAGTGTACTTTCTTCTGATGTTTGAAGTCAGCTTGAGACAGAGGAAGTGCGGACTGTTTTGAAATAAACATCCCACTTCCATGTCATCACACTATATCAAACCCAAATCTTTTTTAAAAAATTTTGCAAGCTATTTATAGTTCTATCTTTATTTTTTCTGTATGTTAAAATGTCATATCCTAAGCATTTCACTCTGTGAGATGTTATTTCCTAATTTTATATTTCAGTCTAAAGAATGTCTTGAGGATTCACTGTGTAAAGCAAGTGATCTTTAGAGCTGAGGAACAAAGACAAATGAGGCAGAAGAAGCTTACAAGCAAGTGAGAGGAACAGACATACACCTGCATCATTTTAATACATTTGTAACATTTCCTGTGAAGCTTGCTGAATGACTTCCTGTGAATGACTTGTCCGAGTTCCTTGAAGGAACAGAGACATTTGTCCCGGTCTGGTATTAAGAGAAGGCTCTTGATATTAGATAAATGTTAAACTGAATCTTAAAGAGTAAAAGAATGGCCATTTTAATAATGTTGATTCTACCTATCCATGAGCATTATATGTGGTATGTTTTTCTACTTGTTTGTATTCTCTGCTATTTCTTTCTTGAGAGTTTCATAGTTCTCTTTGTAGAAATATTTCTCCTCCTTGATTAGGTATATTCCTAGGTATTTTGTTTTCTTTATAGCTATTGTGAATGATATTGAGTCTTTGATTTGATTTTTAATTGTTGTTAGTATATAGACATGCTACTGATTTATGTACACTGACTTTGTATCATGAGACCTTGCTGATTTTAATTATTAACTCCAAAAGACTCTTAATGGAGTCTCTGGGGTTTTCTAAATACAAATCAAATCATCAGCAAAGAGCAACAGTTTGATCTCTTCTTTCCCAATTTCTTCCCATTATTTCTTTCTCTTGCCTGATTACTCTGGCTAGGATTTCCAGCACTATGTTGAATAGAAGTGGTGACACTGGTATTATTTAGCAACAATAAAAAGTAATAAATGGAATTTGATTGAACTAAAAATCTCTACACCACTAAGGCAACAATCAACAGACAAAATAGACAACCTACAGAAAGGGTTAAAGTTTTCATAAGCTATACACCCAATAAGGGGCTAACATCCAGAATTTACAAGGAACTCAAGCAAATCAATGAGAAAATCAAAGAACCTCTTTAAAAGTATGTAAAAGACATGAACAGAAGCTTCCCAAAATAAAATGCAAATGGCCAATAAACCTGAAGAAATGCACAACACCACTAATCATTTGGGAAATACAAATAAAAACTACAAGGAGATATAGCCTTACCCCAGTCAGGATGGCTTTTATTAAAAGTTCAAAAACAATAGATGCTGGTGTGGATGCAGAGAGAAAGGAAGGCTTATACATTATTGATGGAACTGCAAGTTAATATATCCACTGTGGAAAATGGTATGGAGATTCCTCAAAGAACTAAAAGTAGACCTACCATTCAATCCAGCAATCCTACTGCTAGGCATCTACCCAAAGGAAAAGAAGACTTTTCATCAAAAAGACACTTGCATTGCATTTGAATGTTTATTGAAGCACAATTTCCAGTTGACATGGAATGAAGTCCAGTGCCTTTCGATTCGTGAGTGGATTAACAAAATGTAGTGTATGTGTACCATTGAGTCTTACTCAGCCATAAATAAGATGCATTAATACCTTTTGCAACAATCTGGATGCACCAGAGACCATTCTCCTAAGTGAAGTATTTTAAAAATGGAAAAACATGTACTCACTATTAAGTTGAAACTAACTAATGAGCACACAAGTGCACAGAGGGAAATAAAACTCAGTGTTAATCAAGCAGCAGGGGTTGCGGGGGAGGCAACAGCTTACCTAATTTGTACAATGAACACTATTTGGGTGATGGGCACCTATAGTCATGACTCAAGCATTACAAAAGCAATCATATAACCTAAACATTTTTACCCCCTTAATATCTTGAAATAAAAATAAATAAATAAGTGATATAGAGTATATAATTTTCAACAAATACAGGGTAATGTCAATCAGGAAAAATAAAAT
Organism: Otolemur garnettii; assembly: GCF_000181295.1. NCBI lineage: Eukaryota > Metazoa > Chordata > Mammalia > Primates > Galagidae > Otolemur > Otolemur garnettii. Next base: position 24,786,085 of record NW_003852400.1, read on the forward strand.
TTAAGAAAAAAATCTGAGAAGTGGGAACAAATGCTAAGCGTGACAACATTACTTTAAAAATAAGGTGAAAAACGATAAGAAATGTAAGGCATGAACTATCTTCTCATCACTTTTTGTATATATTTTTTCTAATCCCCTCAACAATCCTTTAAGATAGGAACTACTTACCCCTAAACAAAGTTCAGAGAGGCTAAAAGATTAACCCAGGGTTATTTAGCCAGACTTTGAAACTGAGTCTATGGAACAACAAAGCCCACTGTAGATTCTGGTACATTTTCTTTGAAATAGCACAGTGTGGAGGGGACTGGCATGAGGGTCAGAGAGTGATAGAAGAATGAAGAAGCAGGTGATGGAGGGTTGTCATGTTATTCCAGAAAGTAAAATTGTTATTTAAAGTCATTATGGGCTTGGATATGACTAGATTAGTAGGATCAGGAGATCACTGATAAACTGAAAGAAAATTGAGGGATCAAAGCACAGAAGACACTACAGTCAAAGCAGGTAAGGTGGGAGCAAGGCCAGAACACACTAGAAGGATAGAAGGTTGACTAAAAGTGGAATACTGGAATTAAAGCTTGTAAGTAGAGGAGGACCAGCATTGTCCAGTTTCAGGATTTGTTTATGTATGTGAGGAATGGAAGAAAGGTGGAAAGTACAATCACCGAAGTGAAAAAATCTAGAAACAATGAGGTATCTGGCAGACACTGACCATAATTTTGAAAATGCTCATATGTTCTTACAAAACCTCTTCCCTCAGCATTTGGTAACGCATATCTCCTCCCAATGAGTTAGTACTGTTTTAATACTCATAGCAAATTGGAATATTTGTCACAGACCCAATGAAAACTCAAATGTCTCCTTCCTCCTTTTCATAGCATATTAGAAAAATTACCAGAGCAAAGGAAAATATTTACCTTCTGGAAAGAAAATAGGATAATGCCTTTCCAAGAGCTGTGTGCTCATTTCAATCCTGTTCAACCCAAAGAGTTTTTAAAGAAAGATGGCATGATTATGTATGTATTATTCAAAAAGTATTAATATCTTGTTCTTATAAAAGCATTTAAGGTAACCCTCATTTGCACTACCTCCACATGGCACTAGGTAACTATTTTAGGTAGGAAGTGCTCCCCAATAGGGTGTATTGTATTTCATTTTGTTTCAAACCACATCTAATTTTCAACCAATACTCTACTTACTGCACTATTTGTTAGCTGGCACTTTCTTATTTCCAAGAAAAAATCACTCTTCAAAGGATTCTTAAATTTGAAAACTCTTGAAGAAATGAGGGCTTTGTGCAGGTGATGTTGGTGGATTAAATTGCTTTTAAGTATTTTCTGCCTTCTTTCCTGGATTTCTCCCTGTGGAACAATTATATTACCAATCCATTGTCTTCGGGTTAAACCAGGTAATGACTTTTACTTAAAAATGAAGTGTAAGTGTCCCTTTTTTTGTTTTTCCTCATCTCTATTTCTTTCTGTTACTACATTGGCCTCCAAAACATCAGTACATCTCTAGGTAATTATTAAAAGAATTGGTCTGGCTTGGCTCCCATAGCTCAGTGAGTAGGGCACCAGCCACATATACTGAAGGTGGTGGGTTCAAGCTATGCCCAGGCCTGCTAAACAATGATGGCTAGAACAAAAACAACAACAACAAAAAAAAAAATAGCTGGGCATTGTGGCAGGCACCTGTAGTCCGAGGTACTTGGGAGGCTGAGGCAAGAGAATCACTAAGCCCAAGACCTTGAGGTTGCTGTGAGCTGTGACGCCACGGCACTACCCAGGGTAACATAGTGAGACTCTGTATCAAATAAATAAATAAATAAATAAATAAAATAATTGGTCAGTACCAGACTATATCCAGTACTTTGGGAGAAAAAAAGAAACATCACTGATGCATGCTTCTCTCAAGGAGATTACCATCTAAATAAGTTATTATATACCCAAATGCTTCTATAAGAAGTCTGAATAAAGATTTTGTACCACACTATAAAAAATTATATTTAAAAACAGCAAATAGTAGATTTGTAATAGTTTAATTTAATTGAAGAGTAGGATTATTTTAAAATGAAGGAAATTTGAACATCTAAAGAGTAAGGGGACAAGGGGAAGACACCAAAAGATCCAATATCTTTATCTCAATTTTATTTCTTTTTCCCCAACATATTGCTTCCATTACAATATTCATCCCATCTCTGAATAGGATTTCATATTCGTAAAAGACTCAGGTCAGCTGATCGCAGTCTTAACATTAGGGCTTGTGATTCTACTATATTCCTATCTGCTATAATCAGAAAAAAGTAGGCCTAGATAGATGTGTCTAGTAGAGGTAAAATGTCAACCTGGTAAGTGTGAGTGAAAACAGTGAAAATTACTGCTTCCATATCTTTTTTAAATATTCACTCTAAGTTGTTCAACATACAATGCCAACTATCAATTTTAATAGTTGTGCTTATTTTTCTATTATAGATTATTAATCTTCAAAGGAAATACTTTCTGTTAATATATATTAATAAAAAACTATTTACATGAAATCCTATACAAAATTTGAAAGATCTTAAAAATATAATTTCTAATTTACTAGTAGAACTCTCCTATTAGTAAATTTTATTTACTTGCTCAGGAAGGCAGTATTTTTGAATAATTGCCTTTTAGAAACACAGAATAAATATTAGTCCATCTCGGTAATGAAGCAATGTATCCTTTCAGGGTTGGGAATTGTTCTAGTCAGTGGTAGAGCATTCAAATATATGATAATGTTTTCTTTCCATGAACTAAATTACTGATTAAGAATTAATGTTCACGGGTGGTGCCTGTGGCTCAGTGAGAGGGGCACCAGCCCCATATACCGTGGATGGCAGGTTCAAACCCAGCCCCAGCCAAACTGCAACAAAAAAATAGCTGGGCATTATGGTGGGCGCCTGTAGTCCCAGCTACTCAGGAGGCTGAGGCAAGAGAATCGCCTAAGCCCAGGAGCTGGAAGTTGCTGTGAGCTGTGACGCCATAGTACTCTACCAAGGGCAATAAAGTGAGACTCTGTCTCTATAAAAAAAAAAAAAAAAAAAAAAAAAAGAAAGAAAAAGAAAAGAAAAGAATCAATGTCCACATTAGAAATAAGACAAAATAATATTAACAATCCACACATATAAGCTGTTTAACCCTACCTGAAATGATAAGTTTTCTTCTTAAAATCTGTTATGAAAAAAACATATAAATTAAATTCATATGAAAAGGACCAAACAAAAAGTAAATCATGAAACAAGTTACTGATCTGAGAGATTGGGGCATGACCTTCTGGTGAACTCTAGGAAATAGTGTACAGCACATCGGAGCTATGCCAACGATGATGCTGGGGAGCTGAGGTCATTTACCTACCAATTTTCCAGCTGTCACTGATTGAAGCTTTTTTTCCTGTGGGACATTTACTTTCCCCATGAACCTCTGGTCTTCCCTGCATTTAGGGCTGGGAAGATTCCAAAGGTGAGAGAAAGCTTCGAAACAGAGTTGTTCTGCTTCCTAGTAGAAGCCAAAGGATGAACTCACTCATGAAAGGTGATTGCTGAGATGTGCCAGGGTTCTGATAGCATCTGTCACAACTATTGAACATATTTCAGGAAAAATTCTTAGAAGACACTATTTATAATTCATACTGAAATCATAAAATATTCACATTAAAAGATGGTGATGTCTATCACAACTCTGGAGGGCACAGGGATGTATCGTTAAAATCTTAAGTTTGAAAGCTCTTCCCACTTCACAAACCCATCATTATAAAATTTTGAAAATTACCATCATACAGATTTCAGGTTTATACCTTTTTTTATTTGCTTACATATTTCCCTAGAGAAGAGACTAATCAACAAGAGCAAATATTAAAAGGATGAAAAAATGGAAAAAGACGTCTGCAAAAAGCGCTTAAAATAAATCAACCCCTAAGAAATGGAGTTACCTGTTACCTGGTCTCCATTGTTCACAAAACACTGAGAAAAAATTTCTCTGCCAAGATTTTTTTTTTAAAGGGAATCAAAAACACCAAAAGTTAGCCTTCTTTTGTCTAATTCAATTTTCTTTGTTTCATTGGTTGAATTCAAATAAGAACAGTTGAGAAAGGTAATATTAAACCCTCTTGTACTAATTTATAACATACTATTTTGCCCAGTTACCCACATCCTTGTCAGGATTGAAGTTCATCTTTTAATCTGAGGCAATATGTCTTAGTTACTTTACTTACTTATGTTGCATTTCTAATGTGTTGGGTCATCTGCATTTCTTTATTCTTTTATTTTTTTGGTAAATGATTCATAACTATATAATAAACATTGAATCTTAGCTGTATCGTGTATGTTAACAATATTCATAATTTATTTGCCTCTTAATTTTGTTGGCATTTATAACATGGAGTATTGTCAGAGTGATTTAAAGCCTCCATAAATATTAAGTCCTATTAATACACAGAAAGGGCACTCTAAATTTATGTGTATAAACTTATCAATCTCTCCATTTCCCAAATCCTTCTTACCTTATATACTTAGAATGGCTGTTTTTATCCTAATAGCTGATCAGTTCTCACCTGTTTTTTTCTTATTGTTTTATTTGTTCATGCCCAACTCTAATCCAACTGAAATTTAGAGTATTTGTATGAGGTAGTGGAACAGCTTAATGTTCTTTTCCAAATAAGACATCTTAAAGTTATTAAACAAGGTTAAATGTGTTCCTTGAAGAGCCATCACTACACTGAAAATAACTCCCATTTAGGTCCCAGCACACACTACATACTTTTTTTTTTTTTAAAGAAACAGAGTCTTGCTATGCTGCCTAGGCTGGTCTCCAAATTCTGGGCTTCTGCAATCCTCCCACCTCAGCCTCCCAAGTAACTGGCATTATACATGGACACCACCCTGCCCAGCAAATAGAAACTCTTTAATCTGTTTCCTTCTCAGGCATCCAGTGGCATTTATTATTTTTAATCACACTATTCTTAGTGATTACTCTGGTCTTTGGCCTTCCTCATTCAAACTCCAGACTTTTCTTATACTTACCTGGCCATTCCTTCTTGGTTTTCTTTACTCTACTATCTTAGAATGTGTCTAACATCTCACTATTAAGATATTTATCCTACAATGTTGGTCGATATGTTTACCAAATAAAGGAACATCCATTCTGATTCAAAAGGTTTTCTTTGTAATTGCTTTGATCATAAATGATGTTAACTTGCATCAGATAATGCTTTACCTTCAAATAAGCTGTCCATATGGTTTTTCTACCCCTTTTGTTTTCCTTGATCATGATGCATTTAAAAATATATTGCTAGTTTCTTTGTGCTGGTATTTGAATTAAGATTTTTGCAAGAAGACTAAAGTAGGAGAATATGCCATTTGAAACATTAAGAGTTATTGTACTACTAGAATGTTTAAAACAGGCTGTATTAATTCTGGGTTTTGCAACAGTCCAATGAAGTGCAAGAGTGATCTAAGATGTATAAGTACTGATATATAACAGACAATGAATTACAAGAGTAAAGAAATAAGGCACTATTCAAAATATGGTATCAGAATTATTGCCCATAAATATATAATAGAAAAAGAAAGGATTTATACCTTATTCAGGTACAAAAATTCTGAACAAATCTTGAACTTAAGGAAGAACATTCCAATCCAAGACCCAGCAGAAGAAAAGAAATAACCAAAATTAGAGCAGAATTAAATGAAATTGAAAATAAAAGGATTATAGAACAG